>NC_056625.2:177069218-177377274 GCF_002870075.4 Lactuca sativa | reverse complement strand
AGTTTCGCAAAAATGGAACACTCAAATTAATTTAGTCATGGATAATTTTAAAATCAACCTAACTGCTTTAATTGATAGTGGTGCTGATATGAATTGTATTCAAGAAGGAATTTTTCCTACACAATTCTATGAAAAAATTGCATCTAGACTTACTGGTGCCGGAGGTACAAAATTAATTGTAAATTATAAAGTTTCCGAGGTTCATATTTGTAATAACCAAGATTACTGTTATAAAACACACATAATTTTAGTAAAAGATCTTCCTTCTCCTTTAATTCTAGGAACACCTTTCATTACAAAACTATATCCATTTATGGTTCATGATGATGGTATAAGAACAAATGTTTTTGGAAAAAAAAAACATTTAAATTTTGTGAACCACCTCTATATTCAACGATTAATGTCCTTAATTATAAAACACAACAAGCCAAATATCTTATTAACGAAATAAATAGTGTTCGAATAACTAATCAATTAAATGATAATAATATTCAAAATAAAATAATAGGTTTAAAATTAAAATTTGAAAAAAAAATGTCTGTTCTAATATTCCTAATGCCTTTTGGAATAGAAAACAACATATTGTAAAATTACCGTATATAAAAAAAAATTGATGTAAAGGATATTCCTTCAAAATCTAGAGCCATTCACATGAATAGTGAACTAGAAAGTCATTGTAAAAATGAAATTCAAGATTTAATAAATAAAAAACTCATAAGACCTTCTAAATCACCATGATCTTGTTCAACATTTTATGTTATGAATGCCGCAGAATTAGAAAAAGGATCACCAAGATTAGTTATCAATTATAAACATTTAAACAAAGTTTTGGAATGGATTTGTTATCCTATTCCTAATAAACGAAATTTGCTAAAAAAACTTTATGATTCAAAAATATTTTCAAAGTTTGATATGAAATCAGGATTTTGGCAAATACAACTGATGGGTTTTAGCTATAAGAACATCCTATGTGCTCATACAAACCCTAAGGCTTGGATCTTGGTTTCTCTATTGTACATGCAAGTCATCCAAGACTATAAACCCTAGATCTAGTATATGATAATATTTATAACACATGAATTAGGGTTTAGATCATACCTTGATTGTTATGTAGCAATAACAATCTCAAATCCTCCTTGTATTGACTTTAGATAGCTTGGAGTCACAAATGTCACTCCTCTAATGGTTTACAAACACCAAGAGCAAGAGGATGAAGAAGAGAAGAGAAGGAGGCTGCCCAAAACATGTAGAAACCCTAACCAACAAGTTATCCCCGTTTTTGAGCCATAAGGGTCCTTTAAATAGTGAAGCTATTAGGGTTATCAAACAAGGAAACCCTAATTTGGATGCTTAGGCCCTAAGCAACCCATGGACTCCTTCCTTAAAGGCCTAGGACGATTTCTAATGGGTTTCCCCATAGAATTCGTCCAACCCTTTAATATGGAGTCCATTAGCTCAATATTCAACTATCATACAATTGACAGTTCAAGTCCCTTAAGTTCAATTAATGTCTTTTAGTCACAAACTTAATTACCAATTAATTCTTGACTAATATTAATTAAACAATATGATTTCTCCTTTAATATATTATTCTCATAATATATTAATAAATCATATTTAATCCTTTCTCTCCATAATTCATCTTATCAAGTTGCTTTGGTGAAGGCAACCCAAAAGGACCATGCTCCATCGGGTCAAGTACATACCATAATAGTTATGGACTTAGACACTAATCCAACAGTCTCCCACTTGGATAAGTCTAATAACTATTCTGCGTATTACTTTAGATCCTAATCTGCAATCGTAGCTTTCTAAAGCCGTTGTCAACTCTGATCTTATCAGATACGTGTGTCCTTTAGATAAGGGATCATATATTCCTCCATTCTAGATATTATATAGACTGAGACATGGATCTAAATCATTCTCTCTGTCTATGTGTTGTTTCCCGATCTCATATTTATGACGACTGACAACATACTACAATTGAACACATCAATTTAGTCCCGGCTTGACCAAGTACTTAGGTGCCATCACTAAATCATTGAGGGGCCCACAGATATCGCTTTCACCCTACTTTGGATAAAAGGAACGGATAAACTTTGATTCAATGCTCGCTTGCACTCACTTACCAAATTACACATAGCAATATGTTTTATAACACCAAGTTACTGGTGCGTTTACATATTATCAATGTGCAACAGATTCGCAAGATACAACTCACACATCTCAGTTTCAAGAATATAAGATATTATCGTCTCACTAATCACTCGTGATAAAATCCATGAAGTGATCCAAGTGAGCACGGGTTTAATCCAATGCTCAAATCATATTCATAAGCACTCATAAACGTTGCAGCAACCATTTGCTTATGTCTAATACTCTTTAGACAATCCACACACCAATTCACAACAGCTTCATTCATATCCACTTCCAACATATGAACGACTGTGGCCCGTTCGAATAATTTGACTGTTCTAAATCAATTAAATTATTCAGGAAGTCAAAACATGCAAAGTGAAACACAAGAATAATACTAATCCCATATGGCCTCAAACCTTGAGTATAAATAAAACACATTTTATTTATCACCATATCGATTACTCATTATTTGTTGTTTCGGGTAATCAACTTCTTACTTGAATTATTACAACACTTGTCCCATGCTCTCAGCATGCACACAATGTTTACCTACAGTTCTTACTTTTTGAAATAGATCAAATGAACACATTTCCAATTATACTCATTTCACAACTCCTAATCCTTTTCACAAGTGAAAGAATATCAAATTCTTGCCACTTATGGAATATGTTAGATTCTAACATTTTATGCAATGATCCTTTCATAATGTCACTGCACTAAAGCCACAATGACTATTGCCAATGAAATTACAAAGTCCTCTATTGGATATTGTTACAAGACAATTCCATAGATGTGATGTCTCTTACTCAAAGTACATTCCTTTGAACATCCTTTTGCATAAAATTTCTAATCTAGACATAGACTTTCAATATCCAACTCCCAATATGGAAATGTTTCCATATTTTCCATATGACAACTCATTCTTAATAGAATCTTTTCTATTCATAATAATGTCGATATGGTCCATCCAATACTATACTTCCAACTACTCACAAGCGACCAATCCTCGGCAAACTTTGGATTGTCCTTTGATAGTTGTTTAACTATCTTAGTCAAAACCGATTCTTGTCTTTTTCCTTCTAAATGCGCTAGACATTTGGAAAATTTTAGAATGGTCAAATATTATAGACTTTGCAATTGATCCTATATCCGAAGAGAATGGGAACCGATGCATAATGTCTTACATAAAGATTTGATACTTTATCAATCTTCTGCCATAATATTTTATGTGTTACGTTCTCAAAATTCGAACTATGAAGAGGAATATCGTAATCATAATCAAAATTTAAGAACACACTATGTATCATTGACTAATTTATTAACATCCCACAACCTAAGCCTTTAGATTTAAAATGAAGCATAATATTCTCTCCCTTAAATATAGGAAAACAACTATTTAACCCTTACAAATTTGCAAAGTATGACTCTTGTTTTTCTATAATTAATATTGCTAACTTGCAATACTTGACTTAATAATCATACAATCATAACATTTATGCTCCCACTATCATGATGATTATTATAAACATAACACTTATGCTCCCACTAGCTTTGACATGTATTCAGAAACCAGCTTAACTTCTAGAAAAACAATACTTATTGAATTTCTTAAGTTCATGTTTCTAATACTTAATGCTTTGATAATCTTTTATCAAGGCTTCTTTATACACCTTTGTCTTAGATAGCTCGTATGTGTGTCCAAACAATTCAGACTAATTGCCAAATCTCATAATTCGAATCATGGAAAGGGATACCGTAACCATAATCGAATTCAAGATTCCAATTTTCACAATCACTATCTTCTTAAAATCTCTCTTAATGAAAGCATTTCCTCACAGTCATTTTCATGAAGGAGGGAATCTTATGACACTTAGATTTTAATGGTGTATGTGTTCCTATCCATGTGAATTTGTTAAAACCAAAGTTTATGACAAATTCAAACTCATCTGGACCGAACTCTTAATCTTGATTTCTTGCCTTATGGTAACACGGTTGCCCACCATGTCTTCCAAGTAGTTAAGCAGATCATCCTTTCCTATCAATGTACATTTCATTGATCAAGGTGCTTGCCTTTTATGCGTTCAAATGAGAACTCATATAACTCATATGCATAATTAACTCGATTGGAACGGCACAGAAACAGGATAGTGTCTACACGATAGGTTGTAAACCTTAACTCATGTGCTAGTGATGATCGATAAGGTTTATTCTTGATTAGTTCTTAAACTTTTCAAGACCATTAAGATTCCCACTGAATCCTTGAGATATAAGATTCTCTTGTCAATAAACATTTCTCGACAACCAAATATTCAAGAGTTAGTGTAGTTTTTATCAAAACAAAACACTTCATAAAATTGGTCCTAGTTGGTCTTTGTCTTGTCCAAGACATCACAACTTACCAATTTCAAATGTGCAAGAATAAGAAAACCCTTTTTCAAATTCTACATTTGATGAATGTTATAAACCTTCTTAAGACTTGTCACTCAACGTCACAATCTTAACTTTAAGACTTGTTTTGGAACGAAGTATGATTGACTTCTTGATTTAACCATTTCTTCAATTCTTGATTCCTCTTCTTAGACATACAATTATACTAAGACTCACTTAGAGGATCAATTGAGATATGGTTCTTAATCATTAAGACATATCATAAAGCATAAAAGTACTCTCCCTTCTTCTTAGAGTAGAGAAACTTTTATCTTTCTGCCTACTTGATTCTTCTTATTCGTTCTGCTATTGATTTAAACCTTTTCAATCAATTTACACTTAATCTTATAAGTACAATCATATTTACTAAACTTTTAGTAAATCATGACTAATATCTTTGTTATTCTTGTGGTGGACTTGATCAACACACAACTTTGTGTACTCGATCTTCTAGTCTTTCACTTGACACTTTGTAAATGAATTAGTCTAATTTTCAAATATGAAATTTATCATTCATCGTGCAACCAAGTTGCATGATTCCAAGTTTCTTTCCACTTGAAACCTGGGCGATGAGAAACTCTCCCTATTTGGTAAATTCTTGACATTTCCATTGTTAACATAAATAAGAATCACATCCATTCGTGGTAGAAATACACAAATATCAATTTTCATAACGATTTCATTGCAAGGAAATAAATAAATGAATATGTCAAACAAAAATTTATTTTATAAAAGCAGCGGAAAACATTTGTCCTTACAATGCAAAATCAACTGAAAAACTATGTAGTCAAATATTTCTAACAATTCTATCCTAACTTTCTAAGCTCAAAATCTAATCTTTAAATCCATGTGATCGAGATCCATTTCTTCATGATTAGATTCATCTTGCTCTTTCATCAAGCTTCCTCTCTTTTCACTGATTCTGCAAAACATTCAAATGCAATCTTATCACATCATGTATTAAGAATCAACGAATAGGAACTTAATGGAGTTAGATAGTGGATTTTACCTGAAGCACAGCCATACTCTTTGACTCTCCCATCTTCTGGACTCTTCAGGCTCTTAGGGCAGACTTGTATCCAACGCCCTTTCTCTTGGTAGCAAACACAGTTCGGTTCTCCTAGAACGTCCTCGGAAGCATGGTTGGTTGACTTTCCCAACAAATAGGCTCCATCGCTTTGCCAAATCATTTCTGATTCAGCAACAATGAGCATGTAAGTTAGGTCAATGAGGTTTTCGTCATGATCCATCATATACTACTTTCTTTTGAACTCAATATATGATTCATGAAGTGACTGCAGAACCCAGTTCACAGCCAACTTATCAGGGAATGACGCACCCAACATTATCAACCTATCGATGTGTGATTTCATTCCTAGAACGTGGGCACACACGGGTTTACCATCTTCATGTTTCATTTCCAATAGGGCTTTAGTGACATTGAACCTTTCAATTCTTCGATCTTGTGGGTTAGGGAGAATAATTGGAGGAGGTGGAGGAAGTGAAGCATGATTTATTGTTCCTCGATCGAATCGTGGAATATCATCTTCATGTGGAATGCTTGTTCCACGGGATTTGGGAAGACCATAGTTGTCGTACTTTGACATCTACAAAATGGGAGAACATAAATTCAAGTTAGTTGATTGATTGAGTCCTTAATAAATCACCCAAATGAGATATTAAGGCTAGGACCCAACACAATACGCTACAACCTAGAAAAGGGATGCCGTAATCTAGTTGCAGAATATTTGAAGGTATGTGAATGACGATTCACTAATTTCCACCATTAAAAAATGGAAAAATAAATTTTAAGTTTTAAGTATATGAAAACTCCTAGATCCTTTGAGATTCATTGAACATTTCAATGGCATGTTTAAATCTCGATATGCCCCTCTAGTTTGTGACTGGAATGCCGAGGATCACAAAGTGGGTGTGAATAACCATGCAAATCTACATGGTGCCCTCACATGTTACAGTCACCTATTCGATGTGCCGGTAAACCACACACGCTCCACCGAAATATGACAAATATTGAGTCACCCTTTGCTACCTTTGCTTAGAACCATTTAGTGTGCTGGTAAACCACACACGCTCCACTAACTTCTTCGCAAGGGCACAAAGTGTAATTTCATGGAATTGCATCAATTCACTTTTGCCTAAAGTAACTAAGATTGGGAATTTGTAAAACATTTAGTTACTTTTGTACTTCATTATACGTATAATGGAAGGTTCTGTCCTATCCTACCCGTTCGGCTAACGACCCTCCACTAATCAAGAGTGCGGTGGGTAAGAGTAGATACCCATTCAATCGCCATTTTATAGGCGATTTCCTTAAACACCCCTTATAGACCAGCTTCGTGAATGAGGCCTACTAACGGTAAGACTGACTTTTACTTATACATATATATAATGTTAGACTTTTAATGTTATATATAGTATAGGGTGTATTTTACACTTTTAAAATACTAGGTGGTCAAATTTAACAATTATATTTTTAATTCAATTAAATTTTAAACCAAAAGTTTATGGATTTATTAAACCTCCTTTAATTATACACCTTAATTAATTAATAAAACCATAAGGGTGTGATTTGAACTTTTCAAAACAATATTAGGGTTTTAGAATTTAACATTCCTAAATTAAACTTTTAATCAACTTTTAAATTCCAAAACTTGAGGGCAAGTTTTTGAAACATTTCAAAACATTAGGGTTTAGAATTTAAATATACATCAAAATTAAACTTTTAATCAAGAATTTAAATTCCAAAACTTAAGGGCAGGTTTTGAAATCTTTTCAAAACATTAGGGTTTCAACTATTTAAATTTCAAAACAAAAACTTTTGAGTTCAAATTTAAACCATAAAACCTAAAGGGTAAAATTGAAACTTTTCATAACACAAGGATCAAATAACAAATAATATAAATTAAACAATTAATTTCATCATTATCTATATTTGATCTAATTTCAATTTCTTGCAAATAAGTTACTCAATTAATACAAATAATCAAACTTTATCATATAAGGAAGTTATGATCTAATCAATTGGTAATTATCTTTTGTTTAATCAAGGATATACTCATAAATATGTATAAAATCGGATTTTAATGATCTAAAATAGATAAGGCAAGTATCCATGAGTAAAACAGCAAGAAATCCCGAAAATAGCTCCTTCTGACGCTCGAACTCGCCAAGTACCACACTGTACTCGCCGAGTTGAGGCCTACTCGCCGGGTACACTGTGGTACTCGCCGAGTTCATCAGGCAGGTGAGAAAAAATCGATTTTGTAGCTTGAATAAACACATAAGGCATCAATACAATAGAAACCAATCAAGGCTCTAATACCATTGATGGGTTTTAGCTATAAGAACATCCTATGTGCTCATACAAACCCTAAGGCTTGGATCTAGGTTTCTCTATTGTACATGCAAGTCATCCAAGACTATAAACCCTAGATCTAGTCTATGATAATCTTTATAACACATGAATTAGGGTTTAGATCATACCTTGATTGTTATGTAGCAATAACAATCTCAAATCCTCCTTGTATTGACTTTAGATAGCTTGGAGTCACAAATGTCACTCCTCTAATGGTTTACAAACACCAAGAGCAAGAGGATGAAGAAGAGAAGAGAAGGAGGCTGCCCAAAACATGTAGAAACCCTAACCAACAAGTTATCCCCGTTTTTGAGCCATAAGGGTCCTTTAAATAGTGAAGCTATTAGGGTTATCAAACAAGGAAACCCTAATTTGGATGCTTAGGCCCTAAGCAACCCATGGACCCCTTCCTTAAAGGCCTAGGACGATTTCTAATGGGTTTCCCCATAGAATTCATCCAACCCTTTAATATGGAGTCCATTAGCTCAATATTCAACTATCATACAATTGACAGTTCAAGTCCCTTAAGTTCAATTAATGTCTTTTAGTCACAAACTTAATTACCAATTAATTCTTGACTAATATTAATTAAACAATATGATTTCTCCTTTAATATATTATTCTCATAATATATTAATAAATCATATTTAATCCTTTCTCTCCATAATTCATCTTATCAAGTTGCTTTGGTGAAGGCAACCCAAAAGGACCATGCACCATCGGGTCAAGTACATACCATAATAGTTATGGAGTTAGACACTAATCCAACAACAACTTCATGAGGAAGATAAATACAAAACTAGGTTTAATGTTTCCTTCGGGCATTTTGAATGGAGTGTAATGCCTTTTGGATTAAAAAATGCCCCTTCTGAATTCCAAAAGATTATGAATGATATCGTAACTCCTATAAGTAGATTTTCTATTGCTTATATCGACGATGTCCTAATTTTTTCAAAATCAATTGATCAACATTTCAAACATTTAAATCAATTTTATGATTTAATTTATCAAAATGGTTTAGCTGTCTCTGCAGCAAAAATGCATTTATTTAAAGATGAAATTCGTTTTTTAGGACATGATATTGTCAAAAACACTATTAGACCTATTACAAGAAGTTTGCAGTTTTCTACTAAATTTCCTGATGAAATTAAGGATAAAAGGCAACTTCAAAGATTTTTAGGATGCTTAAATTATATCCATGAGTTTTTCAAAGATTTAGGGATTATATGTAAACCGCTTTATAATAGACTACAAGATAATCCAGAACCATGGACTCAAAAATATACAGATATAATTAAATATATAAAACAAAAGGTCCCTACTTTTCCATGTTTAAATTTACCTCATCCTGATGCCAATATCATAGTTGAAACCGATGCTAGTGATATTGGATTCGAAGGAATTCTAAAACAAAAATTTGTTAACTCAAAAGAGGAACAATTGGTTCGATATTACTCTGGTGCATGGAATGATACACAAAAAATTATTCAACTGTCAAAAAGGAAATTTTAAGCATTGTTTTATGTAATAAAAAATTTGAAGATGATTTATTTATGAAAAGTTTTTTATTAAGAATAGATTGTCAATCTGCAAAAACTATTTTAGAAAAATATGTGAACAATATTATTTCCAAACAAATTTTTGCTCAATGGCAAACCCTTTTAGGTAACTTTGATTTTGAAATAGAATTTATAAAAGGCGAAAATAATTCGCTTCCTAACTTTCTTTCTCGAGAATTTTTGTAGGGAAAATGAGTTCATCGTCCTCTTCCAAACATGATGACAAGAAGCTCGTCTCTCAAAAGCTTGTTCCATTTCAAAATCAAAATCGTTTCTCCTTTAACTCCTACTTCTAAGAATTCACAACTTTATTCTAATATCCTTCAGTCAAAACTTGTTACTCCAAAAGATACTCCAACAAACACGATAAGCCCTTTTGTAAAACCTTTCACTCCTCAAATTCAAAATTCTGTGACTTCTAGCCCTCCTACAAAAACTCCTTATGTTCTTAATCCAAATTTCTTAAGAGTTCAAATTCTTGAAGATTTTCAAATCCATAAGTTACATCAAGGTTTTCATATTCTCACAAAACATCTTTTTGGTCAAGGGAAAACCTTTTATGTTGATTCATATAAAACTTGAGAATATTATCAAGCTATTTTGCAAGAATCTGGTTCGGTCAATTTTGTTCATCGTTCTAATTCAAAAGAAGGAAACATTGATTTTGGAAAAGCTCACATCATCAAAATCATTTCTCCAGAAAGTTGGGTTCCAAACCTTCATTCTAAAAAACCTCTTATAAGTTATCCTACTTATCCCAGATTTTCTTACTATGATTATCAAGATGCCTGGACTAAGGCGTTCTTTATTCGGAATTATTCACACTCATGGTTATCTTCTTTGATTTGAACTTCAATTGTGAATACCCAAGATGGTTTATCAATTGGTACAAATATATGGGAATTCTTCCAATTTGTTTACCAAAAGAAATTTATGATGGATATCTCAAATTTAAGGAATTGTTTATTCAACAAATTCCAGAATTTGAATATATGCTACAATTCACTATGATATTCAGAGTTCCATGGATAATGTCTTGGACTTTTCGTTATCAAGAAGCAAAGGATTCCTCTCCTCCCTGGCTTAATCGATAATTTCGCTCAAAATGGTGGGATAAATGAAGATTTCTCAAGCCAGTGAACAAGCGGTAATTAAATATTATCAAGAAATATATATTCAAAAACCGGAGGTTGAAGCCACTTTTATCAAAAGTCTTCCTCAAAGTGATGTGGATCTAATTTCAAGAATTAAAGATGCTGCTACCTCTTCTCCTGAAGAACTTCAAAACTTACTTCAAGAAATTCGCCAAACTCCATCAGTTTCTGACGATTCTCCAAAATCTATAAAGAATGGTTTATTTCAATACGCTCAAGACCCTTTTGATGATCCTTATGAAGAATAAGAAATTCTTATCATTAAATTTGGTGTAATACCTTCAATGTAGGGTATTTCGTTTCTTCTATTTATCAAATCCATTATTTTCAAATTCAAGTGTAGTTGTCATAGTTTTGTAACAAACATGATAAATTATTGTTAAAGGCTTTGTATCATCTTTAAATTCTAAATTTTTTGTTTCTACAGTTAACACTAAAGTATCTAAAATATTTTTATCAAATAACCCTACAGAAAAATTTGGATAACAATTGAAATAAATAGGTCCGTTAGCAATATTTATTTCAGCCATAGCTAAAATAGAATTTTGAAAATCTTTATGTCACTTGTCTCTTAAAATAAGGAGAACAGGGGCATCTATTCCAAGTTTGAATAGAGGCTTGATAGCAATTTGGACTAAACCAACATGTAAAAATTTATATTTCATTCTATGTTCTAGAATAGATCGTGATGATAATAAATGTAAATTTTGTTGGTTTTGACCAATAGACAAAGTTTGTTCTGTCATTTTAATAGAATAACCTTGAAAATAGTCAAAAGTTCTTATTCTATATATTGTATTAACATTAGTTTTAGGTATTGTCCAATCATTCAAACTTTGTTCTATGCCATTAACGGTTTCTTCAATAGAATTTATTGGATTATCATAATCTTGTTCATTGTCGATATTTTTACCAGGAATATATTTTTTGGATAGTATGCGTGAAAATTTACTCATATTTAATTAATTTCGCTTTAAAATTCTATAAGAAAACTTACTTGTTTTAATAACGATGAACAGAGGCGAATCGTCCCGACGATGATTGTGGTCCGGCACCGCGACTTACATCCTTATCTGCGCGTTTTACGCTAATCCAACCAATCACTGGTCTTGTCTCTGAATCATACTTATTAAATCTTATAAATTTCTTAGAGAATATTAAACCTAAATTAAATAAATTTGAAATAAATATATCATGCATAACCACCCCAAAAACTTTTCTTGGCTTCGATACCATTTCTCACTATCAGTTAGAATTAAGATTTAAAAGACATAAATTGACATAAATTTCATTTTAGAATACAAATAGTTTTGCTTTTAGATAACGTATTTGTTTGTAACGAATTTTAATACTAGCTCTTATGAACTGTCTAACATCATGAATATTATTATTGTTTAAAATCGTACCTAGATTATTAGGTTTGTAAGAATCCTTGAGATTTTGCTCAGAATTATTTATAGATTCTTGGATTTGTTGTATTCTTAAAAGAACATCTCTATTAGGGATACAATTCATCAAGATTTTGTTAGATATAATTAAATAATTTAAGCATGAATTTGATTAATTTGATTATTAACAACGAGTATTATTTTAACAAAAATTTCAAATCTTGTAGAATTAATAGTTAGAACAACTCGAAATGAAACTATCATGGAGAAATAAAAGCAATACAACAATTGAATAAAATATTTTAGATAATACCTTCTTGAATTAAGCTTGAATTACAATCAGCACATACATCTGGAGAAAGAATTATCTGAAAATCTAGAGACTTTGAGCATCTACTAGTAGAAAGAGAGACTCTTGGAGATTTTTTAGACATAAGATGAACATTTTTTAGAGAATGAATATTTTTGCTTCGGTAAATCTTTCATATATATTTTTTACATTAAAATTTTCATTATTAGCAGGAGTTATGTTATTTTTTTTTATTAAGCATCTGCTTTATTAATAATTATTGGATATTTTTATCTTTTATAGAATCAAGAGAGTTTAAAAGATCTTTATCATCTTGTGAAAGAACGTTAATAGAACTACTAGTAATTACATTGATTAAATTTTTACACTGACATTTACCAATACATTCGCAAACATCAGAATCTTCTGAACTTAAAGTAGTATTTTCGAGAATATTTAAGTCATTTGTTTGAAAATCAAAAATACTTTCATCGGAATCTGAGTCGGTGTTTAAAATAATTTTTCTTATTTGTTCATTTAAATCATCAGAAACATTTAACTCATTTATTTTTGTCTTAGCATAACAATTATTAGTTGTATGACCATTACGCCCACATTTATGACAAATAATAATATCTTTTGATTTTCTTTTAGATTTTTTATAATTTGGTTTATAAGGTTTTTTAGAATTTGACGCATAATCTTGGCCTTTCTTATAATTTTCTAGAAGATTATAATTCCTTTTCTTGAAATATTTTGAAGATCTGTTCTTATATACTTTAGATTTTGAAGTAGACGGACCATTCAAGGGCTGATAACCATATTATTGGCAAAAATTTCCCAATTCATTTTTACTGTTAATTCTATCTTTTTTGAGCTTTTCTTTAAACCTAAGATCAGCACAAACTGCTAATCCCTCTTTATTAATGTAGTTTATTAGATCTCCATAAGTTAAATTTTGATAAAGGATGGTATTATTAAAATTTTCTCTTAATTTTTGTCTAACTCTTTCTGCAAAGAGTTTTGGAAGGCCAGCAATAAAGCGTTCCTTCCAATAAGATTCTTTACAATCAGGTCTCGAAAAAACTTTAACAAGATAGTTATCTTTATACCATCTAAAATTAGTAAGTTTTTGTAACAGCCCGGATCTTCAGGTATTTTATTGTTTTAATATTGTGAGTTTTGAGAAGGGACTCGGCGAGTTGGAGCTCAGACTCGCCGAGTAGGGTCGCGATTCTGGACGCGGGATTCGTTCGGACTCGGCGAGTCCAGGATATGGACTCGGCGAGTCCACGCTGTTTAATGAAACCCTAAATTCTCGGGTTTAGGACCTATTTAAATGGCCTTATGGCCGTCATTTGCATCCATCAGTCCATAAAGAGAAACCCTAAAAGTGCTTTAGCGATTTGAGAGTGAAAGGAGGCATTTCTTGGCATTTGTGTGTTGTTTAGCAAAGAAGAAGGAGGCTCTAGCCAAGAGGAGGCAAAGGAGACTGCTATTTGGTGGATTTGAAGCTTGACCCTTCAATCTAAAGGTATAATTTCGACTCATCTCCTGTTTTGTGAAGTATAATCGATTTTAGGGTTTCTTGTGGCCTTGTTGAGTTGATTTGATGGCCAAATAGTCCCATGCTAGTGATGAGACTCCGGATCTGGATCCATAGAGGTCCAGAGAGCCTCATTCTTCAAGCTTTATAGAGAACAATGGAGGTCATGACCTTGTGTAGTGAGATTTGTTGAAGATTCTTCATAATTGGTCATATAGAGGTTGTTAATGCATCAAGACTAGGACTTTACGTGATGAATCAGTCTAGGAGGGCCAGATCTATGAATTGTTGGAGTAGATCTGACCTTAGAAGCAAGTTCGAGTGATTGCATGGAATGGACTCGCCGAGTCCGATGAGCAGACTCGGCGAGTAGCTTGAAGATTGCCTTGGACCGGCCAGTGAGTGGTCCAGTCGAGTCAGGAGTTGACCCAGTGAGTCAGGGCGAGTTAGAGAAGATTGTCATGTGGTCTGAGTCGAGCTAGGACTCGCCGAGTCGTTCTTGAGACTCAGCGAGTTGAGTCGGGGTGGTCCCGCGATTCTTCCAGGTGGAACTCGTCGAGTCAGGGGGAGTACTCGACGTGTAGAAAAGGGAATCCTAGAGAGTTGGTGAGAACGTCTAGACTCGCCGAGTTGCGGTGTGCACTCGCCGAGTCCGGTCAAAGTTGACCGTTGACCGTTGACCGTTGACCTGTGTTGACTTCTTAGGGATAGTCAACCTTAGAGATAAAAGTATTAATTAGAGTCTTGTGATGTTATAGGAGGATTAGAGCTCGGAGTATCGAACACGAGGGATTTCCAGGGATCGTGAGATACCGAGACACGCGAGGTGAGTCTTCTCACTATACCTTACCTTGAGTCGGTAATCAGAGTTATGTGTTAGTGTATGTATGCTACGTGTATGTTATGTGTTGTACTGCATTATTTCTATGTGATTTATGTTGTGCATGTTTATAGAGTTGGAACCGGAAGGTTCACAGAGTTAGAACCTGAGGGTTCACAGAGTTTAGGTGCACGGACCCATAGAGTTATGGCCTCGAGTGGCTAATATGTGTTTTATGTGTGGTATTTTGGGGAACTCACTAAGCCTTGTGCTTACAGTGTTAGTGTTGTTGTTTCAGGTACTAGCGATGACCGTGGGAAGGCGCCGGCTTGATCTGTACACACGTAGAGGAATTCGATATAATTATGTGATCTTGGGATTTGTATGATACATATTGGAATTTGAAAACTTGATGTTTTATGAAATTAAAAGAGAAATGTTTTTATAAATTGTGAAAAATAAATTTCAAAATTTTCGGTGTTACAAGTTGGTATCAGAGCCTTGGTTTGAGGGATTCGAGTACACCTTCGGGCGTATTTGAACTCAAACTGAGGATTTGAGATGTATTTTCAAAAAGAGTAAAAGATTTTCGAAAAACGCAGGGCAAGAGATGTGTGTACGATCAGTCAGCGCCCGAACGGTGATTTCCCAAAATACCTTTATATATTATGTGATATTGATATTGATATGTTGTATCCGCATGCTAGAGTAGGCTAGGTATTGCTATTAGGACTAGAGTGGCCTGATGTGTGATGCCTTAGCCTAGGGAGAGGTGAGCTGCTATGAGATGCTTGAGAGTGAGTAGGTAGCAGCAAGGGACTTATGAGAGATCTATTAGAGAGTAGCCTATGCATGATAAAGTACTTGAGACCTGGAATCCAAAGAGAAGGACTTGGAGTGTATTCTGGTGCGGTGCGGACAGTAGTATTGGGCCCGTACTACTGGAAGCACCGGAGCGGTGTGCAGCCCAAGTCAGAATCTTTGGAATGCCAAGAACCAAGGAGAAAAGAGTTGTCGAGTGTGAGCATACTCGTGTCGATTCTAATTTATCGTATGTTGTATTTCAGAGGTAGATCATGGTGAGGACACGTTTGATGCCCGAGAGCAGTGGTACCAGTGAGGAGGAGATCCGTCGGATCATTCAGGAGGAGGTGGCTGCGGCCATCAGGGCAGAGATACCGGAGATGTTTGGGTCTATCAAGACCACATTGATTGAGACGTTTGATGAGCGTTATGCCGCTCTTTCTAAGGCTGCTGCTGCAGCGGCTACCGCCGCGATTGCTGCTGCGAGGCCGCAGTGTGGGGATGCGTTGCTGTTCCGTGAGTTCAGCAACACAAAACCACCAGAGTTTGATGGTACTCAGGATCCGGTGGCAGCTATGAGGTGGATATCTGATATTGAGGGGTGTTTCTTCACTTGCTCGTCTCCTGAGCATTTGAAGGTGCGGTTCGCGCTGAACCAGCTTCGCTTGGGAGCGAAGGACTGGTGGAAGTTTGTGACGACGCATTATACGCCTGTTGAGCTTTCTGCGGTGACCTGGGAGAGGTTCACCACTATGTTTCGGGATGAGTACGTTCCCCAGGTGGAGAGGGAGCGTTTAGCACAGGAGTTTCTGACCCTCAAGCAGGGTACTGAGTCTGTTACAGCGATCACAAGGATGTTCCACGAGAGGGCGATGTTCTGCCCTGAGCACGTGTCCACTGAGCAGGCACGTATGAGCCGCTACTTGAGCATCTTGAGGAGGGATATTCGGGAGTTCGCTGCGAACTCCTCGTACCGGACATTTGCCGAGCTTCAGGCAAATGCCCGGAAGAGAGAGATTGAGCTTGAGACCCAGGCCAGGGAGGAGGCAGAGTCTCAGGGGAGGGATCGGCGACCGGCGCTGTCGCAGCCGGCCGCCAAGCGGGCCAAGCCTGCTGATCCCAGACCAGGGAGCCAGAAGGGCCGCACTTGCGGAAAGTGCGGCAAGGGTCATGACGGAGTCTGCCGAGCAGGGTCTTGCTACAAATGTGGCAAGGAGGGGCACATGGCCAAGGACTGCCCCAAGGGGTTTGCAGTGTGCTTTCACTGCAACCAGACCGGACACCGGAAGGCCGAGTGTCCGCAGTTGCGCGGAGCATCTCAGGGATCTGCTCCTGCCGCCACCAGAGTTACAGAGAGTCGGCCTGTGAAGGCCGAGACGCCGAGAGCTCGAGGGAGAGCCTTCCAGCTGACTGCGGAGGAGGTCCGCGCTGCGCCCGATGTTGTGGCTGGTATGTTTCCTTTCGTGTATTTATTTTGATATATGGTGTTATGCTTATATTATGTTATGTGTAGGTACCTTTCTTGTGAATTCCGTACCTGCTTTAGTGTTATTTGACTCGGGTGCGAGTCGGTCTTTTGTATCTTTGGCCTTTAGCCAGCATATCAGTGCTAGTCGTGAGGCACTGAGTCGGCCTCTGAGAGTCTCCATAGCTGATGATAGAGTGATTTGTGCCGCAGAGGTTTTCCGGGGATGTGTGTTAGAGATCTTCGGGATTGAGTTTCCGATTGATCTGATTCCTATTGCGATGGGTGATGTTTGTGTCATTGTGGGCATGGACTGGTTGAGCCGATTCGGCACGATTATCGACTGTGAGCGTCAGCTGGTGACTATACGAGACCCTAGTGGGGGAGTTCTTTCAGTATACGGTGAGGGTACACGTTCGGGATCAGCCTTTTGTTCGGCCGCTAGGGCGAGGCAGTGTCTACAGCAGGGCTGTAAGGGTTTTGTGGTGTATGTGATGGATACGCGAGCGACTTCCGAGAGACCGAGTTCAGTTGGGGAGGTACCGGTGGTGTGTGAGTTTCCAGATGTCTTTCCCGAGGAGCTGCCGGGAGTACCTCCTGTGAGGCAAGTGGAGTTTGGTATTGATTTGGTTCCGGGGGCTGCGCCTATAGCTAAGGTGCCTTATCGTCTTGCACCTCCAGAGATGCAAGAGTTATCCTCGCAGCTTCAGGAGTTGCTGGGGAAGGGATTTATCCGGCCGAGCAGCTCGCCGTGGGGAGCACCTATTCTGTTTGTCAAGAAAAAGGATGGTTCACACCGGATGTGTATTGATTACCGGGAGTTGAACAAGCTGACGGTCAAGAACCATTACCCGTTGCCGAGGATCGACGATTTATTTGATCAGTTGCAGGGAGCATCTTGGTTTTCCAAGATCGATTTGAGGTCGGGATATCATCAGGTGAGAGTGCGAGATGAGGATGTCCAGAAGACAGCTTTCAGGACGCGATATGGGCATTATGAGTTTGTGGTGATGCCTTTTGGGCTCACTAATGCCCCGGCAGTGTTCATGGATCTCATGAACAGGGTATGCAGGCCGATGTTGGATCGGTCGGTGATTGTATTTATCGATGATATTCTGGTGTATTCGAGATCTAGAGAGCAGCATGAGGAGCATTTGAGGGAGGTCCTTGGGGTGCTGAGATCGGAGAAGCTTTATGCAAAGTTCTCCAAGTGTGATTTCTGGTTACGGGAGGTCCAGTTCCTAGGACATCTCGTTAACCAGGAAGGGATTCTGGTCGATCCGGCCAAGGTTGAGGCGGTGATGGGTTGGGAGGTGCCAAAGTCACCCTCTGAGATCAGGAGCTTCCTTGGATTAGCAGGGTATTATCGGAGATTTATCAAGGATTTCTCCAAGATCGCAGTGCCGCTCACCAAGTTGACCCGGAAGGGTGTTGCATTCTCATGGGGTCCCGAGCAGCAGACCTCCTTTGAGACACTTCGCCAGAGGTTGTGCGAAGCCCCGGTATTAGCTCTCCCGGAAGGGATGGAGGATTTTGTAGTATATTGTGATGCATCGATTTTGGGGTTGGGTGCGGTGTTGATGCAGAGGGGTCATGTGATAGCATATGCATCGAGGCAGCTGAAGCCTCATGAGACGAGATATCCCACGCATGATCTAGAGTTGGGGGCAGTAGTGTTCGCCCTCAAGATTTGGCGCCACTACTTATATGGGGTTCGATGTATGATATACACGGACCATAAGAGCTTGAAGTACTTGATGGATCAGCCCAATCTAAACATGCGTCAGAGGAGGTGGTTAGATGTGGTCAAGGATTATGATTGTGAGATCCTGTACCACCCGGGCAAGGCCAACGTGGTGGCCGACGCGTTGAGCCGCAGGGCGGAGAGCACTCCATTACGAGATGTATGTTTGAGATTGACCATGATAGCTCCGGTATTGGATGCCATCCGTGGGGCACAGGCCGAGGCTGTGCAGCCGGAGATGCAGAAGAGGGAACGGGTCGTTGGTTTGGTTTCAGAATTCGTTACGGATGGGCGAGGGCTTATGACTTTTCAGGGTCGGATTTGGGTACCGTTTGTGGGTGGTACGCGCACTTCCTTGATGGAGGAGGCTCATCGGTCGAAATTTTCGATCCATCCGGGGGCTACGAAGATGTATTTGGATTTGAGGAGAGAGTATTGGTGGCCCTGTATGAAGAGGGACGTCGCATGGTTTGTTGAGAGGTGCTTGACCTGCCGTAGGGTTAAGGCCGAGCACCAGAGACCGCATGGCAAGTTGCAGCCATTGGAGGTTCCCGAATGGAAATGGGAACAGATCACTATGGATTTCATCACCAAATTGCCGAGAACTACCAGAGGAGTTGATGCAATTTGGGTGATTGTGGATAGGTTGACGAAGAGCGCCCACTTCCTTGCCATCAGTGAGAGTTCTTCAGCAGAGAAGTTGGCAGAGTTATATGTGAGAGAAGTGGTATCTCGGCATGGGGTGCCGATCTCGATTGTTTCAGACCGTGATGTGCGCTTTACTTCCAGATTCTGGAAGAAATTTCATGAGGAGTTGGGTACTAGGTTGCATTTTAGTACAGCATATCATCCCCAGACAGACGGTCAGAGTGAGCGGACGATTCAGACGCTCGAGGACATGCTTCGAGCATGTGTGTTGGATTTCGGGGGTAGCTGGGATGCGTATTTACCCTTGGCAGAGTTTTCCTACAACAACAGCCATCATTCGAGCATTGGTATGCCACCCTTTGAGCTGTTGTATGGTAGGAGGTGTCGGACCCCCATTTGCTGGGGAGAGGTCGGGCAGAGAGTGATGGGCAGTACCGAGATCGTGCTTCAGACGACAGAGCAGATTCAGCAGGTCAGACAGAGGTTATTGACCGCCCAGAGTCGACAGAAGAGTTATGCAGACAGACGCCGGTCCGAGCTTGAGTTTCAGGTCGGCGACTTCGTTCTTCTGAAGGTCTCTCCTTGGAAAGGAGTGATTCGATTCAGGAAAAGGGGCAAGTTGGGGCCCCGGTATATTGGGCCATTTCGTGTGATTGAGAGGGTAGGCCGGGTAGCCTATCGTTTGGAGTTGCCAGCAGAGTTGGGGCAAATCCACGACACTTTTCATGTGTCGCAATTGAGAAAATGTATTGCCGATGAGTCGGCAGTAGTTCCATTAGAGGATATTCAGGTGGATGCGAGCCTGAATTATGCCGAGAGACCAGTAGCCATCAGAGATCGGAAGATCAAGGTTCTGAGGAACAAGGAGGTACCTTTGGTGTTGGTTCAGTGGCAACACCGGAAGGGATCAGAGATGACCTGGGAGCCGGAGCGCGAGATGCGGGCTCAGCATCCGGAGCTATTTTAGAGCGAGACTTCGAGGGCGAAGTCTAATCCTAGTGGGGGAGAATTGTAACAGCCCGGATCTTCAGGTATTTTATTGTTTTAATATTGTGAGTTTTGAGAAGGGACTCGGCGAGTTGGAGCTCAGACTCGCCGAGTAGGGTCGCGATTCTGGACGCGGGATTCGTTCGGACTCGGCGAGTCCAGGATATGGACTCGGCGAGTCCACGCTGTTTAATGAAACCCTAATTTCTCGGGTTTGGGACCTATTTAAATGGCCTTATGGCCGTCATTTGCATCCATCAGTCCATAAAGAGAAACCCTAAAAGTGCTTTAGCGATTTGAGAGTGAAAGGAGGCATTTCTTGGCATTTGTGTGTTGTTTAGCAAAGAAGAAGGAGGCTCTAGCCAAGAGGAGGCAAAGGAGACTGCTATTTGGTGGATTTGAAGCTTGACCCTTCAATCTAAAGGTATAATTTCGACTCATCTCCTGTTTTGTGAAGTATAATCGATTTTAGGGTTTCTTGTGGCCTTGTTGAGTTGATTTGATGGCCAAATAGTCCCATGCTAGTGATGAGACTCCGGATCTGGATCCATAGAGGTCCAGAGAGCCTCATTCTTCAAGCTTTATAGAGAACAATGGAGGTCATGACCTTGTGTAGTGAGATTTGTTGAAGATTCTTCATAATTGGTCATATAGAGGTTGTTAATGCATCAAGACTAGGACTTTACGTGATGAATCAGTCTAGGAGGGCCAGATCTATGAATTGTTGGAGTAGATCTGACCTTAGAAGCAAGTTCGAGTGATTGCATGGAATGGACTCGCCGAGTCCGATGAGCAGACTCGGCGAGTAGCTTGAAGATTGCCTTGGACCGGCCAGTGAGTGGTCCAGTCGAGTCAGGAGTTGACCCAGTGAGTCAGGGCGAGTTAGAGAAGATTGTCATGTGGTCTGAGTCGAGCTGGGACTCGCCGAGTCGTTCTTGAGACTCGGCGAGTTGAGTCGGGGTGGTCCCGCGATTCTTCCAGGTGGAACTCGTCGAGTCAGGGGGAGTACTCGACGTGTAGAAAAGGGAATCCTAGAGAGTTGGTGAGAACGTCTAGACTCGCCGAGTTGCGGTGTGCACTCGCCGAGTCCGGTCAAAGTTGACCGTTGACCGTTGACCGTTGACCTGTGTTGACTTCTTAGGGATAGTCAACCTTAGAGATAAAAGTATTAATTAGAGTCTTGTGATGTTATAGGAGGATTAGAGCTCGGAGTATCGAACACGAGGGATTTCCAGGGATCGTGAGATACCGAGACACGCGAGGTGAGTCTTCTCACTATACCTTACCTTGAGTCGGTAATCAGAGTTATGTGTTAGTGTATGTATGCTACGTGTATGTTATGTGTTGTACTGCATTATTTCTATGTGATTTATGTTGTGCATGTTTATAGAGTTGGAACCGGAAGGTTCACAGAGTTAGAACCTGAGGGTTCACAGAGTTTGGGTGCACGGACCCATAGAGTTATGGCCTCGAGTGGCTAATATGTGTTTTATGTGTGGTATTTTGGGGAACTCACTAAGCCTTGTGCTTACAGTGTTAGTGTTGTTGTTTCAGGTACTAGCGATGACCGTGGGAAGGCGCCGGCTTGATCTGTACACACGTAGAGGAATTCGATATAATTATGTGATCTTGGGATTTGTATGATACATATTGGAATTTGAAAACTTGATGTTTTATGAAATTAAAAGAGAAATGTTTTTATAAATTGTGAAAAATAAATTTCAAAATTTTCGGTGTTACAAGTTGGTATCAGAGCCTTGGTTTGAGGGATTCGAGTACACCTTCGGGCGTATTTGAACTCAAACTGAGGATTTGAGATGTATTTTCAAAAAGAGTAAAAGATTTTCGAAAAACGCAGGGCAAGAGATGTGTGTACGATCAGTCAGCGCCCGAACGGTGATTTCCCAAAATACCTTTATATATTATGTGATATTGATATTGATATGTTGTATCCGCATGCTAGAGTAGGCTAGGTATTGCTATTAGGACTAGAGTGGCCTGATGTGTGATGCCTTAGCCTAGGGAGAGGTGAGCTGCTATGAGATGCTTGAGAGTGAGTAGGTAGCAGCAAGGGACTTATGAGAGATCTATTAGAGAGTAGCCTATGCATGATAAAGTACTTGAGACCTGGAATCCAAAGAGAAGGACTTGGAGTGTATTCTGGTGCGGTGCGGACAGTAGTATTGGGCCCGTACTACTGGAAGCACCGGAGCGGTGTGCAGCCCAAGTCAGAATCTTTGGAATGCCAAGAACCAAGGAGAAAAGAGTTGTCGAGTGTGAGCATACTCGTGTCGATTCTAATTTATCGTATGTTGTATTTCAGAGGTAGATCATGGTGAGGACACGTTTGATGCCCGAGAGCAGTGGTACCAGTGAGGAGGAGATCCGTCGGATCATTCAGGAGGAGGTGGCTGCGGCCATCAGGGCAGAGATACCGGAGATGTTTGGGTCTATCAAGACCACATTGATTGAGACGTTTGATGAGCGTTATGCCGCTCTTTCTGAGGCTGCTGCTGCAGCGGCTACCGCCGCGATTGCTGCTGCGAGGCCGCAGTGTGGGGATGCGTTGCTGTTCCGTGAGTTCAGCAACACAAAACCACCAGAGTTTGATGGTACTCAGGATCCGGTGGCAGCTATGAGGTGGATATCTGATATTGAGGGGTGTTTCTTCACTTGCTCGTCTCCTGAGCATTTGAAGGTGCGGTTCGCGCTGAACCAGCTTCGCTTGGGAGCGAAGGACTGGTGGAAGTTTGTGACGACGCATTATACGCCTGTTGAGCTTTCTGCGGTGACCTGGGAGAGGTTCACCACTATGTTTCGGGATGAGTACGTTCCCCAGGTGGAGAGGGAGCGTTTAGCACAGGAGTTTCTGACCCTCAAGCAGGGTACTGAGTCTGTTACAGCGATCACGAGGATGTTCCACGAGAGGGCGATGTTCTGCCCTGAGCACGTGTCCACTGAGCAGGCACGTATGAGCCGCTACTTGAGCATCTTGAGGAGGGATATTCGGGAGTTCGCTGCGAACTCCTCGTACCGGACATTTGCCGAGCTTCAGGCAAATGCCCGGAAGAGAGAGATTGAGCTTGAGACCCAGGCCAGGGAGGAGGCAGAGTCTCAGGGGAGGGATCGGCGACCGGCGCTGTCGCAGCCGGCCGCCAAGCGGGCCAAGCCTGCTGATCCCAGACCAGGGAGCCAGAAGGGCCGCACTTGCGGAAAGTGCGGCAAGGGTCATGACGGAGTCTGCCGAGCAGGGTCTTGCTACAAATGTGGCAAGGAGGGGCACATGGCCAAGGACTGCCCCAAGGGGTTTGCAGTGTGCTTTCACTGCAACCAGACCGGACACCGGAAGGCCGAGTGTCCGCAGTTGCGCGGAGCATCTCAGGGATCTGCTCCTGCCGCCACCAGAGTTACAGAGAGTCGGCCTGTGAAGGCCGAGACGCCGAGAGCTCGAGGGAGAGCCTTCCAGCTGACTGCGGAGGAGGTCCGCGCTGCGCCCGATGTTGTGGCTGGTATGTTTCCTTTCGTGTATTTATTTTGATATATGGTGTTATGCTTATATTATGTTATGTGTAGGTACCTTTCTTGTGAATTCCGTACCTGCTTTAGTGTTATTTGACTCGGGTGCGAGTCGGTCTTTTGTATCTTTGGCCTTTAGCCAGCATATCAGTGCTAGTCGTGAGGCACTGAGTCGGCCTCTGAGAGTCTCCATAGCTGATGATAGAGTGATTTGTGCCGCAGAGGTTTTCCGGGGATGTGTGTTAGAGATCTTCGGGATTGAGTTTCCGATTGATCTGATTCCTATTGCGATGGGTGATGTTTGTGTCATTGTGGGCATGGACTGGTTGAGCCGATTCGGCACGATTATCGACTGTGAGCGTCAGCTGGTGACTATACGAGACCCTAGTGGGGGAGTTCTTTCAGTATACGGTGAGGGTACACGTTCGGGATCAGCCTTTTGTTCGGCCGCTAGGGCGAGGCAGTGTCTACAGCAGGGCTGTAAGGGTTTTGTGGTGTATGTGATGGATACGCGAGCGACTTCCGAGAGACCGAGTTCAGTTGGGGAGGTACCGGTGGTGTGTGAGTTTCCAGATGTCTTTCCCGAGGAGCTGCCGGGAGTACCTCCTGTGAGGCAAGTGGAGTTTGGTATTGATTTGGTTCCGGGGGCTGCGCCTATAGCTAAGGTGCCTTATCGTCTTGCACCTCCAGAGATGCAAGAGTTATCCTCGCAGCTTCAGGAGTTGCTGGGGAAGGGATTTATCCGGCCGAGCAGCTCGCCGTGGGGAGCACCTATTCTGTTTGTCAAGAAAAAGGATGGTTCACACCGGATGTGTATTGATTACCGGGAGTTGAACAAGCTGACGGTCAAGAACCGTTACCCGTTGCCGAGGATCGACGATTTATTTGATCAGTTGCAGGGAGCATCTTGGTTTTCCAAGATCGATTTGAGGTCGGGATATCATCAGGTGAGAGTGCGAGATGAGGATGTCCAGAAGACAGCTTTCAGGACGCGATATGGGCATTATGAGTTTGTGGTGATGCCTTTTGGGCTCACTAATGCCCCGGCAGTGTTCATGGATCTCATGAACAGGGTATGCAGGCCGATGTTGGATCGGTCGGTGATTGTATTTATCGATGATATTCTGGTGTATTCGAGATCTAGAGAGCAGCATGAGGAGCATTTGAGGGAGGTCCTTGGGGTGCTGAGATCGGAGAAGCTTTATGCAAAGTTCTCCAAGTGTGATTTCTGGTTACGGGAGGTCCAGTTCCTAGGACATCTCGTTAACCAGGAAGGGATTCTGGTCGATCCGGCCAAGGTTGAGGCGGTGATGGGTTGGGAGGTGCCAAAGTCACCCTCTGAGATCAGGAGCTTCCTTGGATTAGCAGGGTATTATCGGAGATTTATCAAGGATTTCTCCAAGATCGCAGTGCCGCTCACCAAGTTGACCCGGAAGGGTGTTGCATTCTCATGGGGTCCCGAGCAGCAGACCTCCTTTGAGACACTTCGCCAGAGGTTGTGCGAAGCCCCGGTATTAGCTCTCCCGGAAGGGATGGAGGATTTTGTAGTATATTGTGATGCATCGATTTTGGGGTTGGGTGCGGTGTTGATGCAGAGGGGTCATGTGATAGCATATGCATCGAGGCAGCTGAAGCCTCATGAGACGAGATATCCCACGCATGATCTAGAGTTGGGGGCAGTAGTGTTCGCCCTCAAGATTTGGCGCCACTACTTATATGGGGTTCGATGTATGATATACACGGACCATAAGAGCTTGAAGTACTTGATGGATCAGCCCAATCTAAACATGCGTCAGAGGAGGTGGTTAGATGTGGTCAAGGATTATGATTGTGAGATCCTGTACCACCCGGGCAAGGCCAACGTGGTGGCCGACGCGTTGAGCCGCAGGGCGGAGAGCACTCCATTACGAGATGTATGTTTGAGATTGACCATGATAGCTCCGGTATTGGATGCCATCCGTGGGGCACAGGCCGAGGCTGTGCAGCCGGAGATGCAGAAGAGGGAACGGGTCGTTGGTTTGGTTTCAGAATTCGTTACGGATGGGCGAGGGCTTATGACTTTTCAGGGTCGGATTTGGGTACCGTTTGTGGGTGGTACGCGCACTTCCTTGATGGAGGAGGCTCATCGGTCGAAATTTTCGATCCATCCGGGGGCTACGAAGATGTATTTGGATTTGAGGAGAGAGTATTGGTGGCCCTGTATGAAGAGGGACGTCGCATGGTTTGTTGAGAGGTGCTTGACCTGCCGTAGGGTTAAGGCCGAGCACCAGAGACCGCATGGCAAGTTGCAGCCATTGGAGGTTCCCGAATGGAAATGGGAACAGATCACTATGGATTTCATCACCAAATTGCCGAGAACTACCAGAGGAGTTGATGCAATTTGGGTGATTGTGGATAGGTTGACGAAGAGCGCCCACTTCCTTGCCATCAGTGAGAGTTCTTCAGCAGAGAAGTTGGCAGAGTTATATGTGAGAGAAGTGGTATCTCGGCATGGGGTGCCGATCTCGATTGTTTCAGACCGTGATGTGCGCTTTACTTCCAGATTCTGGAAGAAATTTCATGAGGAGTTGGGTACTAGGTTGCATTTTAGTACAGCATATCATCCCCAGACAGACGGTCAGAGTGAGCGGACGATTCAGACGCTCGAGGACATGCTTCGAGCATGTGTGTTGGATTTCGGGGGTAGCTGGGATGCGTATTTACCCTTGGCAGAGTTTTCCTACAACAACAGCCATCATTCGAGCATTGGTATGCCACCCTTTGAGCTGTTGTATGGTAGGAGGTGTCGGACCCCCATTTGCTGGGGAGAGGTCGGGCAGAGAGTGATGGGCAGTACCGAGATCGTGCTTCAGACGACAGAGCAGATTCAGCAGGTCAGACAGAGGTTATTGACCGCCCAGAGTCGACAGAAGAGTTATGCAGACAGACGCCGGTCCGAGCTTGAGTTTCAGGTCGGTGACTTCGTTCTTCTGAAGGTCTCTCCTTGGAAAGGAGTGATTCGATTCAGGAAAAGGGGCAAGTTGGGGCCCCGGTATATTGGGCCATTTCGTGTGATTGAGAGGGTAGGCCGGGTAGCCTATCGTTTGGAGTTGCCAGCAGAGTTGGGGCAAATCCACGACACTTTTCATGTGTCGCAATTGAGAAAATGTATTGCCGATGAGTCGGCAGTAGTTCCATTAGAGGATATTCAGGTGGATGCGAGCCTGAATTATGCCGAGAGACCAGTAGCCATCAGAGATCGGAAGATCAAGGTTCTGAGGAACAAGGAGGTACCTTTGGTGTTGGTTCAGTGGCAACACCGGAAGGGATCAGAGATGACCTGGGAGCCGGAGCGCGAGATGCGGGCTCAGCATCCGGAGCTATTTTAGAGCGAGACTTCGAGGGCGAAGTCTAATCCTAGTGGGGGAGAATTGTAACAGCCCGGATCTTCAGGTATTTTATTGTTTTAATATTGTGAGTTTTGAGAAGGGACTCGGCGAGTTGGAGCTCAGACTCGCCGAGTAGGGTCGCGATTCTGGACGCGGGATTCATTCGGACTCGGCGAGTCCAGGATATGGACTCGGCGAGTCCACGCTGTTTAATGAAACCCTAATTTCTCGGGTTTGGGACCTATTTAAATGGCCTTATGGCCGTCATTTGCATCCATCAGTCCATAAAGAGAAACCCTAAAAGTGCTTTAGCGATTTGAGAGTGAAAGGAGGCATTTCTTGGCATTTGTGTGTTGTTTAGCAAAGAAGAAGGAGGCTCTAGCCAAGAGGAGGCAAAGGAGACTGCTATTTGGTGGATTTGAAGCTTGACCCTTCAATCTAAAGGTATAATTTCGACTCATCTCCTGTTTTGTGAAGTATAATCGATTTTAGGGTTTCTTGTGGCCTTGTTGAGTTGATTTGATGGCCAAATAGTCCCATGCTAGTGATGAGACTCCGGATCTGGATCCATAGAGGTCCAGAGAGCCTCATTCTTCAAGCTTTATAGAGAACAATGGAGGTCATGACCTTGTGTAGTGAGATTTGTTGAAGATTCTTCATAATTGGTCATATAGAGGTTGTTAATGCATCAAGACTAGGACTTTACGTGATGAATCAGTCTAGGAGGGCCAGATCTATGAATTGTTGGAGTAGATCTGACCTTAGAAGCAAGTTCGAGTGATTGCATGGAATGGACTCGCCGAGTCCGATGAGCAGACTCGGCGAGTAGCTTGAAGATTGCCTTGGACCGGCCAGTGAGTGGTCCAGTCGAGTCAGGAGTTGACCCAGTGAGTCAGGGCGAGTTAGAGAAGATTGTCATGTGGTCTGAGTCGAGCTGGGACTCGCCGAGTCGTTCTTGAGACTCGGCGAGTTGAGTCGGGGTGGTCCCGCGATTCTTCCAGGTGGAACTCGTCGAGTCAGGGGGAGTACTCGACGTGTAGAAAAGGGAATCCTAGAGAGTTGGTGAGAACGTCTAGACTCGCCGAGTTGCGGTGTGCACTCGCCGAGTCCGGTCAAAGTTGACCGTTGACCGTTGACCGTTGACCTGTGTTGACTTCTTAGGGATAGTCAACCTTAGAGATAAAAGTATTAATTAGAGTCTTGTGATGTTATAGGAGGATTAGAGCTCGGAGTATCGAACACGAGGGATTTCCAGGGATCGTGAGATACCGAGACACGCGAGGTGAGTCTTCTCACTATACCTTACCTTGAGTCGGTAATCAGAGTTATGTGTTAGTGTATGTATGCTATGTGTATGTTATGTGTTGTACTGCATTATTTCTATGTGATTTATGTTGTGCATGTTTATAGAGTTGGAACCGGAAGGTTCACAGAGTTAGAACCTGAGGGTTCACAGAGTTTGGGTGCACGGACCCATAGAGTTATGGCCTCGAGTGGCTAATATGTGTTTTATGTGTGGTATTTTGGGGAACTCACTAAGCCTTGTGCTTACAGTGTTAGTGTTGTTGTTTCAGGTACTAGCGATGACCGTGGGAAGGCGCCGGCTTGATCTGTACACACGTAGAGGAATTCGATATAATTATGTGATCTTGGGATTTGTATGATACATATTGGAATTTGAAAACTTGATGTTTTATGAAATTAAAAGAGAAATGTTTTTATAAATTGTGAAAAATAAATTTCAAAATTTTCGGTGTTACAGTTTTCTGCAATGTAAATTCATTAAAATTTCTGAAGTTTTTTCTTGAAAAGTAGTAGGATCTCCTACAAAGTTTTTGATAATAGCAAAAATTAAAGTGTTAACCATATTATCTTCAAATGTTTGTATTTGTTGATTATTTTCTTGTTTTATAATAGTTTTCTTAGCAGATAAAATATAATCTTTTTTCTTCTTGTGAAATATAGAAATCCCACCATCCTTTAAGGCTGCCAGTAAAACCAGAAGTAATAATATTAACAATTTGAAGTTGAGTATTATTATGAGCTTTATAAGCATTAGCAGCCATAGTCATTTGTTGTATAATATTTCATAATTTGATGTTCAGAATGGCCATCAACATTCCATTCATAAACATAATTACCATCATATTGAGAACGATCAAATTGAAAACTTCGTTCTTCTGATTGAACATCTGGAAGAGAGGGCCTATTCCAATAATTTCTTATGGTTGGTTTTGGATTTTTTTTCCGAAAGTGCTTCGCTTTGATTGATGAATTTTATTAAGATTTGAAAAGTCATTAGTGAGTTGGCTAATATCATCATTTGAATTAACAAATTGTTGAGCAAGAGTTTCAAAATTTGTTTCACTATTAATATCAATATTTTCAAATTCATCATTTGTAAGAGTATTAATATTGTTAGTGTTTGAAATATGAAGTTTTGAAAGTCTTTTTTCTAATTCGTTAATTAAATCCATATTTCCTAGATTAAAATTATCATCGATTTGACAAGGAACAAAACTTATATTACTAGCGCTTGTCATATCTTGCTTATTATCATTCTTGTCTTTGAAAATTTTTTCTTCAACTTTAACTAAATGTTCGGTAATACTAGATAAGGTTTCGTTTGCATAATTATTTTGGTAAATAATTTTTTGAAGACCCTTTCCAGTAGTTAATTGATTTGGGGCTTGAACTAAAAGAGTCGCAATAAACATATCGTTAATAATAATTTCTCATTTTGGTGGAAAATTAGCAATAATTTCTTTATTAGAAATAATATCTTTATATTTTTTTTCTTAAAATGGGAGTGATAGAATCATTTTTAAATGGGTAAAGTATTTTATGTTTAGGGGCATAAATTAACTCAAACCATTGAAAAAAAAGGAGAATAAATTTTATTTGATAAAACATAATATTCCCAAATGCCTAAATGGAGAAATCTTAAGTAGTATGAAAAATTTTCTTCGTGCCAAACTCTTTTTTTATTATTATAATCTTTGTAATACTCAATATTTTTTAAGTAATCAAAGTCAACTTGATATTCTAAATTTGAGAAATTCATTTTAACAGGTTGTTTTTGTTAGGATTGAAGAAATATGTTTTATTGACTCTAAATTATGACTTCGTGATTTTTCGTATTTTTTTATTCCTATCGTTAGCCTAGAAATTTTTTCTATTTGTTTATTATATTTATTTGTATATGGAAGTATTTTGTATAAATTATAATCTTCATGAGTTCTAGTTTCTTCTAAACCTTGAATGGTTTTGTATATGTTAGAATTTATCTTCCAATGTCTTTTTAATATATTAGCCCAAAGCTTATTATTTTTTGAACAATTAATTTGTACTTTAGAACTCATATTTGTTGTTTAAAATTTTGAAGTTCATCAATAAAATCTGATTTAGTAGGACTAGGAAAACTATTTCCATTATTTTGATCATCTTGATATAATGGTTTGGGAATAGAATTAGTATAGTCAACAGTTTTTAGTTTTAAAGATCTTGACTTTGATAACGAAGATTTTGAAGAACTTGTTTCTGGGATAAAAGAAGTCGATAGTCTGGATGATGAAATGTTAAGGAAGAAAAATTTATATCTACTGAACCATCATTATATTCTATAATATTTGAGATTTGTTTCGAAGAGTCTAATGATTTTGGATCGATAACATTTTGTAAATTCCAGTTACATGATTGAGTTATATCAGACCATTTTAACCTTTTTGGTGTGTGGACTTTGGTATGGTTAGTATTTGCTTCAAAAATAATTGTTTCATTTTTAAGACTTGATAACCGTGTTTTCGGTTCAAGTGTAGTTGTTATAATTTTGTAACAAACACGATAAATTATTGTTAAAGGCTTTGTATCATCTTTAAATTCTAAATTTTTTGTTTCTACAGTTAACACTAAAGTATCTAAAATATTTTTATCAAATTATATATATATATATATATATATATATATATATATATATATATATATATATATATTGAAATATCAATAAATACTAAATTGATATAATAAGGATTAAAAGTAATTTTTTAAAATAGAAAATGATATAAATTGAAAATATGTTTTAACTAGAAGGGGTAAAGACGTAAATTTTTGATAAAGTGATTGTTTGATGGGGGTGTTAAGAAAATCGTTTAAATAAACACACCGTCTGTTGGTTTGTCTCAAAATAATAGTCCACTTCGAAAAATAAATAACATTTTTACCAAAATACTTCCTCTTTATTACTTAACCAACTAAGCATTTAAAGGAATATTAAATGCAAAATAAAGACAAAACTGTCGTTTTATTAAATAAAATTAGTGGTAATTAATGTTTTTTTAATATATATGTTTTTTTTTTATCCGTAGGCAATAACATTGAAAATATAAATTTAGGTTAAAATGGCTTTGACACTAAAAGTGGTTTTTGACCGATAAATTAGGTGGGAATAGCAACACCCAGTTTATGATTTTGAATAGGGATAATGACTTGAAAGGGTAACGAGCTTTCGATTTTTGTCACATTTAGTCACTAAACTTTTTTTCGTTATCTATTTGCCATTGAACTATTGAAACTGTTCACATTTTACCCTTATGACCGGCTGTTGCCGGTCATAAGGGTAAAATGTGAACAGTTTCAATAGTTCAATGGCAAATAGATAACGAAAAAAAGTTTAGTGACTAAATATGAACGAAATCGAAAGTTCGTTTCCCTCTAAAAAGTTCAATGACTAAATGTGAACAAACTTCCTCTTGTATCATGTTTTAGCAAATTATTTATTTTTGTTAAATTGTAGCAACATTTGTTGATAAAGAAATCTATGAAATAAAAAAAAACAAAACAAAACCCTGAAAATATATTTAAAAAAAAAACAAAAAACCAAAACCGAAATAAAAAACCAATGGTTTGACATTTTCCAAAATAAAAAATCAAAATTTCCAATCTGATTTTGGTTTTACAAAAAAATGGATCATTCTCACTGATGTGAATTATGACCATTGGTTTGGCATGCGAAATTTGTGACATCCCATGAATATATAGTTACAACATCGTCTGAACTCGTAATTCATAGTAAGGGGTTAGAGTAGCATCGCATGAATACGTAGTTACAATATCGTCTGAAATTGTAATTCATCACCTACAAGTTATGGGCCTGCTGGTGTTTCCACTGGGCTGTCTAGAATAGTCCGTGGTCGCCATCTATACTCTGGTAGATGACTACATCGCCACAGTGCTGGTTAAGGTTATGGTATCTCCTTTCATCCTACATCACATATTCATCATTATCTATTTACCTAATTATCATCACCTTTCTATCATCACCTATCTCTCATCATTTTATTTCATCACATTGCTGGTTAAGGTTATGCTTCATAACTTCGAACCCCAAGGTTTACTCTACTAAAGTGTAACATCCCGGAATAGCAAGAGTAGAGTTGAAGGGCTAAAAGTGTTATTTGGGAAAGAGCGACTCGGCGAGTCCATGGATGGACTCGACGAGTAGAGTCGCGGCTTGGTCGCGTGTTAAGTAGCCGACTCGGCGAGTCGATGAGATGGACTCGGCGAGTAGGCGCTGAGTGGAGAAAGCCCTAATTCTCGGGGTTGAGCCCTATTTAAAGAACATTATATCCTTCCCCCAGCCTCTTTATTCCCTTTTGAAGTCCAGAAACCCTAGAAAGTGTGATTGAAGAAGATTGGAGTGTATTTGGAGCATTGGAGGAGTTTGTTGAAGGAATCTTGTGAGATTGAAGGCTTGGGGCAAGGGGCTTTGCTTGGATTCGAATTTCATTGCAGTTGGGGCGTCATTTGGAGGTAACATCTCGTTCTTGGATTGATTGTATGTTGTTTCTTCATTTTGGGGTTTGTGGGATCTAGTCTATGGGTGAAATTGGAAGTCTAGAGGTTAGATCTGAGGTTGCTACCTCAGATCTGAAATGGAGAAGAATCAGAGAGCATGAAAGTCCCTGTGTTGGACTGTTTAGTGAAGCTTGCATGTCCCAAACCCTAGTTATAAGTGAATAAGGCCTAGATCTCTTTGGATTCACGTAAAGTTGGCCACTTTACGTGATGGATGAGTTGTATGAGACTAGACCTATGTTTTGGATCATTTGCATGGCCTGGAATGCTTCTGAGTGGATTCAGACCGGTGGTACTCGGCGAGTCACATGAGTGGACTCGACGAGTTGCTTGAAGATGAGCTAGAACTCGGCGAGTTGGAAGAACAACTCGGCGAGTTGGATGAAGATGGCCTGGAACTCGGCGAGTTGTATGAACAACTCGGCGAGTAGGTTGATGATAGTCTTAGACTCGGCGAGTCTGTTCTTAGACTCGGCGAGTCTTGTCGAAGAGTCCCGATATTCCCTGGTTGAGTCGAGAATCGGTGAGTCAAGGGATGACTCGGTGAGTTGTGTGCGAGTGGACTCAGAGTTGTTGGACTCGGCGAGTCTCGGAGTGACTCGGCGAGTTAGGTCGCGGATTGAGTGAAGTTCTGGTTATAGAAACTCGGCGAGTCATAGAGTTGACTCGGCGAGTAGAGTCAGTCAGGGGTTGACTTTGACTGAGGACTTTGATTTTGACCAAGGGTTGACCGTTGACTTTTAGGGTTTGGTCAGCGATGTGGCCTTTGGGCCAAGAGAGGGGTAAAATAGTTTTTTACCCTTAAGAGGGTGCATTGAGAGGATTGATTCTAGTCTCGAGAGTTATAGTCATGAGAGTTTTGCCTTACGTGTTAGGCGGTGGCAAGTTCGAGATCCGAGTATGGAGATATCTGCTTTCTGCTTGCCAGGTGAGTCTTCTCACTATACTTTACCTTGAGTAGATAACCAGAGTTATGTGACAGAGTATTTGTATGCTATGTATGTTATGTGTTGTACTGCATTATTTCTATATGATTTATGCTGTGCATGTTTGCAGAGTTGGAACCGAAGGGTTCCTAGAGTTAGAACCGGAAGGTTCACAGAGTTTGGGTGCACGGACCCATAGAGTTATAGCCTCGAGTGGCTTATATGTGTTATGTGTGTGGTATTTTGAGGAACTCACTAAGCTTCGTGCTTACAGTGTTTTGTGTTATGTTGTTTTCAGGTTTCTTTCAGTACTACGGTACGGCACCGGCTTGATTGTACACACCAGAGCAAGAGTCATATTTTGGAGGATCCTGGTTTTCTATGCAAGTGAAAATGGAGCTATGTTTTGTAATTTGATTATAAATGAGATTTTTAACAAGTGTTCTAAGAATAAAATGATTATTTAAAATGAAAATTATGTCTTGAAATTTACGGTGTTACAAGTTGGTATCAGAGCCTTGGTTTGAGGGATTCGGAGGCGCCTTCGGGTAATTCTGGACTCAAACTGAGGAAGTAAGAAAAGTTTTCAAAGAAATAATTTTCTAAAGCGAATAAGAGTTCAAAGAGAAAACGAGAAAGAGCAGTGTGTACAATCAGCCAGAGCCCGAACGGTGATTTCCCAAAATACCCTTACTTTTGTGTTATGAGATATTTATGATGCACTTTATGAGATATTATTGCATGCTAGAGACAGGCTAGGTATTCCATATATTAGGACTAGAGTGGCCTGATTTGTGATGCCTTAGCCTAGGAATTTTTGTGATATGTGATGTGCTTTTGAGTATGTGATGAGTGAGAATATTTGATTGGAATCCTTTAAGGGATTTGAGTAGAGGAGTAATCTAGGGGAGATACCTAGATGAGTACTGTGGTACTTGGAGAAAGAATAGTCAGAGACCGCGAGGGGAAGAGTTGCAGAGTTCGGCGGTACTTCCGAGGATGAGCAGAGCAAGCGGAGTTATCACCCAGAGTGAGTTATATATATTCTTCGATGCTCGAATGCTGCTTGCTTCGTGCTTTGTGGAACTCTTGATGATGGGAGTCAGCTACCAAGCGAATATGACGATATTCAGGAGGTAGATGGCTGGCATCATTAGGAGCTCTTCAGCAGCTGATGGCAGAGAAGTGTGGGAATCTGGGAAGAGCCTAGGGAGTAACCTTAGCCAGATGAGTGCACTGGCAGGGTAGAGAATTTCGCTAAGGAGCGAGCGCGCGACGGAATTGGTGAACTAGAAGGTCGAGCAGCTACTTAGGAGCTCCGGGATAGTCCGTGTGGAAAGTATGGGTAGATGTGGCAGGTAGTATGGGCCCGTACTACTGAAAGCAGAGGACCCATACTTGATACAGGGAGTATTCTGAAGATTCTAATGAGCGTATTGAGGAGTGATGTTATGGTTGAGTACCATACATCGGAGCAGATTGAGGAGTGATGTTATGGTTGAGTACCATACATCGGAGCAGATTGAAGAGTGATGTTATGGTTCGAGTATCATACATCGGGGCAGATGGAGGGGTGATGCTATGGTTCGGGTACCATACACCGGAGCATATTGAGAAGGGATGTCATGGGATGAGTACCATGGTTAGTAGTGAATGATGCTTGTGATTATCTTGTTATCCGGTCACGATTGATGAGGTAGAGATTGGACGCTATGGGTTTTAGGCCTGTAGGCCATGATTGAGTTTGGAGAGGCGTCCCTTGAGAGGGAAGTCGAGTGCCTATCAGAGTATTTTGGTAAGGAGTTAGAGGGAGAGGAGAATTTCGGTCCGAGTTGAGCAATCAGTCGATAGAGGAGAGGTCACCTTCTATGTGGGTGGTGCTATTTATGTTGTGTGCAAGACATGAGAGGCCTGATGTTTTAGTTTTGGGTTTGGGGGTAAACCCTGCAGGTCGTTATTGGTGATGATTTCTCCCAGAGTATCAGGCAGCATGTGTGCCGCGAGGCAGTAACTTATCATGAGCAGATAGTCAGTTGGGACTGAGGTAGTCGAGGACCACACCACACCTATTCGAGAATAGTAGGATGTGTTGTAGTGGTATCAGTGGGGAGTTCAGTCGAGTTTTGCAGTGCAGAGAATTTTCATCTATGTTGGGAGTGGGTCCCTGTCCTTGGGACGATTCCGGTGTTGGAGCGTTGGTTGATGAGTTGAGGTGAGAGGTACGATGATTTTGCGGTTCAGACTATGAGCCAGGGATGTTATTGAGCAGTTGAGATGGTTAGTGCTAGATTGGTATGAGATTTGGAACGACTAGAGGCAGTCGTGATGAGAAGTTCTTGAGTAGTTCATCAGAGGTTCAGAGTATATGAGGTTGACTGATTTCCTTAAGGGGGAATTATCGGGCGTTGTGTAGTACTTTCCTGGGGCAGGTGCGATTTCGCTGGTGAAAAATAGTTGTGGGTTGGTTGTGTGCTAATTGGTGATGGTTCGAACCCTAAGTGGGGGAGAACCGGGTACAGTATGTAAGAAAGCAGAGATTTGTCAAGAGTAGTTATAAGTGGAGTATAGAGATCTGCTGTAAGAAATCATGAGACCAGAGATGTCGGTGATCGAGGAAAGGGGTTAGAGTGAGTTAATACGGGAAGTACTTGATGAGAAGGATAAATGTCTCCACGGCAGGTGTTTGGTGTTGTTGCAAGTAGATAGAGAATGATTGGGTAGCCAACTCCCGGTGCGGTATGTGTATCCTTGTTTGAATTTGAGCGGTGGAAAATGAGTTCGGAGAATTATCAGCGTATTTAGTAGCGTTAGCGTTTTCTTGTATTCCAATTGAGAAATTGGATACACCGAGTTTGCAATTTGGAAAATGCAGATCTAATTTTGGGATTCAGAGGAAATGTATTATTGTGTCTATATGATGCTTGGGGCAGGAGATCAATGGTTGTGGCAGGATCTTGTGATGTTCTGTTGGGGTATTCTGAGATATCCGGGTATGATATCTTTATTTCAGGAGTTACTCGTGAATCTTGAATTGAATCGACTTGTGGTATATCAGGTATCTATGGATCTAGTGGGAGCCCTTCGAGTATGGACATCCAAGGAGATTATTTGAGAGAGTGGATTTTCGCAAGGGTGGGCATTTGTTATGTTGATTGCCTCCAGAGTCTATGATGGATATCCGAGTCGTAGTACTCACTATTCAGAGGGTGTTGTGATACTGCGGGGAGCCGTAGTACTCACTAGTCAGAGGGTGTTGTGATACTGCGGGGAGCCGTAGTACTCACTATTCAGAGGGTGTTGTGATACTGCGGGGAGCCGTAGTACTCACTAGTCAGAGGGTGTTGTGATACTGCGGGGAGCCGTAGTACTCACTAGTCAGAGGGTGTTGTGATACTGCGGGGAGCCGTAGTACTCACTAGTCAGAGGGTGTGTGATACTGCGGGGAGCCGTAGTACTCACTAGTCAGAGGGTGTGTGATACTGCGGGGAGCCGTAGTACTCACTAGTCAGAGGGTGTTGTGATACTGCGGGGAGCCGTAGTACTCATTATTCAGAGGGTGTTTTGATACTGCATGGAGTCGCAGTACTCACTAGATGGAAAGAGAATGTGATGTTGGAATGTTTTCCGAGCAGTGTATGAAGTGGAAGATTTTTGGGTTTGAGTAGCCCTAGTATTGAGTCTTTGGAGCCTGGATGTTGAATCGGGGGCGAGACTGGGGTCTCCGTCTCTGTCGGTAGATGCGGTGAGATGCGCAAGGGATATGCGCAGCAGAAACCAGAGATCAGGGCTGAGACGATCCTCAATTGGATCGTATTCTTCTCGCATGAGGAAACGAGGATTTCGTGACTTGCGTGTCACTGGGCAAGGAGAGTGGTCGGGGAAAAGGTTAGTGAGATGTTTGGATCATGTTATGGGAGACCTTTGGAGGCTCAGCTGTGGAGTCAAAAGCTGACCTGGTGCTTAGTCTCGAAGAAGGATATGAGAAATGAGCTAGAGCTTATCATGAGGTTGTCTGAGGACACCCCAGAGCGAGTGAGCGATTCAGACGCTCGAAGTCATGCTTCGGGCATGTGTATTAGATTTCGGAGGAAGCTGCGGCACGTAATTATCCTTGGTTGAGTTGTCCTATATCAACAGCCATCATTAGTGCATTGGTATGCCGCCCTTTGAGCTGTTGTATAGGGGTGGTGTCAGACCCTCATTTGCTGAGGAGGGGTAACGCATGGACCCGAGAGTCCTTGCGAGCAGATCCAGAGCATGTGCGATACATGGAGTAGTGACAAGGTTGTCAAGTGGATTTCCCTAGGTAAGGGAAGAGAAAGGTGTTGGTTCACGGAAGTGAAGGTAGTAGTGCGAATGGATGATTTAGAGTATGAGGGTTGAACGTGGTGTCCGTTACAGTGGTACGGAATGACATCGTGATGAGATGTCTGCTGAGGACGCGGAAGGGATTCCACGGGTGTAGAGCCAGGAGGCTCGGAAGGGATCCAGGGAGAGAATCCTGGACTCTCAGTGTGATTCTGATCAGGGTATTGGGTATGTATCAGTGGTTCATCCTGGGGGATGTTTGAGGATATCATCAGTGTATCGGGTCTTCTAACCTGTGGGTGTTGGGGCTAGTTCAGCATGCGTATGTGATTGCAAGAGGAGAACTCGTGAGAGTTTCTCTGAGAGTGAGGATGGGTCTCTCAGTCGTTCCGGAATGGATAGAGTGGGTTTTGGATCGGGGATCCGGTGGTTCATGGTTTCCTAACCCTTATGGGTCGAGTGATCGTTGAGATTTAGAGCAGAGTTGCATCTTGGGTAATTCTCGGTTATTGAGAGTGATGATCAGGGGTACAGTCGATGCTCGGTTCGAGATGGTGATCAGGACACCGTAAAGGAGGGGGAAAGTATGTTAGAGTTTCGATATTTATGCCTTGAGAGACCTGGGCCGGTTAAGGCCCGGTGGAACGTTGTGGGAATACCCTTGGAGTTGAGTTGTTGTAGGCTTCGAGGGCGAAGCCTAATATAAGTGGGGGAGAATTGTAACATCCCGGAATAGCAAGAGTAGAGTTGAAGGGCTAAAAGTGTTATTTGGGAAAGAGCGACTCGGCGAGTCCATGGATGGACTCGGCGAGTAGAGTCGCGGCTTGGTCGCGTGTTAAGTAGCCGACTCGGCGAGTCGATGAGATGGACTCGGCGAGTAGGCGCTGAGTGGAGAAAGCCCTAATTCTCGGGGTTGAGCCCTATTTAAAGAACATTATATCCTTCCCCCAGCCTCTTTATTCCCTTTTGAAGTCCAGAAACCCTAGAAAGTGTGATTGAAGAAGATTGGAGTGTATTTGGAGCATTGGAGGAGTTTGTTGAAGGAATCTTGTGAGATTGAAGGCTTGGGGCAAGGGGCTTTGCTTGGATTCGAATTTCATTGCAGTTGGGGCGTCATTTGGAGGTAACATCTCGTTCTTGGATTGATTGTATGTTGTTTCTTCATTTTGGGGTTTGTGGGATCTAGTCTATGGGTGAAATTGGAAGTCTAGAGGTTAGATCTGAGGTTGCTACCTCAGATCTGAAATGGAGAAGAATCAGAGAGCATGAAAGTCCCTGTGTTGGACTGTTTAGTGAAGCTTGCATGTCCCAAACCCTAGTTATAAGTGAATAAGGCCTAGATCTCTTTGGATTCACGTAAAGTTGGCCACTTTACGTGATGGATGAGTTGTATGAGACTAGACCTATGTTTTGGATCATTTGCATGGCCTGGAATGCTTCTGAGTGGATTCAGACCGGTGGTACTCGGCGAGTCACATGAGTGGACTCGACGAGTTGCTTGAAGATGAGCTGGAACTCGGCGAGTTGGAAGAACAACTCGGCGAGTAGGTTGATGATAGTCTTAGACTCGGCGAGTCTGTTCTTAGACTCGGCGAGTCTTGTCGAAGAGTCCCGATATTCCCTGGTTGAGTCGAGAATCGGTGAGTCAAGGGATGACTCGGTGAGTTGTGTGCGAGTGGACTCAGAGTTGTTGGACTCGGCGAGTCTCGGAGTGACTCGGCGAGTTAGGTCGCGGATTGAGTGAAGTTCTGGTTATAGAAACTCGGCGAGTCATAGAGTTGACTCGGCGAGTAGAGTCAGTCAGGGGTTGACTTTGACTGAGGACTTTGATTTTGACCAAGGGTTGACCGTTGACTTTTAGGGTTTGGTCAGCGATGTGGCCTTTGGGCCAAGAGAGGGGTAAAATAGTTTTTTACCCTTAAGAGGGTGCATTGAGAGGATTGATTCTAGTCTCGAGAGTTATAGTCATGAGAGTTTTGCCTTACATGTTAGGCGGTGGCGAGTTCGAGATCCGAGTATGGAGATATCTGCTTTCTGCTTGCCAGGTGAGTCTTCTCACTATACTTTACCTTGAGTAGATAACCAGAGTTATGTGACAGAGTATTTGTATGCTATGTATGTTATGTGTTGTACTGCATTATTTCTATGTGATTTATGCTGTGCATGTTTGCAGAGTTGGAACCGAAGGGTTCCTAGAGTTAGAACCGGAAGGTTCACAGAGTTAGAACCTGAGGGTTCACAGAGTTTGGGTGCACGGACCCATAGAGTTATAGCCTCGAGTGGCTTATATGTGTTATGTGTGTGGTATTTTGAGGAACTCACTAAGCTTCGTGCTTACAGTGTTTTGTGTTATGTTGTTTTCAGGTTTCTTTCAGTACTACGGTACGGCACCGGCTTGATTGTACACACCAGAGCAAGAGTCATATTTTGGAGGATCCTGGTTTTCTATGCAAGTGAAAATGGAGCTATGTTTTGTAATTTGATTATAAATGAGATTTTTAACAAGTGTTCTAAGAATAAAATGATTATTTAAAATGAAAATTATGTCTTGAAATTTACGGTGTTACATAAAGTTTCATATTCTCGTCTCTCTGGACCTAGAAGGGTCCAGATCTATCACACCAAAAATCTCAAGATAGCTCTTCCTCTCACTCTACACACTCAAGCTCGCTAGGGTTCTCACTTATAGGAAAAGTAGTCGCAATTGAAGGTCATAAGTTCCTTTAAATATGGCTCGGGCCCAAAGATTTAGGGTTTCTGCCAACAGCGCGGACTCGTCGAATCGCCTCACCGACTCGTCGAGTCCATTCATTAATCCAAGTCATCAGTCGCGACCTTACTCGGCGAGTTGAGGCGTCAACTCGTTGAATCTCTCTTCCTAACTCAAAAGAAAAATACTTAAATTATGATACTTGGAAATCCGGATGTTTCATTTTGTTTTTTTTATTTCATAGATTTCTTCATCAACAAATGTTGCTACAATTAAACAAAAATAAATAATTTTCCTAAAACATAATACAACAGGAAGTTTGTTCACATTTAGTCATTGAACTTTTTAGAGGGAAACAAACTTTCGATTTTGTTCACATTTAGTCACTAAACTTTTTTTCGTTATCAATTTGCCACTAAACTATTGAAACTGTTCACATTTTACCCTTATGACCGGTAATAGCCGGTCATAAAGGTAAAATGTGAACAGTTTCAATAGTTCAATGGCAAATAGATAACGAAAAAAAGTTTAGTGACTAAATGTGACAAAAGTTGAAAGTACGTTACCTTTTCAAGTCATTATCCTTTTGAATATGCTTTTAATAGAAAAGGACTAATGGCAGATATGTAAATAATGTAAATAACAAGGGCATGGTATTAGAGTCTGGCATTCACAAGCAAACAAACACAAGCAAAGGGATTAGTTGTGGACGATACACGATAGAGAAGATAGATTCGCTCGAGAGCTTCGCCTGAGACATTTATGGCGGCAGCTTCTTCTAGGGCTTTCTTGCTCTCTCGATTCGCCGACATCTCACTTTTTCACCACCAACCACCGCCCTACTCCCACCACCTCCTCATCCGTCCCTTGCCGCCTTCCTTCTCCGCCATCACCGCCTCCAAGAAACGTCCAGGTCCTGTTGCTATCGTCAGCTGTCTTATATCCGGAGTAGATGGCGGTGGCGTCTCCGATGAGTTTGTGTCCACACGCAGGTCCGTCTCGTTCGATCGTGAATTCTCCGTCATCGCCAACATGTTGAAGAAGATCGAGCCGTTGGATACTTCCGTGATCTCTAAAGGCGTTTCCGATTCCGCTAAGGATTCCATGAAGCAGACCATATCTACGATGCTAGGGTTGCTTCCATCGGATCAGTTCTCCGTTATGGTTAGAGTTTCGAAACGTCCTCTTGATCTCTTATTATCCTCTTCGTTAATCACAGGGTAAATCATAAGTAACTATGATTTTGTTTATTAATCGTTACATTTGATTAATCTAGTCAATTGGATCTGTTATTGATTGCAATTGATGTTTGTTATGAAGGTATACCTTGTGGAATGCTGAATACCGGATTATGCTGATGAGAAACTTTGAAATTTCTCCTTCTAATGATTCGAAAAAGCAAAATTGTGGCGAGGATAATGAGGTTTCAGATGAGAAAGTCGATAAAAGTGAATGTTTATGTGATAGTGTCGTGATGGAATGTTGCACTGAGGAATCCGAGAGGTTAAATCTACAAAGTTGTTTGGGTGATTTGACTCCTGAAGCCATGAATTACATCCAACAGTTGGAATCAGAGCTATCTACAGCCAAAAAGGTGAGACACTATGTGTGACTTTGCTTATGCTATCATAGAGCTTGAATCAGCTTTAACGGTGATTTCAATTTTCGTTACCTTTTCTTCTCAGGAACTGCATGGTAGGAAGCAGGAGAATATGCAAATTGAAAACACAAGAGAAAGTGACAATGATCTATTGAAGTACTTGCGATCATTGGATCCTGACATGGTAACCACAAATTTACAATTAACCCTAATCTAATCACTCACTTCCTTCTTAAACTGATGATTGAAAACCAAATCATCCATCTTTCTTGATCAGGTGAATGAACTATCAAGACCATCATCTTCAGAGGTTGAAGAGGTTATACAAGAACTTGTACAGTGTACATCAAGAAAGTTCTTCAAGGAAGAAACAACAGAAAATTTGGACATAGGAAGCCAAGAAAATTACCCAAATGATAATGATAACTTCTGTGACACCATTGGGACTTCACGAGATTACTTAGCAAAGTTGCTTTTCTGGTTAGTGAAAACATTTCATAAAAGCTATGATGTATGATTATGAAATTAAACTTTAACAAATTTTGGTTTTTTGTAGGTGTATGCTAATGGGGCATCATTTGAGAGGGTTGGAGAACAGATTACATCTGAGTTGTGCAGTGGGGTTGTTGTGACTTGTGATAAAGATAAAACAAGGTAGAAAGATTGTATATGCTTTTCCTTTTTTGAAATTTACTGTTTATACTTTATTAAGATTACTACAAGCAAGCCATGATTCAATGCCATGTTCTTGATTGTATTTATCATGTAATTTAACTCATCCTCCATCCACTTAGGCCTACAATAGTAAATTTAAATCGATTGATGAATATAAGTTTACATAAAAAATCAGACTTTTGGTGTGCATAAGCTACCTTATTGAAATGTAGTATTTGGTGAGACTACTAAAGTAGTTTTGATAAGCTAGCTTTTTTAAAAAGCTTGGGTCTTTTTCCACTAGTTTTCCAAGTATACCTTTATATGCTCATTTCTTGATATTTTTATTTTATGTTATTTTACATTTTTCATCTAGCTTATCCAATCATCTTTACCAAACGTTATTACTTTATCAGGTAGCTCTTACCAGTACTTATCAGTATCAGGCAAAAATTAGTTTTTCAGCTAGTCTGTCAAATGCATTGGACTGGGACTGAACATGATGTCAGTTAGGGGACAAAAATTACAAAATTTTATCCAACCAAAAAAGATGGGATAGAGGTTTGTGTGTGTAAATGATGTAAATGCCCTTCTTATCAATGGTCTTAAAAAGCTAGTCCGGTCACAAACTAGGGGCATATCTAGAAGGGTGGATACATGAACTTTTGCTTGTAGTATAAAAATAGAAAATATTTGTAATGGTAATACATTTATTAAACACTATTTAAAATAATAATAATAATACATAATTAGTGGAGCTCTACGAAGAAATTGGCAATAGGTGAGATTTTCATTCAATTTGATCTTGGAGTGGTCAACTTTGACGATTTTTAGGTTGACTTTTTAAACGGCACCAAGCCAACAAATGTTGACCCACAACTATTTGAAGTAGTCATCAAAAAATCATGATTCATGAGTCATTATTAAATTTCTCAAAAGAAAGTGTTTTACCAACTTTTTAGTAAATTAGCTTTTGAAAACCCATAATAACACGTTTTCTTGGAAATATCAATTGTATAAGGAAAGAAAGTTTTATGTGATTTATGCAAATAAGACATTCTTTATTAGAGATGGCAATTCAACAGTTGAGACGAGCTAACATGTCAAAATTAGTTATATATCTTGTGATGGTTTAAGAGGATCGGGATTGTATGTCCATTTCTATCAAAAAAAAAATTATAAAAATAGCTAAAAATTACATAATAAAATGGGGTAAATAGGAAATGACATGTATTCTTCCATCCATGGATAGACTGATTCTATATGTGAAGTATATAGTAACACAATGGTGATTTTGAATTCATTGTTTGGACTAGAGTCTTCTCTTAAATATATCTTTCATCTTGTGGCTTACAAATCGTTTCACTTGGAAGCATTTTTTAGGCAAAGGTCTACTAGAAGCACAATTTCTTCTTTGATGTCTTATATACCGCTTATTCTCTTATCAGTTCAAATACGTGCACAATTCGAGTAAAATGAGAGAATTAGGTTCAATGCCTGTTATTATCAAAACATGAGAGAGAAGGATAAGTTGAAATACTTGCACCAACAACATTATTTGTCATGCTATATTAGATTAGATAATTACATTTGTAATTTTAGATATTCACTAAAATGTTCATATTTGATACCCACGTGACCTTTTATTTATCATTTCCAATAAGTGGGGCTCGTTGTCTCATTTAGCATTCGTGATATTCATTTAATTGGCGACCAAGTTTTATGTCTAATATGTAAGAGATTAACACGTCTTATACCTTCGAGTGCCCAATCAACGTTTATATTATTTTATTTTTTTTTGTAAAAACTACTTCAAAGTTAAAGCTTGTAGGATCTGAATATTAGTCCAGTGGTGGTTGATGTTAGTTACTCATGTTTTAAGTAACTCATTCCAATCTTACAACTATGATCTTGCAAAATGAAAACAGTCTTGATCTTAACAGCATAACTTCACAAATACATTTTCCAAAATAAAAACTACCCAAAAATACAATCTTATTCTATCATTATATACCCACAAATGAATCATACAAAAGAAGAAACGAACAAAAAAAAGACTAGTAAAATATGTCAACTTAGTAACTTACACCCTATTAATAATTGTGTCACCAACAGTTAAAAAAAAAGACAAAAAGTAGTAGTAGTAGTAGTAGTAGTAAGCTAAGCTCTGTACAAATCTAAGATAGCCCAACCTAACAGAAAGCAGAGCTTCAAAGACTCACGGCGTCAACTAACCACAAACAACCAACCTTAAAAAAAAAAACAAACAATCCTTCTATTGCGATTCTTCTTCTAATGTTACAAACAACGTTAAACTTTCACAACATTCGATTAAATTGACCACATCCCCCATATTTACACAACCCCAACCCAACATCTTTTCTTTTCTTTTCTTTTATATATAAAATCTTCACAAACATCTGTTTACATAGCGCTCCCATTGCTCTCACCTAAATTTCTTCAAAACAACAACAATATCAACATACCATATATCCAATTTAGCTAAAAAGTTAACAGATTTTTTGTTTTTTTATGTACCTTTGTATTTGAGAATCAAACTGAGACTGAAGCTGTTGATAAGAATTTGTGAAATCTTTCTATTTTGGCTTGTTGACTATGTGAAGAAGAAGATGATGATGACACATTTCTTTGTTTTCTTCTTACTCTAAAGTAGTCTTCTGTATCCAGCACATATGATATCTGCAAAATTCATTATATGTCAAATTATGCTACATTTATTTTTTTTTATCAATCAAAAATGACCAAAATACCCTTTGATACCTTTGATGAGCTACAAGACATCTTATACTCCAATCCATTCACCACATCAGCACCTTCCATGGCAACCGTTATGCTCGAAGATTCATCCACATCCGAAAATCTTCTTTTATTTCTACAAAAATAAATAAATAAATAAATATAAAAGTAGAAAGTACATAGCTATTTCTCACATAAAACTATACTGATACCTGTTCATTAAGATGCCAGATTGTTTTTTTGTAGGAGCAACAGAAAGAAAATCTTTATAAAGATAAGAAGCAAAATTAGGATCCACAGAAACAGCAACCACTTCAGGCTTTTCATTTCCATCATCCATCAATTGAACGGTCAAACGAGACGTGGGACCGGTCAACTGCAAATAAAAATAAATATCTTATTTCCAATATTTTATAATAAAGAAAAGAAAAGAAAAGAAAACCTACACATTGAAATCTGTAGATGTTTTCATCATGAAGAAGCACATGTGCGTTTTCATAGTAAACAGAATCAATAAATTTCTCTGGTTTTCTTGATTTTTCATATTCGTATAATTGAAGAAGTTTGTTGTCCATTTCATCACCTGCAACACTTTGAAGCTGCATCCAAATCCAAATCCAAATGTGAGTAAACGTAAAACAATAATAATAATAATAATAATAATAATAATTTATTACCTGTTTGACAAGTTTATAAATTAATTTATCCAAAGTGAATAACACATAAGATTGATTCCCTAAAATTGCACGACAATCGTCTTCAAATTTTGCATTATCAGCTGACCCATCAAGCAAGTTGTATAAAGCACTCATAAATCTGTAAATATTTAAGATTTTAATTCAAGTGAAAATAAAGAATTAAAAAAATAATAAAAAAAAAGACCTTGAGTAGAGATCTGGAGAGGAAGTGTCCTTGTTGGAGCTTCTCCACTTTGTTTCAGCAGATGTTGAATTCAGTTTTGCTGATAAAAGCCTTTCATATAAAACCTGAAAAAAAAAATATAATTAAAATTAAAAATAAATAAATAAATATTGAATATTGAATATTCTTACTTGATGAAGCCTAAAGAGGACATAAAAGCTATCATTCCCATAAAAGACATGCAAATCTTTTATTTCACCATTATCACATAAAGGAGCTGCAACACGTTTTGCTAATGGCTTTGCAGTTGACAAAAATTGCTCAGACGGGGGCAAAATCGTCAAATCACCACCACCACCATCCTCCTCCACCCCCTCAGCCTCCCCTTCACTCTCCGCCTTACCATCACCATCACCATCACCATCAAGATCATCACCTTCTTCATGATCTTCCTGCGAACAATCATCGGCGGCTGACTCACTGCCGGAGACATCACCGCCGCCCTCAGAGACATTCACACTGTCCTCGTCATCACCACCACCACCACCACCCCTGTGTGAATTGTTATCTCCATATCTGACGAAATTGCCCTCATCAAAATCATTATTTGGAGATAATTCGCCCTCTTCTTTCTCAATTTTAGCTGCTTCATTCAAACCTCCTCCGTTTGCAGCTGTTATGAGATCCCGATGCTGTAGATTACAAAAATATACTAAATTACTTTTTTGCCCTTTTTTTAATTTTGTAAATCATTAATGAAAAAAGTCTTACCTGTGATGAAGGAATTTTGTCAATCTTAGACTTGGATTCATGAGCATCCTCATTAACATTATTAGGTCTAGAAGTACTTGCTTCACGCCCTGAAAACAAATTTCCAAAATTACCCTCCACCACAAAAATATAGAAATCATAAATGTCAAGATTACAAACCAGATAAATCTACAGGACCAGAATCCAAACCCCATGTTCCATTAGAGTTTGACACTTTATCTCCATTCACCATGGTCTTTAAGTCTTCTTCCTTGGTCAAAGTCAAACCATCTCCATTGACCAAACTGTTCTTGTTTGAATCTTGATCAGGTAATGTAGTTTGAGCCCCATTATCACAATCAGCATCTGGATTTCCATTAATTTCAGTTTTGGGAGTAACAATAACACCATGGCTTGAGATTTCAGCATCTTCAACAGAATTAGGGTTTTGAGGGCGAAAAGGGACACCTAAAATTGGCTCCAAGAAACTGGTCCATAGCCTTAAGACTTTGTTTAATTGTTCCTTTGATGTGCAGATTTCTTCACATGAATATTTTATGAGTTTTAATAAGTCTTCGTGAATGTCTTTGTCTTTGAATTCATATTCAAGATTTGGAACTATGTAGTGACGACTTCCAGCCGCAATACTCAATACAACATCATCATCTTTCTGGCTTTTTTCCTTTATTTCTTTGATTTCAGCCACCAATGCTGTTTATAAAGATAAAAAAGACTCTTTAAATATATAAAGATTAAAACTTGATGATACCCAAAGACAAAAAAGACTCTTTAAATATATAAAGAATCGAATGTTTCCTAAAAAAATTAAAACTTGATGATACCCAGAGACAAAAAAGACTCTTTGAATATATAAAGAATCGAATGTTTACTAAAAAGATTAAAACTTTATGATACCCAGAGACAAAAAGACTCTTTGAATATATAAAGAATTGAATGTTTACTAAAAAGATTAGAACTTTATGATACCCAGAGACAAAAAAGACTCTTTAAATATATAAAGAATCAAATGTTTACTAAAAAGATTAAAACTTGATGATACCCAGAGACAAAAAGACTCTTTAAATATATAAAGAATCGAATGTTTACTAAAAAGATTTAAACTTGATGATACCCAGAGACAAAAAAGACTCTTTGAATATATAAAAAATCGAATGTTTCCTAAAAAAATTAAAACTTGATGACACCCAAATCAACAAAATCAAGAATTTAAGTTTGTTTCAGGGTATGTGCATGCATACATACCCCGAAAGAAAATTTGGTAGTGTGTTATAAAAAAAAAGGTCATTATATTAAAGAAAATCATGATAAAGATTTTTTATTGTAGTACATGGTTGAGTCAAAAATCAAAACTTGATATCCAAATCACTGAAACCAAGCACCTAATATTTTTCAAAAGAAATAAAAACAATAAATTGTCATTCTAAATTTCTAACACATCCCCTGAACAAGATTTGTAAATGTATTGACTAATGAATGAAAGGTTGGGTCGAAAATCTTGCAAAGAAAAAAAAAAAAAAAAAAAAGATTACTTACATTTGGTGCTGAGATTCTTTGAATCTTGTTGCTTGAAATAGAAGCTACGATGATCTAATGATTTGTAATGATTCTTTGCATATATTTCAGCCCACACCTTGTTAAAGTCAGACCTACACTTTGACCAATCTTCTTGTTTTTGTTTCAATCGAGTCAATATAACAGGTAATGCAAGAGATGGATTTCTTCTCAATATATCCATCACATCAAGCCCATGATCACCATATAAACGTTCAATACACCTCAAATCAAGAGCTACATTACATATCAAACACACAACATTTCAACATAATCCCAAATTATATAAATAAATAAAAAAGTTCACCATTTTTTATTACAAAATCACCTGTGAAATGCTCTTCAATACGAATGGGGCCCTCTGTAGTGATTGACTTGTTGTTGATGTTGTTCAACAAATCTTCTGCACGTTTAGATGTTGAACTCACAGATTCCAATAACATATCCAGCTCAAACCTAGAATCATCATTGACAAAGTTTGAAACAGATACAAAAGATGTGAAAATTCACACAGTTGTAACAATTAGGGTTTTTTTTAGGGTTTACCTATCGTCCTCACATCTGAAGAGGCTTTCTTCATACTGGTTTCTACGCATGTGTTTGAAGGAATAATCTTCACTTCCAGAAGTTACAGATACCCAAAGATCATTAAGTACTTGAGATCCAAGCTCTGATCTTTGGCTTACTGAAGGTATTGGATACTAAAAAAGACCAAAAAAAAAAAAAACACAATCAAATGATGTCTATGATATCTCAATTAGAAAGAAGAGAAAGAAAGACTTACATCATCAGGGAGAAGTCTGTAACTAGGTGTGCATCTTTGACAATTGGAAAGATCAAGTTCTTGAATTGATTTTCCCCAATATTTCTCTTTATACATGTCCTCTTTTGCAGCATCAGCTTCACGTCTATGTTCTCTCTCTTTCTCCTCTATTCTACTTGATTTAGAAACATGCCCTTCATTCCATAAAGCTTCTGTAATTCATAACATGTTACATGCCATGTCAGATTAGATGACATGAACAAAAGTACAAAACCATAATATCTGACAATTGACAAGAAGCAAGAAGAAAGCCATACTTTTATCCATCACACCCGCAAGGAATCCATCTGAAAAAAATACGAATTAGTGAAAAAGATAACATAAAAGATCATAAAAGAGTAATGAATGTCAAAAAAAAGCCACCTATATGTATGTATTAGTGAAAAAGAGTCATGAATGTAAAAAAAAAAAAGGCACCTATATTTTCACAACGTTCCAAAAATGCACTAAATCCTTCCATAAGATCTGGATGCTTTCCGAGTAAATCTGAAACCTGAAACAATAAATTTATTTCCAATGTTTAAAAAAAAATAAGAATGAAAGATCAAGGAATCAGAAAGCAAGCATAAAAATACATACCAAGCTCTGTAATTCTTTCCTTGTAATTATTTCAGTGCTAAAGATATGTAGACACTTCAAGAAAGCTTGATAATCATCTGTATTGCGTAATCTATCCTTCACTTTCTCACAGAAAGTAAATTCTTGGCTATATAAACCTATAAAAAACAAATCCCATAAGTTTTTTTTATTGAAATATTTAAAAACTCCTCAACTAATAAAAGAAATTAACTAACTTTTAAGAGCATCTTTATCATCATATGGAGCCAAACCCGAATTCACTCCAAAATCTTCAACTTTTCTTGCAGATTTTCTTTTTTCAAGATGTTTCATGTCCCTATTAGCATCAATATCAGGCTCTTTAAAATCTTGATCACGATTTCTTCTATCTCTGATTTCTTTTTCAGATCGTTTTCTTTGCTCCTTGTGAAGTTTCATCATTGTTTTATCATCTTCCATTTCATGACCTTCAACACTTGGGTCCCGCTCTCCATGTGGAGGAATAATCTTATCTCTCCTCCCTCGTTGCTAAAAACATATAAACATTTAGTCCTTTGAGTAAAAGATTACAAAGAGTAAACAAATGTAAAAAGCTACTTACCTTATCTATTTGTGTATGCCTTAGAGGAGCCATAGCTGAGCTTCTTTCATCATATCGGTTGTAAGATTGCCTTAGAAATGAAGCTTGATGTGCAGATGCAGCAGCAGAAGCATCAGGTAGAAATCTTGTAAATTCATCAAGAAGATCAGGATGATCATCAAAAAGTGTGGCAACCTGTGTAAATTTGTAATATAAGATTATAATATATGATTCTATGTGAGGACATGAAATATGTGTAGAAAAGAATATAGAATTTTACCTCATGGTAGACTTCATTGATACCCTTGTGTTCCTTTCTATACATATTCAAGATGTCTAGAAACGATTTGTAAACATGATCATCATTTTGGAAACGTTTCTGGACAAGAGAGAAACAGGGTTAGAAATTAGAATGTATAAATATAGAAAAGAGATTATCTTTTTAGAAATAGGAATTATCAATTTCACCTTTATTTTGTTTACAAAGCTTATAGCTTCCTCAAACTCTATGGTTCTTTTTGGTGGAGCCTCATCATCTTCAATAACTGTAATTTCATAGCCTTTTGGCAAGAAAGTGTTGAACCCAAAAATAAGATTATTATGCCCTTTAAACAATTCTTTCACTCTTGCTATGACTCCAGTAGTATCAATTCTGCATAAGGTAAAATGTCAAATTGAGGTGCATGTTGAATTGTTGATGTGAAAACAACTACCATTTCATTGTGATTTTTATGTACCTTTGAGCTTTAAAGTCTTTCATAACATCAAGAAACATGTCGTATTTTTCTCTTTGATCTTGAAACATGTCCTTAACCTCTTTTAAATATGTCAAAGCATCATTTGTAGTGAGTTTTTGGGCACTACTAGCACCTCCTCCACCACCTACCCCTCCTGCTGCTTCACCTCCTCCTCCTCCTCCTCCCCCTCCTCCAGGGATTTGGGGTTGCCCATATCTTCAAAATGAAGAAGAAAAATGAAAATCAACCCTTTTAGCAAAAATATATAATTAAGAAACTCACATTCAAACACCTGGATATGGGACAAATCCTATATGATTTCATGGAGATACTATCAAATGGAATGCTCTATCTAATTATTCATGAATAAGATTCCATGACTCATAGGAAGAGATTCCAATTTACTCTATCCCTCTATCCACTAGCTGATCTGATAATCTTATCATCATAAGCCCTAAAACCTAATAAGGACAAGAAAAACACCCTACCAAGGGCATAAATTTATCATGCATAAAGAGCATAAACTTATCACTTATCATCAAGGTTTATAAGGCTATAGCTGAACCAATAAAAGTCAAAACGAGCAAAGTCAAATCATAGTTCGTGCTAGATGTGATTTCAGAAGCCAGTTATCCTGATCATGCGTTTTTTGCAGGTGAATCCACCAAATTCAAAACTAACCCCATAAAAGTACAAGCAGATTCAAATTCAAAGGCAATTAGGCAAAAAGTGCATATTTGCATGAAGCAGATAAACCAATAAGATCAGACACGCCTCTCGAATCATCACAACACATGAATAATCCACACAACCAGACGAAGAATTTAACAAATAACAACACGAAATTGAAAGAATTTAAAGACTGGAGCATACGATTCTCCACGAGATGAACCAAAAGGTCGCTTAATTTGAGAGTTACTAAATACATCATCTCGTAATCGTTTCATATCTGCAAAAGCAAACCACAAATCAAGATTGTTTGAAGATAAGCGTAAACCACAAACAAATTGCAAAGATAGCACCGACTAAATCTGTTTTATAATATCAACAAATTATAAGGAAGACAAAAGGCTAAACCTGTGAAGTAACCCTCGAAGGAGGGAAATTGGGCAGATCTAAGCACCCAACGAAATCAAACAAGTTGTATCACCTTTAGATCGAAGTTTCGAAACAACAATTACTTGTGTAGCAAAAACAAACCAGTTTGAGAAGAGATACCAAGAGGTACAACAACAAAAAAGAGGTGAAGAAATTTGTGCATTGTGCGTGTAATTGTAATCTAATTTACGTGACGCCATTTATATAATTTTCATAATATGAGGGGCTTTATATATCTACTAGAATTTCTTGAAAATGGGCTTGTGTATATTTGGCAATCAGGGATCAAGCATTTCCTTTTATATAGTTGGGCTTTAGTACACAAAAATTTGCCCTAATTCATGTCTAGGGTTCATTTTCACCTTTTTAAGGATTATGCTAATGGGCTAATGGCAACCAAGAAACCCAGCTGTTGGTATATCAGATAATTAGAAGGGGACAAACATCTTTGAGTATTCCTAATTTATATTAACACAAAAAAACCACAAATATGTGTTAACTTCAAGTATGTTACTAAAAAAAGTATTATGGGCGCACACACAATAAATTCGAAAACACGTATTTCAATCTGAAATATGTATTTCGGTTGAGAATACGAAGAACCGGTCTGAAATACGACAAATCAATCTACGACATCTGCGATGTTTTTTGTTTGTGACCTATATAGACAAAACTCAAAAAAAATACAAATAACAAAGTACATAATGATATAAGATCATTATACAATACCATTTTGACAAATAGGCGATGAATGGAAACAAATTTGGAGTAGGGTTAACATTAATTTCTTGAAAGGAGATAGTATTAATGAAATGAAATCAACACTAAAAAAGCCTCAAATGGAATGTTCTTGACTAGTTTGTAACAACTTTAATAGTCTGTAATGAGTCTAATTGTTGGCATGTTAGATTCTCGACTACCATTACGTCAAATCTCATGAACTTCGGAACATGTTCTGAACAATTAGGTTGATTTTTTAATTAGGTAAATATATTCATTTATGTCACTTACCCCGTTTATTCTATAATGGTTATTTCAATCAATATCCTAATATATATTTCTATTATATATTATTTTAAATACAAAATAAATAAATAAAATGTAACATTAGTATTTTGAGCCTAATGGTTTTGACATTTTTAATGGTAAAATAATTTTGGTAAATAAAATAAGCTAAATTTTTTAAAAACAATAGATATAAATATATAAAACAAGTTACCATTAGAATTTTAAGGTTATCAACATGGTTATAAGACCAAATATAAGATTAAAATGAAAAAAATGTGATAAAATAACTAAAAGTGTCAAAATTGAAAAACTTACATGTGATCTTGATTTAAGACCTAATCGGTATGAAATATATCTATATCTATCTATATAAATATTATAAAGGATGTCATCCAAATCAATATGGTTCAAAGTAAATGATTTATTTTAAACCATATTAATTTTAAATTTTTTCCTTTTTGCCCCACATTGCTTCACATACATATCTAATCTTTCATTTTTCCCTTGTATAATATAACTAATTTATTTCTTTTATCCTTCAAACTTAGATCATAATGTGCCTTTTAAATTATATTATTAATATTTGTTAGTGTTCATTTTATTATAAAAACAGTTTTTATCTCAAAGTTTCAAATGATTTTATTATTTAGTTTAAGTTTTAAAAGTATTAAAACTTAAAGTTATTATATAAAATAGTTAAACACTTAAAAAATATTAAGTTTGCATGTTCGTAGTTAGGGTAAGCATAGATGGGTACCTTCCATATTTGAATCGAACCGGAAATGAAACCGACGGTTCTTAGAATATTGGAACCAAAATCGGAACTGTTACAACGATTCTGTGTTTGGAACCGGTCCCGGAACCAATGGTTACCAGTTCCTAACCGAGTAGTCGGGTTTAAGTTTATATATGACTTTTGAAGCTATAAATAAGCTTAAATAATAATTTTTATTACTGACGAGTTTTTACTTGGAGCAATGAGTTAAAAAGGTTTCGTTAACATTACTTAAACTAACACTAACTTTTATATAAATCTTATCCTATAATAATATAAATTATAATCCCATAAAAAATATTTACATTGTTATAGATCCTAAGTTGGTGTATGGTTTCACTTTCATTTAGTAACCAATATTCTTTTTAGCTACTAACAAAGTCTAAATTTTAAATTCCAAGACTAAAAATGGTAACTCATATGTGTATTTAAGTTAGTATGCTATAACTAAAAACTAACTTTTTTTATTAAACAATTGAGTGGTATATAATGAGAGCGGGTACCCGACAGGTATTGATTTCAAAAAAAATAAAACATAAATCAAAATAGGAACAAAAACCAGATCACTTAACATGTTTCCAGTTCCAGGACCGGCTATTTCGATGCAATTATGGTTCTGAAAGCGAGCACATTGTTTCATTGTCCAATCTTACTCATAGTATGTCGTTTTCCATAGTCTAATGCATTGTGGTACCTGTAAACTTGTTGTCCGTTTGTCTTCCATCGATATGTATTAAACTTTATATTTAATTAAACTTTTATATATATATATATATATATATATATATATATATATATATATATATATATATATATATATAACTTATTTTGACTCATCACCATACATATACATAACTTTTTTATTACAATTAATTTTTAAACATTGTTCAAAAATATTAAGTTGACCATTATAGTTATATAAATGTTAAAAATGTGATTTTATATACTTTAAACCCATTAAAAGATTTTGACATGTGAGGAGGAGGGTAAAATGATTTTCCTAAGGTTTCTAATAGTAGTTAAAAAATTAAAAATTTATGATGATAACATTTTCATTAAACAAGGTCATCATTTTATATTATACAACTATAGGACATCATAAAAAGGTAAAAAAAATAATTAAAAAAAATAGAGAATTCTATCAAAAAATATTATGGTTGACAATGGTCTGAAATGTTACAATTGATATCTAAACCGATTACAATAAAAAATACAAAAGAACAAATGCATAAGAGAAAATGTTTTAGCCAACTTACTTATAAATGTTTGTATTTTTGTTGAGTTAATTTGTTTCTATGGAAATGTGGGATAAAGAATGTGTTAGCCTCTTTACTTATAGTTGCATGCTTTCATTTATACTTTGTCTCTTAATACACGACGATAAAAGAACATGTCACAAAAAGACACATATTAAAGACAAATTTATCCCACATGTCATGGTATACAAAATTGTATAAACTATTTTATTTTATAAATAAAGGTTTTCTTTAAATATAAAAATAGTTACATAATTCACTAATTACTTTTTATCTATCACGCCCCTACGAACGACAGAAACTATAGGTTTGAGATTTAACATATTGGAGCATAGTTAAACAACATATATGGAATAATACCATAAATTATTATTACATTTATCCCAAGTCATAGAACAAAATTACATTGTTTAATAATTCCAAAAGCATTAAAAGCGGATTACAAATTCTTGCAAGACAGTAGAAGAGACAAAATGCTACTACAAAGCCACGATTTATTATTGAAAATCAAAGTCTTCATTCACACATCAGGTATGTGTTCTTCCAGCCACTTTAGATACCCAGAGATACATACATTTTTAAAAAATATGTTAATAATAATATTGGTGAGCTTTATAGGTTTTTTACTCTGAGTATTTTTTATAGATCGAAACATTTTTAAAAATGATGATTTATAAAAGAATACATTTTACTATCACCCATAATTTCTATTTCCATTCCAACAAATGAGTTTAGTTTTTCTATGTACCTTATTAATTAAGTTATATTTGATAACGAGAAATTATATCATATTAAAGATTTGGTTATCCGCTTGAATTAATCTTAGACACTTAACCATTTGGAGAGACGGTTATTTCATTCTAGTCTTACATTTTTTTAGAATATGTTTCCCGGTTCTAAGGTGAACCTATAATTGACACTATAGACATTCATGCCCCAGAAGAGCAAGAGAAAAAGGACGTATCTGGATCATTCCTAACGCATTAAGAAGCCGTTTAGTAACAAAGAAATAACATTTGACGTCAGTATAGTCTCATCAGACGAAGTTGTAGCTAGGAACCACAGGCGGAGAATATCGACCGCATAAATCTATACTATTTGTCATAGATTTACACCAAGTTCTCTATTATAATCTATGTCGTATGCTCAGATTTACACTATAAATCCCTCTCGGCTTAACGGTTATAGCGCTAGGGTTGGTTCTAGGATTTTGATCCTAAGGAATGACATATATCAAACATCAACCCCGCCTTCATCGAATCTAAGATTTAACACATAAGATCTAGCCTCAAACTCTTGTGACAGTTGTGTCGACTAACCAACTCACAATTCATACAAAGGATATCAATATCCAATCTTAAGTTTTTAAGATTTTTAAAACTTAGAGTTTTTATGCTTAATTAAGAATTTAATTCAAGATTTAGACAGCGTGACGACTGCGTTTTGAATAATTCTATGTTTTTAACCAATTGAATATCATCCAAATCACATGGTTTAAGACACAAATATACAAGTAGACGATTAGTAATTTATCATTTTAATAATTCATCACGACACATGTTTAGACATCACAACTATTCAAACGACATTATATAATATATTCTTATGACATAATTTGTCATTAATGTTTACATAAAACTCAATTAAACATTTTTTAACCATTCTTTGTAGAAAACCCATTTTTATATAAAGTCGAAATTCTTTTATAAACATATTTTGGCCATTTCTTTTGTACATTCTTTCACATAATGATAATATCTTGGTCATTTTTAATAAATATCTCATATAAATACTCTAACTCGTATTTTTATAAAAATTATGTATTTACATGATAGATAACATTTTCTTAGCCAAAATTTTAATGGTGTGTTTTTCATATAAAACACCACATACCATTTTAGGTTATCAATATACACACCTAATATATGTTTAAAGCATTTGCATGTTGGTTAATATATATGGATCCTTAAAAGCCTACCATTTTGCATAAAACTTCGTAAGAACATATATTTATCTTGTTAAATATACCATTTACTCAACAAGTTAAATGCTAAGTTTATGACATCCAATATATGTGAAATATACAACCCCCATACTTATAATTCTTTAACAGATTCACAAGTATTCTAACATGTTATTCATAAATATATAACCATCTTGATCATAGTTATCTAGTAAAAACCAACTACATGCTCAAAATCATAATATGGGCATATATTAGCATCAAATTTTCATTATAGCATAACTAGTATGTGTCTCCCCCCCACCCCCACCCCAAAGTGATTTAAAACATAAAATGGGGCCATAAAGACTCAATTTTGAAGTGTTTTCTTGCTCGGGTTTTTGTTTATCTTCCTGGAAGCTCCTCGTCTCGACTTTTAACCAACTATTGAAAGTAGACACGAAATTGCTTTTGCCTCTTTAACCCACGAAAATGATGATTGAAGGGGGGTGTTTCTATTGGATTAGGTGTCTAATCCCATAAATGTAATTAGTATATACTTGAATTGATAATAGCATAGTCATTTTGGGTTGTCCTTAAAACTGGCAACTAGACAAGATGATTTTTGGAGAGAGAGTTTGATTTATTATTTGTTTAATAAATTGAAATAAATAATTTGTTAATATATTATGAGAATGATATATTAATTAGACATAGTAATATTTAATTGATATTTAATCAAAAAAATTAATTTGAATTAATTTTAGGATTAAAAGAATTAATTAAAAGTGCAAGGTCTAAAGTGAAATTGTTCAATGGTTGAACAAAATACTCCAGAACCTCCCAAGGGAAGGCATAGACTGTTTTACAAGGATATTCTAGGGTTTCTAGAATATCCCATATGGATAATAAGAATGTGGATAATTACCAAATTTGAATTAATATTATTTAATTCAAATTAGGATTATCTATGGTTTCTTGTGGCACTATATAAAGACCTCTAAGTCTTTAATTTTCGTACAACTAGTCCCTTTGAAGAGATCGCCGAAAATTCTAAGCTCCCCTCTCCTCTCTCTATCTTCATCTTCTTGCTAACGTCGGGTATGAACCACTAGAGGCACGACATTTATGTTGCTTGCTCTCAAGGCTTCAACAACACAATGATCTTTGTTATTTGTCGATTGCAATCAAGGTATGTTTCTCCTAACCCTAATTAGTTTATTTTCAAAAATATGGTAGATGTCTTAGGGTTTCTTATTTGTTGTTCAATTAGATAAAACATAGATTAAGTAATAGATTGCATGCACACATAGGATATTATATCTTTTGCATAATACCCATCAGTGGTATCAAAGAGTAGGGTTTGTTTTTTGTTGAATTTTAAAATTATTGAACTTGAACAAGGAGAAGCAAAACAAAATCATCATTTTGTTCCGCCACCACAACATGGTGACCTGCGATTTTGTTCGACCACGACGTGGTGGACTGTCAGATCCATAAAAAAATTGGTTTATTGCTTATCTCATGAATTGATTAGGATATTACCTTAAATAGTGTTTTAATTATGTAAAACTGAATAATTATCTAAGTATTTTGATATCTTTATCCTGAATTCATGATTGGTTTAATTTTAAATTAAAAATGAATTTCTTAATTTTCGAAATTTAAAATATAAACTAGTATTTTTGAAAAGTTTTAAAAATACACCCTTATACTATTTGTAACATTAAAAGTCCAATATTACTATATGTATAACACAAGTTAGTTGAACCGCTAGTACGCCTTATTCATGAAGCCGATCTATAAGGGGGTATAAGGAAACTGCCTATAAAATAGCGGTTGAATGGGTGTCCACTCTCACCCACCACTTCCTTGATTGGTGGAGGGTCGTTAGCCGAACGGGTTTGATAGGACAAATTAATTCTCATTAATAAGTGTAGTGAATTATAAAGTAATTAAACTTTTTTTTTTCATTCTCAATCTTAGTTACTTTAGGAAAAATGTGAATTTGTATGCTAACCCATGAAATTGCACCTTGCACTTTATAATTTGTTAGTGAAGTGTGTGTAGTTAACCGACACACTAACAGGGACAAATAAAGAGTGGCAATGGGTGTCTTGAAATTTATCACCGATTAATGGAGCGCATGTTAAAATGAGATGATAAATGACATCGAGAGTACTGTAACATCCATAAAATTCATGAAAATTTTCAACTTTTAAAATAACCCATAAATTATCATTGTTTACAAAAAAAGTTTTCAAACATGATCATTATCGGAGTTTTTCCCAAAATCAAAAACAAAACTCGAGGAGGTGCACGATCACGCCTTCGCCTTCCCGCGATCCTCTGAGGTACCTGAAACATAATCCAAAACTGTAAGCCTAAAGCTTAGTAAGTTCCCCAAAAATACCAATACACAAATGAATAGCACATATATAATAACAACATGCAATGGGTCGGGAAATACCAAACCAACACGCCGTGTTTACTAATAAATATGTCGTGTTCGCCTGAAATCCAACAGTTTAATACATTAAGCTGCCTTCATCAAATCTAAGGGTTCCAAAGCTCAGATCTCGACCAAAAATGCTATCTAGGAGGGTCAAGTTTCCAACTTTACCCCTAGGAACCCCCAAAATGGGTCCAAATCCCAAACCCTATGCTTAATAGAGTGAAGGCTTAACCATTAAGCACTTAATCTTCAAAGACATAGCCCCAAAATGCAGATCTGACACCCTAGAGCTGGAAGACCACGTAAAGTGCCAACTTTACGTTCATGCATGCCAAAGGGAAGCTCTAAAACTTAATAAGGGCTTAATAAAGGATTTAATGAATGCATGAGGCCTAGAACCTCATAAAGTTTGCACCTTTAAGCCAAAAGAAGCCATAAAATGATCAGATCTAACAGGACAACCCATGAAACAACTTAAATTCTTAGACAACCCAACAATAAGCCAAAAATCATAACAAAACCCCATAAGAGAAGATTTAATCAACAAAATGTTGGATAAGGTGTCTAAGTCCATAACTATTTTTGGTATGTACTTGACCCGACCCGGCATGGTCCATTTGGGTTGCATGGCATCATGCAATTAAATAAACTAAATGAGAGAAATAACACTTATGGTTTATCAATATATTATAAGTTCTAATATATTATTAATATTATTTAATTAGTTTTGATCAAGAATTAATTTAGAATTAATTAAGTGATCAAAAGATAACTAATTAGATATATGGGTAGATTATGTAAATCTTCCATATCTTATATAGTGGGCTAAGAGGCTCTATGGATTGTCAAGTTGGGTTCCACCCATAGGATGCTCCATGGAGTTAACCCATGGATCAAGAAATGAAGAGTCATGTTACATTAGGGTTTACCTAATGCAACACACTATATAAGCAATGTATTTCTCCCCAAAAACGGCTACACTAACTAGAAGAAGAGGGCTTGGCCGATTTGGCAAGTGTTAGAGTTTTCTCTCAAGTTTGTTCATTGCATTTGGTGTTGTGTGAAGCATTTGAGGCATCACACTTGAGGTGCTAGGCTTACAAGGTTTTAAGGAACACTTTGAACAACAAGGTATGTAGTTCTATCTTTCATTCAAAGAAAAATTGTTCCCCATGTATGCTAGATAGGAACATAACCTTAGAAATCAACTTTGCATGATAATTAGACAAACATAGATCCAAGGTTATTAGGGTTGCATGTACACTTAGGAAGTGTTAGAATGCTCAAAACCCATCACAAAAAAGCAAGGTATGAACTTGATTCCTCAAAGAGACTGCAACAAGTGATGAGATTTTGGATCTATGGCCCTCCTTCTAAGCTAGACACCTTCCAACTTCAAAGCTCCTTCAAATGAGCACAAAAATCCACAAAATCCACTAAAAACTTCAAGATCACCACCAAGAAAGCTTAAAACTCGATTTAGGGTTATTGGTAACAAAGGAGGCTGGTAAGGAGGCCGGTCAAGGGGACTTACGGTCTTTAAATATGGTGAAACACCTTAAAAATTAGGGTTTTCTTTTCCTTCCCAGATGTGACACCCCAAAACCAAGAACGACGGAAACGTCCTGGGGCGGAGGACGTCATGTATAGTATCACAACACAGTTTAATAGCAAACAGGTAAACAACATCATCCATTGCATTAAATATATAATTTTAATACAAGTGTGTTCTGCAGTATATAAGACACCAAAACATAAATCAAAATATAAGATGAGTCTTGTATGGACTCCATCTTCTCAAAAGTTGTCATCGGTACCTGTCTACTGATGACCTAAGAATACAAGTTATTTTGAAAGAGTTTATCAGCATTAAAGCTGGTGAGTTCATAAGTATTTAGTGTCTATGTTTGTATAAAAATGTTTGAAACGTTGTTTGAAGTACAAGTTTGTAAACATTTGTAGTAAAAGCATGTGAATGTTTGTAAGTGTTTGTAAAAGTTTGTAACTCCTAGAAAATCCGATATCCTTTACTAAAAGTAGCCTTCTACCAAGGCACGACTGTTTTGTATGTTTGTTTCTTGTAAAAGTGCGTAATTTTCCCAAGTGTAACTATCATTATCAAAATATAGTTTGTACATTAATGTTTAAGTGAAATGATCACCAAATAAATGTAAAGGGTAAATTAATGTAGTACTGTAGTGTTGTATTATAGGAACTACTACTGTACTAACTACCTTAAACCAGATTTATATCAAGGTATTATGTGATTAATTGTACCATACTATCGAGTGAGACACACGATAATGTAAGTCGTCAAAAGGTATGACATTTGGCACCTGAAGACCTGTCGGTCCCACTGTAGCTAGCAGTAAGGTGTAGGATAGTCAATCCAATATAGATCTATACGCAAACTCACATTCTCCCTCCAGGAGATTCTAGTTATAACTCGGGCCATGACAATGAAGGCATGCTCCGATACAGTGGACCACATTTATGTTATAGTATACTTGTATATGTAATGTATGTACTTGTGTAATGAATGTATTGTTTCTCATTATAGTATAGTTTTATATGTTCTCATCATAGTATAGTTGTATAAGTTCTCATCATAGTATAGTTATATATGTTCTTATAGTAGTAAGTAATAACTCATGAATGAACTGACTCTTGCATGCTTCATTGGACTAGAAGTAGTAACTAGTGTAACCCTAAACTATACCTATTATAGTTTATCATTAGACTTGTTTGTATGACTGAATGTACTGAACTAAGATAAAAGTCTTTATATCTATACATATATACATAATATATAAGTAAGGATTCAACGACACTCGGACAACCAACCGGTTACTTTAAGTCCACAACCAAACAAGGACAGGAAGTAAAGTGGGTTATCAGTCCTAAGTCCTTCAAACCTTATTTATATAACTATATATGTAGTAGACATGGTTTTAACAATATATAAGTTTGAAAACTTTAAAAGAAAGGTTTAGTATACAAAAGTGAATTTGATAAAGAGTTTGACATGTAAAATAGTTTGACAAACAGTTTGAAGTCATTTGTTTGGTAAAACAGTTTAAAGTATGGAAAATTCATTAGTATGCTAGTTATTAATCACATGTGATTGATCTAATAACTAACATGGTTCAACTTGTATCCCCCCATAAAAGCATTTAAAAACATTTCAAAGGTTAACTAAGGGGTATGAACTCACCTGTAATGAGTGGTTTGTACGGAAGTGTTGGACAAGGTGCTAGGTGACAAGTAAAGACTTATACACACACAATGATCCTAGTTAACATATAATAAACATATATGTATCTAATTAGTCATTTAACAACTAATTAATAAAGTTAAGACACCCTAGGACATGGAAACACTTTGATTCAAGTGTTATAGGTACCAAAGGGTTGCATCTAAGGGTTGTATGGCATGGCATTGGATTTTATGGCCCAAGAACCACTCCTTATGGAGTTTACGGCCCATGGTCATTTCCCCATGAGTTTATGGCTATAAACTCATATACTAAGTGTCATTTTGTGTTTTGAGGTCTTATAAGTCATGATTACACATCCAATGATCAAGTCCAGGCCTTAGGGAAGCATTAGGGGCACAATAAGACTACTTTGTAGAGTTTACGGCCTAAGGACCATATCCTTATGTGTTTTCGGCCGTAAGCTCTTATGGGGACATGTTTTGATTGTTGTTTAAGGTCTTAAACACTTCTAGGAAGGATCAAGGTTAGTATCCAAGGCTTAGGAAGGGACTAGGGTCTATTTAACCCCCTTAAGAAGGGTTTACAGCCCAAGAACATCCTTAAACGTAAACTCCTTTGATCTTATGATGCTTGATGATTTTCAAGTGTAATCAAGTTCATATTAAGCACACAAGAATCTAGGGAAAGTGTACTTACAAGATAGAAGCTTGATTGGGTGTTTAAGGTCCAAGAACACTAGTGTGTTCTTGGTGTTTTGAAGAACACTTGAAGATCTAGTTGAAAAGAAATAATGAATGAATGAAATGATGTATAACAACTAGATGTTAGGTTATAACAACAAATCAAGTCGATAAACACTTACGTTTTCAGGAGATCGGGTGAGAACGGGATGCTAGTTGAGAGAGAATGGGGAGTGTTCTTGAGGGTGGAAGTGAGAAATGAAGAGTTTGGGGAGTAAACACATGCCTAAGGCATGAGTTCATGGCCACATGGGAGTTTATGGCCCAAAATCTAAAAGGTTGACCGCGAACTCCTTATTAGGGTAGTATGTGTGGGTTTGCTACTCCAAGACCCAAGAAGGTACTTACTTTCATTCGTTCGTTTGAAGAATAAATACTAAAAACACTCAAACGGACTTTAAATTGGCTAACTATTAACAGAAATGAAATTGACTTTTAATTGAAGTGTTTGACTTTAGAGTTTGTACGAATGAAAATTTTGGGTTGTCACATCATCCCCCCGTTAAAGGGAATTTCGTCCCGAAATTAGAGTTTAAGCAAATAAAGTAGTTACAAATAACTAAGCGAATAGATGAGGATATTTCAATTTCATTTGATCCTCACGCTCCCATGTGAATTCTGGTCCTCGCTTGGCGTTCTAGCAAACCTTCACTATTGGGATGCGACTTTGCTTCGTCTGCTTAACCTCACGGTCCATGATCTCTACAGGTTCTTCCACGAGGTTGAGGCTCTCATTGATATCGATCTCATCGAGTGGTATTACAAGAGTCTCGTCGGACAGACACTTTTTCAAGTTAGAGACGTGGAATGTGGAATGTATTATAACGCCCCAATTCTGGTATGTTATTTAATTGTTCATCTTTTCGAGTTTTCAAGAGGGACTCGACGAGTCAGTAGCCCGAGTCGTCGAGTAGGGACAGGATTTCGAGCACGTGTAAGTAGGCTACTCGACGAGTCCATATCCGGGACTCGGCGAGTCCGACAGTCTGGAAGAAACCCTAGCTCCACGGGTTTTGCACCCTATTTAAACCATGTTATGAGCCCCAAACTCGCCTTCTTCACCCTCAGAGCGTCATTTAGCAAACCCTAACCATTCCTTGAGTATTTTGAGCATTTATTGTGTGAATCTTGAAGTTTTGAAGAGAAGAAGAAAGCTAGATCCAAAGGAGAAGAAGGAGATCCAAGATCTTGCACCCACTACAAAGTTCATTGAGGTACTAATCGAATGCCTTCTGTTTCTATGATTGATTCTCCATTAGAAATCACATTTAGGCCATTTTATCCATTTCTTAGCTTGATTATAGTAGAGAGATCGCATTGGGTTGAATAGCCTTTGAATCTAGCCATGTTTCAGTTCCAAAAACTTAGATCTAACACCTTTATGGAGCCATTTTGCATGAAAGCCCTAGATATACTCTTTTTAAGTGCCTTTTGAGCCTTTAAACCTTTATGGATGTCTATGTACACATAAAGATAGAATATTTATGTGTTAATCAAGCCTTAGGAACCCAGATCTATAAGTTGTATGCATTGGTTTTGAGTAGAATCAACTGTATAGAAGTTGCATGCAACCGACTCGACGAGTCGAGTTGTGAGTCCACGATATTCCCCTTAATGAGTCATGTCGAATGGAACCAGTAGGTTATGGGTGGACTCAGTGAGTCGGAGATTAGACTTATTCATGGAGGGACTCGGCGAGTTAGTGCCCCGACTCGGCGAGTCCAAGGCAATCTTCATATCTCAAGAACAGACTCGGCGAGTTGTTCATACAACTCGGCGAGTCACATTTAGAGTGTTCATATGTTGAAGGAGAACTCGACGATTTGTTTATACAACTTGGCAAGTCGGATGCAAATTGACTGAGTGTTAGTATCAAAGAGGAACTCGTCGAGTCTATGCCAAACTCGACGAGTAGTAGCGAGCAGAAATGAGAAATGAGAGTAGGGACTCGACGAGTTGGCGGCCTAACTCGACGAGTCAGGTCAACTATATGTTGACTTTGACCAAAAGTTTGACTTTGACTAGGGGTAAAATAGTCATTTTACCCTCAGTATAATTATCAGTATTTGATTGAGTGTACTTATGGAAATTGTAGCCGGGGAGATACCGGAGCAGTAGCAGACAGTTTCCAAAGCAGTTCATTCAGCCGCAAGACTACAAGGTGAGTTTCCTTCCAGTAGGAACGGGTCTACGGCCACAATGTCGACCCGTTTAGTTAGCAGTCAGTTCCGGACTTCGGTCCGATGCAGTAGTTCAGGGTGCTTGACGTCTTTGTGATTCAAGCATGTTTATTTGTTATGTGTTCCGGACTTCAGTTCGATGCAGTATCCAGTATATGTGTTTATGCTAGTTGATTTGTGTTTATGCTATGTTATGCTTAGTCAGTTCCGGACTTCGGTCCGATGCAGTTAGTTCCGGACTTCGGTCCAATGCAGGGAACAAGGTCCCAGTCAGTTCCGGACTACGGTCCGATGCAGTTTCCGGACTTCGGTCCGATGCAGAGGGCAAGGCCCTGGTCAGTTTCCGGACTCCGGTCCGATGCAGTTTCCGGACTCCGGTCCGATGCAGTTTCTGGACTTCGGTCCGATGTAGTGGGCAAGGCCCAATATGTGCTTTATAAGTTATTGTATGGTATGTGGTAGTTTGGGGGAGCTCACTAAGCTTCATGCTTATAGTTTTAGTTTTGGTTTCAGGTACTTCCACAAGTAAAGGGAAGAGCTCGGGATGGTCCCAGTCAGTTCCGGACTACGGTCTGATGCAGTTTCCAGACTTCGGTCCGATGCAGAGGGCAAGGCCCTAGTCAGTTTCCGGACTCCGGTCCGATGCAATTTCCGGACTCCGGTCCGATGCAGTTTCCGACTTCGGTCTGATGCAGTGGGCAAGGCCCAATATGTGCTTTATAAGTTATTGTATGGTATGTGGTAGTTTGGGGGAGCTCACTAAGCTTCGTGCTTATAGTTTTAGTTTTGGTTTCAGGTACTTCCACAAGTAAAGGGAAGAGCTCGGGATGATGGCATCGCACACACCACCACTTCAGTTTTTGTCCTGGGAGTTGATTCAACTTTTCGTAGATATGATTTGATATAGTCTTGATATAGTTTTTCTAGTAATACTTTATTATGGTTTTGAGATATTGTCGTATGGGTTTTTCTTATTTTATGATATTGATATAATGATTTTAGTAATGATTAAACAAAAATTTTTGGGTCGTATTTTAGGATGTTACAAGTTGGTATCAGAGCCTTGGTTTGAGGGATTCGGGCACACTTACGGGTGTGACTAAACTCAAACTAAGGGAAATAGTAAAAAGATTTTTGAAAGAAAAATGTTTTCAAAATTTTTTTTTGAGGAAAAGACTTAAAAAGAAAAGAGTTTTGAAAACGAGAAATGGGTGTGGTGCATGCGATCAACCGAGCTCAAGTAAGTACTCCCAAATTACCCATACAAGATTATGTTATGATTATCTGTTTTAGTTTCAGTAGAACAACATGCTAGAATAGGACTAAGGATCTAGGAAGATGCCTTATGTGCCTGCTATATGTGTTCCAGCTTTATGATAATTGCATGCTAGTATTAAGTAGACAGCAGTAGGATAGCCTGTTAGGTTATGCCTGATAGTATGAGCTTAGCATTGTATGCTAGTAAAGTTTCTCGTTATGAGGATATAATTGCTTGAGTAGTTTCCTATGTCCGAATGCTGCTTGCTTTGTGCTTTGTGGGACTCCGAATAATGGGAGTTAGCCATTAGGTCAATACGTCACATCGCATGTGATCATGATTGAATAATCTCAGAGTGCTGGATTTGGCCCTACTACGCAGCTCTTGTTTGAGTCTAACCGTTGTAGGGACGAGTCTTTTACTCGAAGGATTATTCGAGCCTCGTCACATGTGATGGTATTCAGGTGATGACTAATTGGCATTACAAGGAGGCCTTCAGCGGATGAGGACAGGTTTTGGTTGAGTCAGAGATTTCCCTAGGGCAAGCCTAGGATGAGAGTAGCAGAGATCAACAGTAGTGGTAGTGGCTTGGTGGAGTCGATGCGGTCCTTGAGGAAGGTACGGATAGATGTGGAAGGTAGTAGGGCCCATACTACTGGAAGCAGAGGATCCGTACTTGAATCGAGGAAGGATGAGACAAGACCGGAAAGCCTGTAGTAGTAGTGATCCCTTGAGATATATCAGTGTTTCTGATGTTTATCGTAATGTGTTTCAGAATGGTGGTTTTACGCCCTAGACCAGCAGGCGGCAGTTCAGGTGTCGGGGAGGGATTAGGATCAGGCTCGGGGGCCGAACAGTTGGATGAGCAGACTAGTGAGTTCTTCACTTCAGAGGTTACTCGTATCATTCTTGAGCAGACTCCAATGATCTTTGGTTCGATCAAGGAGGGTATACTAGAGTTGATGGAGGAGAAGCTAGGCACATTACGTGCTGAGGTGGCGGCCATGATGGGGTCGCGCACGGTTACTTTCAGGGAGTTCCAGGCATGTGGAGCTCCAGATTATCATGGGGCGCGGGACCCCATAGTGAGTACCAGATGGTTGGCAGATGTGGCCAACGCATTCTGCACTAGCAGGTGTTGATATGGGCATATTTAGTCATATAATTCATGCATTATCTTAATACTTTATGTTGTTGTTGTCTCATTTAATGAACAAAAGGTGCTTAATTAGTTTATAATTTCATTTTTCAGCAAAAAAGACATGCTCTAAAGGAAAATGAAGCGGAATTGACGATTGGACGCTTGGATCTTGGATTTTGAAGAAAGAAGGACGTTGCTGGACAGCTTGACCCCTCGTCAGTGTTTTGGCCATATCTCATGAACCGTAACTCCGATTGATGAGATTCAAAATGTTCTGAAAACTAGACACAATTCCGGACGACTTTCATGTTTTGAGAAAATGTTGATTCCAAATGGACTCGGCGAGTAGGCCATCAACTCGCCGAGTTTGTCAGAAGTTTCGCGATTCTGGACGCGCTGACTTGCCGTACACGGGTTTTAAGTGACAGACTCACCGAGTAGGTCACTGGACTCGCCGAGTAGCCCCTGTTTTGTGAAAATCTATATAAAGGGACTTTCAGATCGATACCCTAGCATATAGAGAAATCCTAGGAGGCTGAGAAACGATTGGAAGTGCTGCTAGGTCGTGAGGAACTGAAGAATCAACCCTACATTCAACTGTGAAGAGAATCAAGACAATTTTGGTTTATTCTTAGTAACTTTTTGATTTGAATCATGTTTACATACTTTGATTTCGTTTTTGAGTTTATGTTTACTGCAATCATGAGCTAAAAACTTATTCTTCTGTTAGGGTAGACAATTTTGTGAACATGGATTGATTATTTGAGTAGGATTAATTTTAATCGGTAATTATGTTTTGTTAAGCTCGTTAAAGAACCTTATGTGTTGACAATAACTATTCTTCTGTTAATAAATCAGTAATTAAGTTGTATAAACATCTCTTAGTTATTAATTTCATATGATTTACTGTGACCACATAGTTGTATGTCTAGGAATAACGAACGTGAAACTAGAATTAACTAGAAGATAGGTAAGTTAATGTGTAAGCTTGTTGGATGAACATCGACAAGAGGTTAATTGAAGGGCCAATTTAGTTAACCACTACAAGTCTTACTTAACCCGAATCAATAATCTAGGAAACCCGTTAATTTAGACAACTGGCCATTGCTTGAGTTAATTTGTTTTCTAAGAATTAGGAATAGCGAACGTGTGGTAGCCAATGAAGAATTAATCCGATACATTAAAATCATCCATGGGAACAAATGAGTCGTACCTAAACAAAAGTCCTCTTTATTATTGAATTTAGTTGGTAATTAATTGTTTTAGTTGCTAGTTAGTTAATTTGTGTGTTGGTTATTCTAATTAAGTTTCTAGTCTTGTAAAACTAGAGAAAACCCCCTTTTTGTTATTTGTTTTATTTAGATAATATTAGCATTTATTTTAATTGTTTACCGTTCCCTGTGTTCGATACCCTACTTGCTTAAACTATATTACTAATCGATAGGTACACTGTCTTTCGTGTGTTTATTTTGTGTCTAAGTTAGTAGGATTAAAACTAGTTGGTTTTACACACATCAAGTTTTTGGCGCCGTTGCCGGGGAACGGTGCTAAATAGTTAATTTTATTTGCTAATTCTTATCATATATTTTTATTTTTATTTTTTATTTTTTTTATATAGTTTAATTTTAATTTTTATTTATTATGTATTTTCCAAATATCAATGCTTTTGATGCTTTTCTTGAGGATGTAGTACATGAAATTAAGCAAGAAGATGAGGAGTATAACTCAGATGAAGATTTGAAGAAATTTGGAAGGTGGTTAGATAACATCTTGCCCAACACAGAAGGGACATCTGAGTTGCAAGATGAAGAATTTAATCCATAAAAAGATTTGGAGGAGCTGGAAAGATTGCTAGCAGAGAGGTCAGGCGAAGAACAAGAACAAGCTGAATTGCAGGAACCAAGCTGTAGTTTGACCATTACCACGACATGGCCCCCTGTATTTTCAGTTTGTGTTTCGAAGCATGGGGTGATGATTCCAACTTTGGAGAAAGTTCTGAAGCGCGATCCATTTCTGATTAGTATCCGACCGGTCCCAACCCTTGTTGGAATTCTTGGGTTTTATGTATTCAAGCTCGTTTGGCCAATTTTAGTAGAAAAGAGCCAAATTTTACAAATTGGTCCAAAGAAAATATTCAATGCAACAGATGGATTGGCGTTGAGTTTATTGGAAGTTTATTGAGTTGGGAGTCCAGCTCAAGACTCGCACAAAAAGAAGCGCTTGCGGGAGGCAACCCGTCATTAGAGTTTGCTTTTCTTTTTCTTTCTAAACTTCTAGTATTTAGGGATAATTTAGGATTTTTATTTTGATTTATTTTTATTATTACTTGGTATTTGTTTTTGATCTTTTCAGAATATAGGGTGAAGGATAGAATGAATGAATAAAGCATGAGGAAATAAAGTGAGGGGTCAAGTCGTAGACGAGAAGATTAGAAGATTTGAGTGATTTTATAAGTCCGATGGTTTTAACGGTTAAAAAGGAGTTTTGTCACTGAAGAATATAAGGAGGTGTATTACCTTAATACCCTCTTTGACCTCAAAAACAGACCCAAGGCAGAAACAAGAATTTGCACGATCAGAGCCGAAAACTCGTCGAGTGCACCCGTATAACTCGACGAGTTCCAACGAAAATTCACGATTTCTGCCCATATGACGATTCAACTCGGAGAGTCTCCACATAAAACTCGACGAGTTGCTCATTCTTTTATCTTTGAGTCGACGATTTGATTCAATTCAAGGCGGCAAATTCTATATTTTTGAAGATCATTTTCGAGCATTTCCAAGAAGCTTTTTCCTTGATATTTTGGAGCTGTCAACCACACGAGATGAATGACACCCAAGGCATGGATGAGTTGTTCCCATGCCAAAGTCAGCTGAAGTTGGTGCTTTACATGAAGAAGTTCAACCTCACAACTACTATCCCATGGGAGTTTGTTCCAATTCCCTCTTTATTTTATTGTTCTTTATCATGCATAATATGCAATGGGGACATTGCATAAATTAAGTGTGGGGTAGGGGGTTGGTTATATTAGTTGAAATTTTAGTTAATTTTTGATAAATTTTGAAATTGCTAGGGCTAATTTAGAAAATTTTGGTAAAACAATTAGTAATCTATGCTAGTATTATGTTGATGATTGCATGAAAACCCAAATGTTTAGTTGAGCCTATATACGTTCTAGTGCATTTGTGGCTTCCTTATTCCAGTGAAATCATGGGACAAAAACACGACCCTGCTTAGCCCGAAGGATGCAATATGTTTAGCATCGTGTACCAGAAATGTATCCAGGAAAATTATTATCTTTAGCCAATAAATGTTGAAGTTGAGCGCCCTTGCTTAAGCATATAGGTTATGAGTGAAAAAAAAGTGAGTTACATGTAAAAAAAAAAGAGAATTACAAGAAAAGTTGTAAGAATTTTGGAGCAATCAAAGTGAAGATCAAAAGATCAAAATTCCGAAGATTCAAAAAGTTGAAGATACCAAAAATCAAACAACGAAGGTGGTGAATTCAAAGAAATCAAAGATCAAATTATCAAGGAAGTGAAGAATTCCAAAAGAGCTCCATAGTGGTATCATAAATTGTAATTGTCTAGATTATGTATGATTGAGTTGCTCAACCAAAAATACCTTGAGGTTAAGAGGTTTTCTGAGGATGGATTCGGAGGGATGCATAAAATGAGCATTGTTCGGAAAAAGTGGGCGAATGTTTATGAGGATTGTGAGTATTTGGAGTATGGGAGGTTATTAGGAAAATTTTAGACACAAATGCATGCGTTGCGGTCTTGGCATAATGGCTGGGTTCGATTAGAGTTGTCTTATGTAATATTAGTGTACTAAAATTCAGTTTTGCTTGGGGGCAAGCAAAAGTCAAGTGTGGGGTATTTTGATATGGGCATATTTAGTCATATAATTCATGCATTATCTTAATACTTTATGTTGTTGTTGTTGTCTCATTTAATGAACAAAAGGTGCTTAATTAGTTTATAATTTCATTTTTCAGCAACAAAGACATGCTCGAAAGGAAAATGAAGCGGAATTGGCGATTGGACGCTTGGATCTTGGATTTTGAAGAAAGAAGGACGTTGCTGGACAGCTTGACCCCTTGTCAGTGTTTTGGCCATATCTCATGAACCGTAACTCCGAATGACGAGATTTAAAATGTTTTGATAACTAGACACAATTCCGGACGACTTTCATGTTTTGAGAAAATGTTGATTCCAAATGGACTCGGCGAGTAGGCCATCAACTCGCCGAGTTTGTCAGAAGTTTCGCGATTCTGGACGCGCTGACTTGCCGTACACGGGTTTTAAGTGATGGACTCACCGAGTAGGTCACTGGGGTCGCCGAGTAGCCCCTGTTTTGTGAAAATCTATATAAAGGAACTTTCAGATCGATACCCTAGCATATAGAGAAACCCTAGGAGGCTGAGAAACGATTGGAAGTGCTGCTAGGTCGTGAGGAATTGAAGAATCAACCCTACAATATTGTTTGATTCGACATTTCAGCCACAGTATTGTTTGATTCAGGGAAATGAAGAATCAACCCTACAGTATTATATGTTTTGTATAGGCTCGTTCCTAGTGAACGGCATTTCAGCCACAGTATTGTTTGATTCGGGGGCTACCCGATCATTCGTTTCACTTGCACTTAGCAAGAGGTTTAGCAGAGCTCCAGGGGAGCTGGATTGTCCCCTTGAGGTCGAGATCGCAGATGATAGGACCATTTGGGTTGCGAGAGTGCACAGAGGATGTTCTCTTTAGTTATTCGAGGAGTAGTTTTCGGTGGACTTGGTCCCTATTCCCCTACGAGGGAATAAGGTCATAGTAGGCATGGATTGGATGAGCCCCAATGGGGCGATGATTGATTATGAGCTGCAGTTAGTGAGGGTTCGCTCACCCAGTGGGGGAGAGTTAGTGATTCAGGGCGAGAGGCCACAGCACGGACCAGTTCTTTGTTCAGCAGCGAGAGTGAGGCGCTACTTCCAGCAGGGTTGCATCGACTACATTGCCTTTGTTCTAGATGCCCGGGAGAAGGGCAAGACAGCAGTTGACGATGTTCCGGTAGTGCGAGACTACCCGGATGTATTTCGAGAGGATCTGCCGGGAGTACCCCCGGAGAGGCAGGTTGAGTTCAGGATTGACTTGATTCCTGGTGCAGCTCCGATAGCCAAGGCACCGTATCGGTTAGCTCCCCCAGAGATGCAGGAGTTGTCTATGCAGCTGCAAGAGCTGCTGGACAAGGGTTTTATCAGGCCGAGCAGTTCGCCCTGGGGAGCGCTGATTTTGTTCGTAAAGAAGAAGGACGGGTCGCACCGTATGTGTATAGATTACCGGGAGTTGAATAAGGTAACGGTGAAGAACCGTTACCCACTCCTGAGGATAGATGACTTGTTTGATCAGATTCAGGGAGCATCTTGGTTCTCCAAGATTGATTTGCGCTCCGGGTATCATCAGATGCAGGTTAGGGATGAGGATGTGCAGAAGACCGCTTTCAGGACCCGCTATGGTCATTATGAGTTTGTGGTGATGCCGTTTGGGCTCACCAATGCTCCAGCCGCGTTCATGGACTTCATGAACCGCTTATGCAGGCCGATGTTGGATCAGTCTGTGATAGTATTCACAGACGACATCTTGGTTTATTCCAAGACGCAGGAGCAGCATGAGGAGCACCTGAGGGAGGTGCTAGAGACCTTGAGGAGGGAGAGGCTTTTTCGCAAATTTCTCCAAGTGCGGGTTATGTTTGCGCAAGGTGCAGTTCCTTGGGCATCTCGTCAACCAGAATGGTATATGGTAGATCCGGCTAAGATAGAGGCCGTGATGCAGTGGGAGGTCCCGAAGTCTCCATCTGAGATTCAGAGCTTCCTAGGTTTGGCAGGGTACTACATGAGATTCATCCAAGATCTCTCCAAGATAGTTGTACCGCTCATCCGACTGACTAAGAAGTTGGTGGTGTTTCGTTGGGGGCCTGAGCAGTAGGCAGCATTAGAGACCCTCAGGCAGAGATTGTGCGAGACACCGATTCTTACCCTGCCAGAGGGAGTAGAGGATTTCGTAGTCTACTGTAATGCTTCGATCACATGTATGGGAGCAGTGTTGATGCAGCGAGGCCGTGTGATAGCTTACGCCTCTGGACAGTTGAAGCCTCACAAGGCTAATTATCCTACGCATGATTTAGAGCTGGGGGAAGTGGTGTTTGCTCTCAAGATTTGGAGGCATTACTTTTATGGGGTCCGTTGTATAATCTACATGGATCATAAGAGTCTGAGGTACCTCATGGATCAGCCGAATCTTAACATGAGGCAGCGGCGGTGGTTAGATGTGGTAAAGGAGTACGACTGTGAGATCCTTTATCATCCAGGGAAGGCCAACGCGGTGGCCGACGCCCTGAGCAGCAAGGAGACCGCAGCTCCAATCAGGGATATATGTCTGAGGATGACAATGATTACTCCACTGTTGGAGCAGATCAGAGAGGCACAGGTCGAGGGCCTCAAGGAGGAGAGGAAGAAGTGTGAGAGGATCGTAGGCCGAGTAGCTTCCTTTGACTATGACAGTCGAGGATTGTTGACCCTTCATGGGAGAGTTTGGGTACCGTACTGGGGTGGTGTGCGGCAAGTATTGATGGATGAGGCCCATAAGTCTCAATTTTCCATCCATCCAGGGGTGATGAAGATGTATAGAGATCTTCGGCCCTATTATTGGTGGCCCTGCATGAAGCGGGGTGTCGCCTGGTATGTGGAGAGGTGCCTGACCTGCAGGAAGGTCAAGGCAGAGCACCAGAGGCCTCACGGCAAGATGCAATCGTTAGACATTCCAGTGTGGAAATGGGAGGATATCACCATGGATTTCATCACCAAGCTTCCCAAGACCGCACGTGGAGTGGATTCGATTTGGGTTATTGTGGATCGGCTGACGAAGAGTGCTCATTTTATACCGATCCAGGAGAGCATATCGGCTGAGAAACTAGTCGATATTTATGTGCGAGAGGTTGTGGCACGACATGGAGTGCCTGTTTCAGTGGTGTAAGCATGAGACGTCCGTTTTACTTCAAGATTCTGGAAGCGGTTTCATGACGAGATGGGTACTCGTCTCCATTTCAGCACCGTTTTCCACCCGCAGACGGACGGGCAAAGCGAGAGGACGATTCAGACTCTCGAGGACATGCTTCGAGCATGTGTTATAGACTTTGGTGGCAGTTGGGATACGTATCTTCCATTAGCAGAGTTTTCGTATAACAACAGTTACCATACGAGTATTAACCGCCCTCCTTTCGAGATGCTCTACGGGAGGAAGTGTAGGACCCCTATTTGTTGGGGCGAGGTCGGTCAGTGAGTCATCGGGAGCACCGAAGTGGTGCTCAAGACCACGAAGTTGATCCAGCAGGTTCGTAGTAGACTATAGATTACGCAAAGTCGATAGAAGAGTTACACCGATAGGAGGCGTTCAGACTTGGAGTTTCAGGTGGGTGATATGGGCCTCTTGAAGGTGTCACCCTGGAAGGGTGTTATCAGGTTCCGTAAGAGGGGCAAGTTGGGCCCAGGTTCATCGGTCCTTTTAGAGTTTTGGCCCGGGTGGGTCGGGTCGCTTATCGGTTGTATCTTCCAGCAGAGCTTAGCCAGATCCACAACACTTTCCATGTTTCCCAGTTGAGGAAGTGTTTGGTGGACGAGTCAGTAGTTGTACCCCTTAGAGGATATTCAGGTTGATAGCAGCCTGAATTATATTGAGAGACCGGTTGTGATCTTGGATCGAAAGACGGAGACCTTAAGGAACAAGGTGGTTCAGTTGGTAAAGGTGCAGTGGCACCACCGGAAGGGGTCTGAGTGGACGTGGGAGGCAGAGGAGGAGATGAGGGAGCACTACCCAGAGTTGTTTCCAGATGCAACAACAACAGACTTCGAAGACGAAGTCTGAGACAAGTGGGGGAGAGTTGTAACGCCCCAATTCTGGTATGTTATTTAATTGTTCATCTATTCGAGTTTTCAAAAGGGACTCGACGAGTCAGTAGCCCGAATCGTCGAGTAGGGACGGGATTTCAAGCACGTGTAAGTAGGCGACTCAACGAGTCCATATCCGGGACTCGACGAGTCCGCCAGTCTGGAAGAAACCCTAGCTCCACGGGTTTTGCACCCTATTTAAACCATGTTATGAGCCCCAAACTCGCCTTCTTCACCCTCAGAGCGTCATTTAGCAAACCCTAACCATTCCTTGAGTATTTTGAGCATTTCTTGTGTGAATCTTGAAGTTTTGAAGAGAAGAAGAAAGCTAGATCCAAAGGAGAAGAAGGAGATCCAAGATCTTGCACCCACTACAGAATTCATTGAGGTACTAATCGGATGCCTTCTGTTTCAATGATTGATTCTCCATTAGAAATCACATTTAGGCCATTTTATCCATTTCTTAGCTTGATTATAGTAGAGAGATCGCATTGGGTTGAATAGCCTTCGAATCTAGCCATGTTTCAGTTCCAAAAACTTAGATCTAACACCTTTATGGAGCCATTTTGCTTGAAAGCCCTAGATCTACTCTTTTAAGTGCCTTTTGAGCCTTTAAAACTTTATGGATGTCTATGTACACGTAAAGATAGAATCTTTACATGTTAATCAAGCCTTAGGAACCCAGATCTATAAGTTGTATGCATTGGTTTTGAGCAGAATCAACTGTATAGAAGTTGCATGCAACCGACTTGGTGAGTCGAGTTGCGAGTCCCCGATATTCCCCTTCATGAGTCATGCCGAATGGAACCAGTGAGTTATGGGTGGACTCAGTGATTCGGAGATCAGACTTATTCATGGAGGGACTCGGCGAGTCAGTGCCCCGACTCGACGAGTCCAAGGCAATATTCATATCTCAAGAACAGACTCGGCGAGTTGTTCATACAACTCGGCGAGTCACAGTCAAAGTGTTCATATGTTGAAGGAGAACTCGACAATTTGTTTATACAACTCGGCAAGTCGGATGCAGATTGACTGAGTGTTAGTATCAAAGAGGAACCCGTCGAGTCTATGCCAAACCCGACGAGTAGTAGCGAGCAGAAATGAGAAATGAGAGTAGGGACTCGACGAGTTGGCGGCCTAACTCGACGAGTCAGGTCAACTATATGTTGACTTTGACCAAAAGTTTGACTTTGACTAGGGGTAAAATAGTCATTTTACCCTCAGTATAATTATCAGTATTTGATTGAGTGTACTTATGGAAATTGTAGCCAAGGAGATACCGGAGCAGTAGCAGACAGTTTCCAAAGCAGTTCATTCAGCCGCAAGACTACGAGGTGAGTTTCCTTCCAGTAGGAACGGGTCTACGGCCACAATGCCGACCCGTTTAGTTAGCAGTCAGTTCCGGACTTCGGTCCGATGCAGTAGTTCAGGGTGCTTGATGTCTTTGTGATTCAAGCATGTTTATTTGTTATGTGTTCCGGACTTCAGTTCGATGCAGTATGCAGTATATGTGTTTATGCTAGTTGATTTGTGTTTATGCTATGTTATGCTTAGTCAGTTCCGGACTTCGGTCCGATGCAGTTAGTTTCGGACTTCGGTCTGATGCAGGGGACAAGGACCCAGCCAGTTCCGGACTACGGTCCGATGCAGTTTCCAGACTTCGGTCCGATGCAGAGGGCAAGGCCCTGGTCAGTTTCCGGACTCCTATCCGATGCAGTTTCCGGACTTCGGTCCGATGCAGTGGGTAAGGCCAAATATGTGCTTTATAAGTTATTGTATGGTATGTGGTAGTTTGGGGGAGCTCACTAAGCTTCATGCTTACAGTTTCAGTTTTGGTTTCAGGCACTTCCACAAGTAAAGGGAAGAGCTCGGGATGATGGCATCGCACACACCACCACTTCAGTTTTTGTCCTGGGAGTTGATTCAACTTTTCGTAGATATGATTTGATATAATCTTGATACAGTTTTTCTAGTAATACTTTATTATGGTTTTGAGATATTGTCGTATGGGTTTTTCTTATTTTATGATATTGATATAATTATTTTATTAATGATTAAACAAAAAATTTTGGGCCGTATTTTGGGATGCTACATGTACGTTATTGTGTTCGTTGGGTAGATTGAGTTTGTAAGCTACAGGGCTGATTCTAGCGAGAATCTCAAAAGGCCCTATGTATCTTGGATTGAGCTTCCCACGCTTTCCGAAGCGTATTAAGCCCTTCCAGGGTGAGACGTTTAAAAGGACTCGGTCTCCTACCTGGAATTCCAAAGGTTTCCTTCGCTTGTATGCGTAGCTTTTCTGTCGGTCTCTAGAGGCTTTCAATCGTTCACGAATTTGAACAATCTTCTCCGTCATTTCCTGAATGATTTCCGGACCTTTGAGAGTGTTGTCAGGAACTCGTCCTTTAGCTAACTGGGTGTCACCCACCTCAGCCCAGCACAGAGGGGATCTGCACTTCTGGCCATAGAGGGCTTCAAATGGAGCAGCCTTTATACTCGTGTAATAGTTGTTGTTGTAGGAAAATTCGACAAGGGGTAAGTGAGTATCCCATGCCTTTCCAAAGTTGATCACACAGGCTCTCAACATATCTTCCAGTGTTTGGATGGTTCACTCACTTTGTCCGTCGGTCTGAGGATGGTAGGCTGTGCTCATGTCTATCCTTGTTCCTAGGGAACTTTGTAGTGACTGCCAGAACCTCGAAGTGAATCTACTATCTCTATCGGAGAGAATGGATATAGGAACACCATGCAGTCATACGATTTCCCTAATGTATGTTCTCGTAAGCTTCTCCATCTTGTCAGTTTCTTTGATAGGCAGGAAGTGTGCAGAATTGGTCAATCTATCGACGATGACCCATATGGTATCAAGTCCACCCGTTGTCTTGGGCAACTTGGTTATGAAATCCATAGTGATCCGCTCCCACTTCCATTCTGGTATCTCTGGTTGCTGTAATAAACCAGAGGGTTTCTGGTATTCGACCTTAACCTTTGCGCAAGTAAGGCATTTACTCACGAAGTTAGCAATCTTTGCTTTCATGTTAGGCCACCAGTATAACATTTTAAGATCCATATACATCTTATCTGAACTTGGGTGGACGGAATACTGAGTGTTGTGTGCCTCGGTCATGACCAAGTCTCGGAAGCCACCATGTTTTGGTGTCCAGATCCGGTTCATGAAATATAAGGCTCCGCCACCCTTGGCTTCTAAATTCTTATCCATTCCTCTAAGGGATTCACCCGCCACGTTTTCAGGTTTCAAGGCTTCAGGTTGAGCCTCATGAATTTGTGTAGACAAGTGTGAATGGATAGTCATTGTCAATGATTTAACCCTCCAATTAGAATATTCTTTCCAATTTAGGGCGTCTGCTACTACGTTGGCTTTACTCGGATGATAATGAATTTTGCATTCATAGTCATTGAGTAGCTCGACCCACCGTCGTTGTCTCATGTTGAGCTCCTTATGATTGAATATGTGTTGTAAACTCTTGTGGTATGTAAAGATGGTGCTTTTCATGCCATACAAGTAATGTCTCCAGATCTTCAAGGCAAACACAACTGCCACTAGCTCAAGATCGTGTGTGGTGTAGTTAACTTCGTGTGTCTTCAGCTGTCTCGAGGTATAAGCGATGACCTTACCTCGTTGCATCAGAACACACCCGAGCCCTTGGTTGGATGCATCGTAGTATACAACGAAGTCTTCTATTCCTTCGGGGAGGGATAGTATCGGTACGGTGCATAAGGCTCTCTTTGGCTTTTGAAACGCTTTTTCTTGTTTCTCTTCCTAGTCAAAGGTCACTCCTTTTTGGGTCAGTGTAGTAAGAGGTTTCACAATCCGGGAGAAGTTATGTATGAATCTGCGGTAGTAGCCAGCGAGACCTAGAAATTGACGAATTTCTGTAGGCGTCTTCGGTGCTGACCAGTTCTCAATGGCCTTAATTTTGGATGGGTCCACGTGGATTCCCTCTTCGCTAACCACGTGTCTTAAGAATTCGACTCTTTGGATCCAAAATTCACATTTAGAGAACTTCGCATAGAGCTTCTCCGTTCGTAAAGTTCCTAAAACTTGTCGCAGGTGATCGCCATGCTCTTCCTTACTTCGAGAGTAGATCAGGATGTCATCAATGAAGACGATGACGAACTGATCCAAGTAAGGACGACATACTCTATTCATTAAGTCCATGAACACTGCGTGCACATTGGTCAATCCGAATGGCATCACCACGAACTCATAGTGTCCATAATGAGTTCGGAAGGCTGTCTTTGGAACATCCTCCTCTAGCACTCGTATCTGGTGATATCCGGATCTTAGATCAATTTTGGAAAACTAGCTCGCCCCTTGCAGTTGGTCAGATAAATCGTCTATGCGAGGCAGAGGGTAACGATTTTTGACCATCAGTTTGTTGAGTTCTCTGTAGTCGATACACATACAGAATGATCTGTCTTTCTTCTTAACGAACAAGACCGGTGCTCCCTAGGGTGAGAAGCTTGGTCTAATAAAGCCCTTGCTGAGTAGTTCGTTAAGTTGACCAAATAGTTCCTGCATCTCAGCTGGTGCTAATCGCTAGGGCGATTTGGCTACTGGGGTAGCTCCTGGGACTAAGTCGATTCTGAACTCGACTTGTCATTGCGGAGGTAATCCTGGTAGTTCTTCTGGAAAGATGTCGGGAAAGTCGCTCACTACCAGAATGTTCTTTAGTTCTTTTGGTTCTAGGCTTGTATCGACAACGTGAGCAAGGAATGCACAATATTCCTTACGTAGATACTTATGTGCTTGAATACTTGAGATGATATAAAGACTCGTGTCGGGTTTGTCGCCGTAGATGATGAGAGTTTCGTTAGCTGGGAGGTTTAGACGGACTGCTTTCTCATAGCACATGATGTCGGCGTGATGAAGCCTCAACCAATCCATGTCGATGATGACGTCAAAGCTTTTAATCGAGACCGACATGAGGTCGATTGGAAAAGAATGGCTATCTAGAGTTAGGGTACATCCTATGTATATGCTATTAGTGCTCTCAGTTTTCCCATTAGCCATTTCTACAGTGAATGGTTCCTTAAGTGTGTGTGGTTTTTGTTTAAGTAGGCGAGCAAATTTATGATTCACAAAGCTTCTCTCCGCTCCACTATCAAACAATATGCATGCATAAGAGTTATCGATGAGAAACGTACCGGTGACCACTGTAGGGTTGGCAACCGCTTCCTCATGGCCTATAGCCAAAACTCTTCCCATTCCACCAACATTTCTTGCTTTGGGGCAGTCCCTTTTGTAGTGGCCCACTTCGCCACAACCGTACCAAGCCTGGCCCACACCAGCGCCGGGAACTTGGCTGATCTGACTTGCCAGAGATTTGCAGAAACGGACAGTGTGTCCTTTCTTGTTGCAGTTTGAGCGCTGCATTTCACGGCAGGGTCCGTTGTGGTGGAAGTTACATTTGTTGCACTTCGGCAAACTTCCAGCATACTGCCTTATTGGAGTAGCAGCGCTAGGTTCGATTACAGCATGAACCACCACGACTCTCTGCTTTTTAGCAGCTCATTGTTTCTTCTTGTCATCCCAGAACTTCTGTTTATTGTCAGCGGGTTTGGAGGGTTCTGAGATGGCTAGGGTTGTTGTTGTTGGCGGGGATTGGACTCCATGATCGATGAGTCGTTGTGCCAATCGTTTGGCACTGTCGAAGGTAGCAGGGTGTGAAGATAAGACATGTCCCTGATATAGAGGCACCAGCCCCAGATATACCTTTCGATCTTTTTCCCCTCGGTGGGAACCATGTTGGGACAGAGGGCCACCAGTTCGCTGAATCTGGCGGTATACGCGACTATGTTAGAGCACCTCATGGTTAGGCTCCACAGCTCCTGTTCCAACTTCTGGATCTCTCCCCTCGGGTAGTACTCCTCAGTCATGAGGTCTTTCAAAGTTTCCCAGCCCATGTCGTTCGCCACTACGAGAGTTAGTGACTTGACATGGCCATTCCACCATGTAAGGGCTTTCTCTTCGAAGGTGCACGTAGCAAATTTAACTTTGCTCGCTACAGGGCAGGAGCAAATCTCGAAGATTGACTCCGTCTTTTCGAACCATTGTGAGAGGGAAATGACTCCGCCAATCCCTTTGAAGGACTTTGGCTTGCAATTAGTGAAGTCCTTGTAGGAGCACTCTCTCAAGCGCACAAAGATTTCACCTTGGGTAGAATGAACCGACATTCCACCTCCGCTGGCACTGATGGAGTGATACTGAGCCATGGCAGTTGCCACTACAACATTCAGAGCTGCCGTATCGATTGCCGAAGGAGGTGGTGGTGGAGGATTACGCCTTGTTGATTTGCGAGGAGGCATCTTCCAACTATAAGTTTATAAAGATGAATGGAATAGTTAGAGTCAATTGTAAGCATAATGAGAGTGTCCCATGGGCTAAATTGCAATAGTCCAACAGTTGAATGAGTGTATGTTTTAAAATAGCAGTATAGCAGAAAAGCAGGAAAAAACACAAGAGTACAGATTTTTTCAACAAATTAAATAACTGTCAGTATTACTGGTATTACTGATGTAAATGAGTTTGGGAAAAATAACCTAACAGTAGCTCTTACATCAAACCATATGAGTGAAAATGTTTCACAACTTAGTAGACTAGATAGTGTACTGAAAGATAGGAATATTTTACAGACCAGTGCTTCATAGAGCACAGATACAAAAGGCTATTCCTTAATCAAAAGAAAAGATGTGCTAGACATCTTCTAACGGCGATGGGAATTCCTCGGGCGAACCCTAAAATCTTCCATCTGACGAACCACTTCTTGGAGGTGTCGTTCATGAGCCCTCTGGCGAACTTGAAGTTTTGTTACTTCAGCTCGTGAGGCAGCTAGTTGTTGTTGCAGAGTCTCATTAGTCCTTCTGGTCCTTACCATTGCTTCTTCAAGATGGCGAATGCGGACTGTGTTGACACTAGTGTTGGCATCAATCTCCACTACTCGGCCGATGGCTGCTCGACCTTGCTCTACATTCCGAGCAATCCTACAAACCATGATGGGTAGGGCTCGGTCAGCCGAACCACCCTCTCTTATGTTGTAGAACCTTCGGTCCCCGTTGTAGGGTAAGGGTTGACCCTGTTCGTCGCTCCATCAATTCAAGTTTGTTGCCCATAAGGGTGTGGGACCCTGAAACGCTGGTCGGGGGTTGTTAATTGGGGCTTGACCTACTTGAGGCAGGTTGTTGACTTCGGGCTCAGAGTCGGATCCTTCTGAGAAGCCTTCTGCATGATGATCACCCAAAGGGATTTGATGCTCATCCTCAGGCTCTGCTTCAAGCCATCCAACATTGTCGTGGGGTGGAAAGTACGGGTTGCCATGATGATGGAATCCAACCATGATATCTACGCGAGAAAAGGGGTATAAGAATCTTATATAAATAGACGTACTACCTAAGATAATTATAAGATGATCTTTATCAGTTATGCCAATACTTGTGTAGTGTATACTAGTTATATGAAATCAAAGCATGATAGACGTTCGAATAAGTGATCCTAACTCAAAATCCACAACCAAACAAGGACAGGAAGTAAAGAAAAGATCACAAATTCTGAGTCTATAACACCCAAATTTCATATAACCTTAGCGTATCCACTTAACGACTATTGACCTACTTGATAGAGACGTTTTTAGTTCTCAGATAAGTAATTATAGTAACACAAAATACTCCTATAGTATTTTAAACTTATGTTTTGTTCTAGTGCTTTCATTGTAGTAGTGTTGGTAAGTTTTTAGACTTGTTGCCATATCACAACCATTCTAGGGCATATGTTAATCACTCCTCGGACCAGCATAGTTGATCAGGCTATGCCACTCCCAGGACTGACCATACATCCCCGAGCTTACTTCTGATATTCAACAATCGTAATACTTTTGTATTTGTCATTGTGACACTGATTTTAGTATGAATGCAGGCTTGTATACTTAGTTAAATATTTTATTATTTAAAAGTATATACTCTTGGTCAGAGTGTTTTAATCCCATTGTGTTTATAGTTAGTATATCTTTTATGGGTTTATATACTAAATTCACTATAAACGATGCTCTGATACCAATTTGTCACACCCTAAAACCAAGAACGGCGGAAATGTTCTGGGGCGGAGGACGTCATGTATAGTATTACAACACAATATAATAGCAAACAAGTAAACAACATCATCCATTGCATTAAATATATAATTTTAATACAAGTGTGTTCTGCAGTATATAAGACACCAAAACATAAATCAAAATATAATATGATTCTTGTATGCGCTCCATCTTCTCAAAAGCTGGCATCGGTACCTGTCTACTGATGACCTGAGAATACAAGTTATTTTGAAAGAGTTTATCAGCATTAAAGCTGGTGAGTTCATAAGTATTTAGTGTCTATGTTTGTATAAAAATGTTTGAAACGTTGTTTGAAGTATGAGTTTGTAAACATTTGTAGTAAAAGCATGTGAATGTTTGTAAGTGTTTGTAAAAGTTTGTAACTCCTAGAAAATCCGATATCTTTTACTAAAAGTAGCCTTCTACCAAGGCACGACTGTTTTGTATGTTTGTTTCTTGTAAAAGTGCGTAATTTTCCCAAGTGTAACTATCATTATCAAAATATAGTTTGTACATTAATGTTTAAGTGAAATGATCACCAAATAAATGTAAAGGGTAAATTAATGTAGTACTGTAGTGTTGTATTATAGGAACTACTACTGTACTAACTACCTTAAACCAGATTTATATCAAGGTATTATGTGATTAATTGTACCATACTATCGACTGAGAAACACGACAATGTAAGTCGTCAAAAGGTATGACATTTGGCACCTGAAGACCTGTCGGTCCCACTGTAGCTAGCAGTAAGGTGTAGGATAGTCAATCCAGTATAGATCTATACGCAAACTCACATTCTCCCTCCAGGAGATTCTAGTTATAACTCGGGCCATGACAATGAAGGCATGCTCCGATACAGTGGACCACATTTATGTTATAGTATACTTATATATGTAATGTATGTACTTGTGTAATGACTGTATTGTTTCTCATCATAGTATAGTTGTATATGTTCTCATCATAGTATAGTTGTATAAGTTCTCATCATAGTATAGTTGTATATGTTCTCATAGTAGTAAATAATGAATCATGAATGAACTGACTCTTATATGCTTCATTGGACTAGAAGTAGTAAGTAGTATAACCCTAAACTATACCTATTATAGTTTATTAGTAGACTTGTTTGTATGACTGAATGTACCGAACTGAGATAAAAGTATTTATATCTATACATATATACATAATATATAAGTAAGGATTCAATGACACTCGGACAAACAATCGGGTACTTTAAGTCCACAACCAAACAAGGACAGGAAGTAAAGTGGGTTCTCAGTCCTAAGTCCTTCAGACCTTATTTATATAACTATATATGTAGTAGACATGGTTTTAACAATATATAAGTTTGAAAACTATAAAAGAAAGGTTTAGTATACAAAAGTGAATTTGATAAAGAGTTTGACATGTAAAATAGTTTGATAAACAGTTTGAAGTCATTTGTTTGGTAAAACAGTTTAAAGTATGGAAAATTCATTAGTATGCTAGTTATTAGTCACATGTGATTGATCGAATAACTAACATGGTTCAACTTGTATTCCCTCCCCCCCATAAAAGCATTTAAAAACATTTAAAAACATTTCAAAGGTTAACTAAGGGGTATGAACTCACATGTAGTGAGTGGTTTGTACGGAAGTGTTAGACAAGGTGCTAGGTGACAAGTGAAGACTTGTACACACACAATGATACTAGTTAACATATAATAAACATATGTGTATCTAATTAGTAATTTAACAACTAATTAATCAAGTTAAGACACCCTAGGACATGGAAACACTTTGATTCAGGTGTTATAGGTACCAAAGGGTTGCATCTAAGGGTTGTATGGCATGGCATTGGAGTTTATGGCCCAAGAACCACTCCTTTTGGAGTTTACGGCCCATGGTCATTTCCCCATGAGTTTATGGCCGTAAACTCATGGTACTAAGTGCCATTTTGTGTTTTGAGGTCTTATAAGTCATGACTGCACATCCAATGATCAAGTCCAAGCCTTAGGGAAGCATTAGGGGCACAATAAGACTACTTTGTAGAGTTTACGGCCTAAGGACCATATCCTTATGTGTTTTCGGCCGTAAACTCTTATGGGGACATGTTTTGATTTTTGTTTAAGGTCTTAATCACTTCTAGGAAGGATCAAGGTTAGTATCCAATGCTTAGGAAGGGACTAGGGTTCATTTAACCCCCTTAAGAAGGGTTTACGGCCCAAGAACATCCTTAGCTGTAAACTCCTTTGATCTTATGATTCTTGATGATTTTCAAGTGTAATCAAGTTCATATTAAGCACACAAGAATCTAGGGCAAGTGTACTTACAAGATAGAAGCTTGATTGGGTGTTTAAGGTCCAAGAACACTAGTGTGTTCTTGGTGTTTTGAAGAACACTTGAAGATCTAGTTGAAAAGAAATAATGAATGGATGAAATGATGTATAACAACTAGATGTTAGGTTATAACAACAAATCAAGTCGAGAAACAATTATGTTTTCGGGAGATCGGGTGAAGAACGGGATGCTAGTTGAGAGAGAATGAGGAGTGTTCTTGAGGGTGGAAGTGAGAAATGAAGAGTTTGGGGAGTAAACTCATGCCTAAGGCATGAGTTCACGACCACATGGGAGTTTACGGGCCAAACTCTAAAAGTTTGGCCCTGAACTCCTTATTAGGGTGGTATGTGTGGGTTTGCTACTCCAAGACCCGAGATGGTACTTCCTTTCATTCGTTCGTTTGAAGAATAAATACTAAAAACACTCAAACGGACTTTAAATTGGCTAACAATTATTAGAAATGTAATTGACTTTTAATTGAAGTGTTTGACTTTAGAGTTTGTACGAATGAAAATTTCGGGTTGTCACACCAGATGCCAACACGTCGTGTTGAGGCACCTCAACACGCCGTGTGGGCTCATTAAAATCCACAGCTAAAGACATCTCGACCATCCGTGTTTAGGCTCCAACAAGCCGTGTCCGAAGAGAAAAAAATATGAACAACTTCAGAATAAATTCATACCAGGAAATCAAACATTACACAAACTCTCAAGATCTCACTTATGGTTCGATTTTATAGACAAGAGGGGATGGAGGCTATCTAAATATGACCTAGTGAGGCTATCACAAGGTTTAAATAGGGTGCAACACCCTAAAATTAGGGTTTCACTTACTCATACGTATGTTATGCGTACACAAGCATACGTCCCGCGTACGTGGTCCAAAGGTGCGATCCAAACTGGGATAGTAGCTAAGCGTACCACCCTGTATGCCTCGCGTACTAGCTAAAGGACTAAAATGAAAAAAATTTAAATGAAAAAGGTTCAATATGAAACATACCAAGCGCAAGTCTTACACCACCATCAAGACTAAGGCACTCAAAGATGCTAGTCTTCGCTTGTATTAAGTTGTTCTTAAGCCTAAGTGTTTAACACAATTAAGCACTAAAGGAGAAGCAACTTAGAGGCAATAATCTTCCAAAACCATGCAATAATAAGAAGAAGGGAGAATAGTTTAGTGATCTTGGTTTTGTGGCAGCCAAAAGAAAGAAGAGTAGAGTGAAAAGCTTACTTGTTTTTCTTTATCTCTCTTCTATATATACCTAGACACGTATACAAGGGCCCATCCCTCTTTAAGTGTACAAGTCATATTGTAAGAAAGCATGGGAGCAAAGTTATTCAAACAAGCCAACCCATGCCCACACTCCTTCTCAAAACCGTAGGTGGTCCATGGTGGGCCCAAAATGTGGAAAATCCTTTTCCTTAAATAACTAGGGTACATATTAATGCTAATGATATCTAATATGCCCAAAAATATGTACATGACATATTATATCATACAATATGATATAATAATTAGTTATAACCATCTAGACACATTTTTTCACAAATAGTATTTTTCCTAATTAAATACAAGAGTTGATTCTATATTAATAATCATACACATAATAAATATTCAGTATGTGCCAACTTGATAAAGGTATGACACTATATGATCATAGTTTATTAGCAATATCATTCAATAATGATTCTCGAGCATATAGAACCAACATTATGCACTAAAGTCATGTCAGCGAGGTAGTAAACTGAGGGATAAAATTTTAAAGAACATGTTAACCATGGCATCAACGTACTTACCATCTGTATTTGGCCCAACAGGCTGTCCCTTTTAGAAAAGTCTGACCTTGTATTACATTTGCTCTCAAATTTGCAACCATTCCTCCGTGTGTAATGGTGACATTTCTCGGTAGGCATTAATATAGATGTAATTGATGTCGGTCAACAATTGTAACCTCTTTATAAGTAAAATAAAGGAGTTTTGTTTGAATTTATGTGTATATAATATTAGATAAAAAGATTAAGGAATAAGGCTAAATCAAATATTACAATAAATATTAATTAGGAAAAGTAACCATAATAAAAGTCGAAGTAGTCGTGATGATGATTCCATGGATATAAGGAATGCTTAAATCGGACTTAGAACGAATAAGTTGTGATCCTATGAAGTTTTGTGTTCGACCCGATACGACAATAAGCGTCGTAAATAGTGAATCGGATATAAGTTTCTTATTATCCTAAGCGATCTAAATAAAAGTCATAGTAATCGTAAAAATATAGAGAACGCATAAATCTGACTTCGTATGAGGAAGTTATGATTTTTTGAAGTTTCAACGCAGCAGTACGAACACAGAAATAGAATTTTTGATCGTTCGATTATTTGCTGAAACAATCTAAACAAGGGTTGAAGATCTTGTTAATAAGACCCCAACGATATAAAGACAGTCGAAAACGAAGTCTGTATGTAAAAGTTATGAATTTTGCACGGTCCTTAACAGTGTAATCTTCATAGACTGTTAAATCTAATATCGGCTGAGAATTATTCCACATAGTCTAAATGTGTAACGCCCCGATTTCCCAGGTATTGAGTTTTGGTATAAGAATTTTCTTGATTTCAAGGTCTACTCGACGAGTTGGTTGTCCGACTCGTCGAGTAGCAGCAGGTTGGTCTACGTGTTTAATTGACCTACTCGCCGAGTCCAATGAGGGACTCGACGAATAGGAGCTAGAGGATGAAACCCTAATTTACGGGCTTCTGCAAGCTATTTAAAGGATCATTCGCCTCCCCAACCTCCCATTCACAGCCTCTTGATACCCCATAACCCTAACTCGTGTGAGTGTACTCCATTGGTGTGTCTTAAGCTTTGAAGAAGGATTTGTAAAAAGTCGAATGATCATACAATCTTTAATTCTTCCATGATTCTTCAATTTGGGCTCTAGGATGTGAGACCATACAATCCGGGCAGCAACGAATGATCAAGAGTATTCCAAACTCCAAATAATCACCCTAAAGTTGCGCATAAAAACACACCCAAAAAATCTTCAATAATTCCAAACCCATTTCGAATACATCACTTCCGAACTTTCAATTGCATCATCTCGTAGGCTTCAAAACTTCGAGATCACTTCAGTCTTCAAATCCGCGTAATATGAAACATTCAAGTTCGAATTTCCATATAAAACTTCTCCCCCTTTTTATAATCGAAATTTGATTATAAAACTCCAAGGAAAAAGAACGTGCTCTATTCGGAATTTTTCATGTCAAAACTCACCCTTAACATGTGGCATAAACTTTGTGCTTCAATCCGGAAAATTCAAAAAATAATCAATTTTTATTGTCGTTCACGAATTGCCTTTGACAAAATTTCTCAAAAATGGGTAGAAATTGTCAATTTTAAAATTATGCAGTGACCCGTTACGCCAAAAACAGCCAAATATGCGAAACACACCCCCATTTGCGAAACTGGGTAGAATGTGTAAATTCGCACAAACTGCAGGGACCAGATTCGAAAATATTCCCATTTCTCAAAATTTTTACCCCAAATGTGAAACTGGGTAAAATTTGCCAATTCGCATAAACTATAGGTATGTGAAATGAAAATTTAACAATTTCTCAGCTTTTATTGCCCATTTGCGAAGTTGGGTATAAACTATCATTTCGTTAAAAGATCAGGGACCCAATTCGAAAATATTTGTTTTCTTCTTCATTAACGCTTCGCATATCAAATTCTTCGCACGTGAAACATGGATGCAAACGAACAATATCAGTATCTTATATACGAACTATTTTGACCATGTATGCGAACATCTCCAAAACATCACAGATTGCGAACTAACTTCCTGTTTGACTTCCAAATTGCGAACCATATCACAACCTTATATGCGAACTCAATAGATGCGAACTACCCAAATCACATGCTTATATACGAACTCAATTTGAGACCCAGATGCGAACTCCATATCACATCCTTATATGCGAACCATTTTAAGACCCAGATGCGAATATTCTTGGCCTTCAAACCAGTTAACCAAATGCGAACCCTTGTAAATCTCTAACTGAAGTGATGCCTGTTTGATTTGAACATTTTCAAGAAAACAATTTTGCATTCATCATAAACAACAAACGATTTTGACTTCAAACCAAGCAATCGATTTTCAAAATCAAATTCGCAATCATCGAAATCAAAATATGCGAATTTAAAATCGATTAGCCCAAATTCCATTTTTCTTGACTCTGCACCGATCATCTGTTCTTTATCGCTGCATCATAAAAGCAAATTTGTTCTCAACCAAACCATTCGAACTCAGAATAACCAAAGATTGTCCTGACGATATCTTCATCGAAATCAACTAAACATCAAGAACAAGAACATCGACCACAAAGATATCGATCGACTCCAAATGTTCGAAATTAGCTTTTCATTCAAGAAATCGATTTTGAGATCATCGTTACAAGTTCAAGACTCAAGAACAGAAGAAATACCCTTCGTACATTCAAAATCCAAAACACCAAACCGATTTCTTCAATCAAGCCTTCGATTGCAGTTATCAATCTCAAACCGGACCTTCTTATCCCAAATCAAAATCAAGATATTGAATAACATTTAAATTCGATTTTGATTCCAAACAAACACAATCAACTGATCATCCAAAATCGAAATCAATTACAAACGATTTAAGAGACACGAGTAACTGAGAATGAGAATTCAAGATCAATTGCTTAAGAACAGAACAGCGTATGGACACGATTGTACAACAAATAAAGTATTTGTACAAGTTGAATGACGAGCAACGACATACGTCGACTAGATGATATGAATCAATGGGCTTCAATCATTTAAATCGGATTTAATAGCATTTGGACTTATTGTTTTTAGATATCGGATTGAGAAGTGGGCTTTTGTTATGAATCAATGAACAATATCCATAACAAGAATTATATTTGAACATGAACAGAAGATTGTTTGGGCTTGAACAAATGAAATATGAATATGAACAGTAATATATCGAAATTTGGTTTTTAATTTTGATTGGATTTGATCTTAAAAAAAAATATTGGATCAACAATGAGTTTGAAACGGATTAGATCCAACGAAACAAAACGATTAAAAATTCAAAATCGTTACGCACGATTTAAACGAGATTAAGAGAGATCATAGAGAGAGACTCACCAAAATTGCTCAAATTGCGACAAAAGTTGCCAAACCGAGAATCGTTCTTCAAAAATCACCTTGATCTTGAAGACCCGCTCTGATACTAATTGTAGTGGTGTTGATTATGATGGCATGTGCGGAATATGAAAGATCTAGTGAATCATCATGTAAAATCAAGAACACAAGGAGTAAATAAATCTGTGTAAGCTCATATTAGATCTAGAAAGAATATACAAATGGGTTTGTATAAAGTTTCTCTCTCTAGTCTAACACTCCAAATGGATTCACTTCCATAATGGGAGTCACGCACTTCCTATTTATAGGAAAGACTCAACCCGTTTACACATACAAAGGGGAAAGCCTAAAACACTACATCCAAGAGTGACTTTGCACCCTAACAGATTTTTGGTGAGAAAAGCTTGGGGAACCAGCAACTAGAAGCAAGGAACGCGTGGGAATCACAGATCTACCTCAGTTGGCATCCTTTGGAATGTATTAAGCTGTTAGCTTGGCCTCATTTCATTCTAGATCTCTTTTGGGTGGATTTTAGGAAGCTTTTCTTGTGTTTGAGCTAAGATCTGAAGTTGCAACTTCAGATCTTAACTCTCTTGGGTCTCTAAGTCCATAAAGTTGTCAGCTTTGGCAAGTATGAACCTCACCTCAAGTGTAAGACTTCTTTGAAAGCTTAGTTTTGTCATTTTAAGAGTTTAGAGCTTTGCATGCACGTAAAGTTTGCAACTTTACATGATAAGCATGCCTTGGGAAGCTGGATCTGCAATATGGAGCCTTTGCATGGCTTAAAAGGCATCTATATGGATGAAGGACTGAAGGGACTCGACGAGTTGCATGGTTAACTCGGTGAGTCCGATGAAGATTGTCGTGGGCTCGATGAGTCAGATGAGTGACTCAACGAGTCGGCGAGGGTTTTCCCCAACCTTTGCATATGTATGAACTTGGCGAGTTCCAAGGGAAACTCGACGGGTCGGCCAGGGAGTTTACGACCACAAACCTTAGGAACTCGATAAGTCACTCTAGTGACTCGACGAGTTGGCGAGTTCTGCAAGGAACTCAGCGAGTAACTAAGGGTACTCGATGAGTTGAGGTCAACATGGACTATTGACCTGGGTACTTGACTTTGACTTTGACCAAGGGTTGACCAGTTGACTTCTGAGGACATTTTGGGAGATTGGAAATTTACAACATGGTTCTATGGTGATTATAGGTGGTGGAGTTTGTGCCGGTTGTGACATCCCTATTTTCACGGCCAGAAAAGACCGCTTTTGTTTATGCTTTATAAAAATCAGAGTACCTCTTTTTAATAAAAATGTGCGGAATTTGTTCCCAGTGAAACATGATAAATACGTTATCAGGGCATTTCCGAAGAAAAGTATTTTTAATCTCTTTAAAACATTTGGGATGTCATCGTCAATACAGAAACATAAGCATAAACAGAACTTACATTCATTATCACTAGTGATTTATATCTCCTTGATCTCTTAGTGTAATGTGACTTCATATCAACACATGTGATATAAATAAACTGAGGGGTCAGGTTGGGAAACCTATCGAGTACATAGGGTTTTCTACCCACAATAATATAATTATTATGTTTAATCATCAAACAGTTAACCCAATTACCCATCCCCATTATCTTCTTTACTCTTAAGGATCTACCCTAAGAATCAGTTATTTCTCATTCATTCATTCGTAAGGATTATCCTAAGGAATATGTAAGAAGTCCATCGTTGTCAATGACACAGCTGTCAAGCACAACTGCTAGTTCTGTCACTTAGGCGCAACTGCCATAATTGTGACATTCTATGTGAGGCGTAGCTGCCAGTATTGTCCTTCGAGCACAGCTGCTAGGGTTATCTCGTTTATTGACAGTATCGTTTTCGAGAGTCCACTCACAATACATGTCAATGGGTTTTTAGAGTACACCGGTGAACACATCGTTCACAACACCTATAGGTTGCGAGCCTGCTAGTGTTCCACTGGACTGGCTAGGATAGTCTCTGGTTGTCATCCATACTCTGCTAGATGACGGGGCCAACATTCGGGAACAAGGCTTCTCATATCGTCCACCTATCACCCTTACCTCATGGTCTATATCACCTCTCAACTCATCATCCAACTCATATTTCATCTACCCATGTTTTACCCAACATATAACGTAGATATAAATACATATACAATTTAAATCATATAAAACTTGTAAAAAATCGTTCATCCAGCATAGATAGCAAGTATACAGATAATATGCACACATAACACGTAGTTTATATAAAATACTTCATATCTATGTGTAAGATGAAAGGGACCATGCACTCACTTGAAAAGGTGGTGATTCCGAACTCAGACAGCGCTTCGCTTCTTAATTAAAAATAATTTCCTTCGACGAAACCTAGTATTATTACCACTAGAGTTTAGTCTATTATTCGTCGAGACTAATTAATAGTCTAGCTATTATTACTATTATATAAGCGTTAAACAATACTTATATAACCCATAATAATAGCCCAAGTACTTATTATAAGTTCCTAATAACGTTACTATAATTAAATAAAAGCTATATTAAAAATAGCCTAGGCGTAGCTCACTTACAACGAGTTTTATAGAATACCGGACTTTGCTTGGAGCAACGTTCCCGAGTTGAAAAGATCTTATTCTCGGAGCCGTCGAGCACTCCGGGGCTTCCGCCTCGTGCTAGGGAGGTTCCCTAGGCTTTTCGGGGGGGGGGGGGGGGGGGGGAGTGGCTGGAGAGAGGTTCTAGAGAGAGAGAGAGTAAAGAGAAGAAAGAATGGGAAAGGTGTGAAGAAAATGAGGGTGGGAGAGGTTCTATTTATAGGGTGAAATGTGGCTGAACATGGTGTCACATGTCACCATCTGGTGGCAAGACTTGGGGAGAAAGCAATGGCCAAGATTGTGCCACGTCATCCATTTTCGCACATTACACTTCTGACTTCTAAAATCTGTAACTTTCACATACGAGCTTCGTTTTTGACGTTCTTTATATCCACACATAGGTAAAAACAAGATCTACAAATTTCATTTTGACTCCGTCGGCTAATTCTCGACCAATCTTAAATTTAGCAGTACGAAAAGATTATACTGTTAAATGTCCGCGTAAAATTCATAACTTCTACGTACGGACTTTGTTTTCGTCTGTCTTTTTACTGTTGAGTTCCTATTAATGAGATCTTCAATTCTCATTTAGGTCTTGTAGGCCAAAAACCGCTCGATCTAAAATTCGATTTTCGGGTTGTGCACTGCTAAGCCAAATCTTAGAAAAATTCATAACTTCCTCATACAAAGTCAGATTTGGGCGTTCTTTTTTTGTAGGTTCTAGGTTTAACATATACTAAAACTTTTGTTTATATATCTAAGGCTAAAAAGTCCTCCATCGTAAATTCACTATTTACGTCTCCCGGTGTCGTGCCGGTTTTGCCGTAAAACTTCGACGGACTATAACTTCTTCGTTATAACTCGGATTTTGGCGTTCTTTATATGTACGGAACCCTTGAGACGTATTCTACAACCTGGTTAAGATTATTTATTCTGAATAATCTTTTGTCTAAGAGTCGTTTTCGACCCCTATTATCTCAAAATTGACTAGCCCGGATCTACGGGCGTTACAATTGTCTCTCCCTTAGGATGATTACGTCCCAGAATCATCAACGAAATAGGGCCCACATGTTGACCTCATACGTTATTTCTTCATCCTAAGTAATAACCATAACTTTGATGTTTCTTCGAATGAGTATCTAACTCTAAGACTTCCTGATTACAGACGGTGCTCAATCTTGCACTAGCTCCCTATCTCACGTTAGACTCCAAATTAGGACCTTCAAATCACAATCTCGATCATCGCTTATAACGCCCGTGTTTCCAGGCTAGGCATTATTGTTGATGTAATAGTCTAGTCTAACCCTTGTAACTCTTTTTGAAGTATTAATGATGAAATATTTGAGTATTATGTGATATATGTGTTTATTTTCTTAATTATTATAATTTAATGAATTAAGAATAAAATGAACATCAAAATTAAAGTGTGAGATAAACCCGATATCTTTGCATGAAGATGTAGTGGTTGAAACAAGGATTCCGGAGATATAAAGAATGCCGAAATCCGAGTTATAACGAAGAAGTTATGACATGTCGAAGTTTCGCGACAGAACCGGCGACGTTGAATGACGTAAATAGTGAATTTATGATAGATCGATATTTAGCCTTAGTAATGTAAACGAAAGTCATAGAATACATTAAACTGAGAGCGTGCATAAAAAGAACGCCCAAATCTAACTTTGTATGAGGTAGTTATGATTTTTCGAAGTTTCGACTTAGCGGTATGCAGCATGAATACTCGATTTGTGATCGAGTGGATTTTAGGCGACACAATCTACATGAGAATCGAACATCTCGTTGATAGTAGTCCAAAGGTAAAAAGACAGACGAAAACGGACGTCAGATAAAGAAGTTATGAATTTATAACGGAGTTTTCCTGTTCCGGCCTACTAAAATTAAATCATAAAAATAAATTCAAAATTAGCCGACGGAGTCTAAACGAAAGTTGTAGAGCGCAGTCTCACCTACGCGGGGATATAAAGAACATCAAAAACGGAGTTCGTATGAGGAAGATATGAATTTTTGAAGTTTATGAAATAATTAAAATATTAAATTTAATTATAAATTCCGATATTATCCAAAGGGGGGGGGGGAGTCAGCGACCTTATTCGGGTTACGCCCAGCGTAATTAGGATTTACGCACAACGTAAATCGAGGATCCAGCCCCCTATAAAAGGAAGTCGAGGCTGTCGAGTTTCAGTTGCTATTTTCTTCCTTTCTCTCGCGTTTTTACCTCGTTTTGCGTGTAACTTATACCCCGAAGCCCCGGTATCATTCTCGAGCCCCTAAGCAAGTCCCAAAGCCCCGAAGATCCCGAGAAGTGCAATTCCCGAGCCGAAGCTCTGCCCGCGAGAAGCCCGATTTTTGTGAAGATCTTCCAGATCTACCGAAGAATACTACTTCTACAAGTCGTAGTGCTGTCCGATTATCTTCTGATCAACTGAGTGTGTAGTTACTTTCTTTTAACGCATAATTATGAAGTATTTAATATAAAATACATGTTATGTGTATATTTTGTTGTTATATATGTGAATGTATATTCACTTTCTTCTATCTCATAGATATGATTTGTTCTCTATGAAATACTTGTTATGTGTATGTGTCTCATCTGTTGTTTGGAATATGTATTGAATGAGAATGCTATACAGGTTTTAAACTATGTATAAAAATATATATTTTTATCTAATAATGTGTTGGGTAGAACATGGTAGATAGTTGATGTGTGATAAACAGATGAGAGGCCTCGATGTTGTTGTTGTTGATCTAGTTATTCAGCGGAGTATGGATAACGACCACAGACTCTTTCTAGACCGTCCTGTGGAACGCTAGCAGGCTCATAACCTGTAGGTGTTGTGAATGATGTGTTCACTGGTGTACTCTATCCCCCTCATGGTTGCCTTTAGGACATCTATTGTTGAGGAAACCCCTTAGCAGTAATGTCTGTCCCGATGAAAATCTTAGATTGGGTCCCTTGAGATAGATGTTGTTTTAGGGATGTAAGGTGAGGATAACGAGAATGGGTAATCGGGTTATTGTTGGTTGGTAAAAGTAAATATAATTATTTGTTGCGGGTTGAAAACCATATATGCTCACCAGGCTCCCAAGTCTGACCCCACTCAGTTTATTTGTATTACAGGTAGTGGCGCGAGGGCATAAGATGGATGAATCATCAAGTTATTTTGTTTATTAGACCAATTTTTATATGTAACTGTTTTATGGTCTATCTTTTGTTGTTTATGCTTTTGTGTTTGTATCGAAACATGATATCCTGAGTTTTGATTATATAATGAAAATACATTTCTTTATGAAATGCTTTGGTAAATATTATTTTATCATATTTTGTTTTTGGGAACAAATTCCGCAACTCTTTTAAATCAAAAGGATTTACATTGAAATTATTTTAAAAGCATAAATGAAACCGGTCTTTTTTGGCCGTGATTTGGGGGATGTCATAGTTGGTATCAGAGCATTAGTTTAAGCGAACTAGGAATTTGTTGGATTTATAGACTTAAACTTAGAATGTTAAGTGGAGATTGTGAGATGTGTGTGACAACCCAATATTTCGAGACAATATGATGGATCACAAGTCAAATTTAGGTCAAAATTTAACTTTCCTAAAATCTTATCTGGGTTAAATAAAGTAGTAGGATTCGTATCAAGGTTTTCGTACATATAAAGAACCCTAGAATCCGAGTTATAACGAAGAAGTTATGACCAACCGAAGATTCTTGGCAAAACCAGCAACACTGATAGACGTAAAACACGAAGTTTCAATACAATAATTTTTAGCTTTAGGTATCTAAATGAAAGTTTTAGATATCATTAAACCGTAAACGCACATAAAAAGAATACCCAAATCTGACCTCATATGAGGAAATTATGATTTTTCGAAGTTTCAGACATAGCAGTAGACAGCTAAAAACTCAAAATCCAGATCGAACGGCTTTTTGCCAACATGACCTAAACGAGAATCGAAGATCTCATCAATGGTATTGCAGCGGTAAAAGTCTGGCGAAAACAGACATCGGATGAAGGAGTTATGGAATTTTAACGGACTTTTCCTGCTCCGGCCTATTAAAAATATAATATTAAAAATAAATCAAAACCGGCCGATGGAGTTTAAACGAAAGTTGTAGATCGTAGTCTCACCTACACGTGAATATAAAGAACATCGAAAACGGAGTTCGTATGAGGAATATATGAATTTTTGAAGTTTACTAAATAATTAAAATATAAATTTAATTCAAAATCTGGTATTATCCGAAGGAGGAGTCATCAGACCAATCCAAGTTACGCCAAGCGTACTTGGATGCTAGGCTCCGGCTCGTCCACGTCGCTCCGATGCTTCGACCGAGGATGCGGTCATGCATGACGCATGAGTACGCCCCGCGTACTCTCGTACGCCCAGCGTACCGACGACCTCCAGCCACTATAAATAGAATGCAAGGGTGCCGGCCATTTTTGCTCATTTCTTCCCTTTATCGTGTCGAAGCTCTGCGTCTAAACCCCCGAAGCCATCCTGAAGTCTCGGTTTTCATATCGAGGTTTGGAAGGAAATTTTACGCTCCCGAGAATCTCGAGAAATCCGCTTTCTCGAGTAGAAGTTCTGCTCGGTTTTCGTCTCGCTTTCTTCAATCTATCATGTGAGTTCATATCCTTATAATCCACACTTTTAAATGTTTTATAAATTCTTTTATATGCTTTTAAAGTGGGGGGGGGGGGGGGGGTGAATACAAGTAAAACACATGATTATTATCGTGTGTTATATAAAGTTTCACTATACACTTTTTATGAACGGAATCATATGTGATTTATAACTATTATAGGGAAAATTTCGTATGCAAAATACATCACGATAACATCATATCTTTTGAAATGAAAAATGTTGTTATATATGTATAAATCAAACACTCTGCTTATACTGTATGTATATGTGTCCATCTTAGGCACTGCAAAAATTATACTTTTCATAACAAGTGAGCATTTCACTAGGGATTACTATACAAACGAGACACACTTTTAGAAAACTATAATAGGTATAGTTTTACGAGAACATCACGAACTTTTACATACTAAAAATACTATTTCAAGGAGATACATTCATATACAAGAACAAACGAACATTTTCATATGTACTTCAAATAGTTTTCTCAAACGTTTTTACATGTTAAAACACTTTTAGAAACTGTCTTACAAACTGTATGTTTCCTTTTTGAATCTGTTATAGTTGTGCTTCAAACAAAGGTTTTCTCACACTTAAACTGTCTTGTCAAACGGTTTTCGAATCGATTTATAAATTGACATCAAGTCATAAATTCTTATTTATTAAACTTTTCAAAGGTTTTACAAAACTTCTTTTATACTTTTATATTTTTAAATGCTTGCCTATATTTGTATAGTTAAATAAGAAAGGTTTAAAGAACTTAGAACAGTTAGCTCGCCTTATTTCTTTTTCTGTTCTCATTGGGATGTGGCCTTAGGGTATCCGTTATTCGTCTGAATGTCGTCTAAATATTAGTTATATATATATCATGTATACCTATATAGACATAAATGTTCCATCAGTTAATTCAGTTCCGACACTCTTGGGTAGCAAGGGTGTATAAACCTACTTGGACACTCATCAATTACATTCCAGTAAACTATTATAGGAATAGTTTAGGGGATACAAAACATTATTCCTATTACAAGGAATTTCACCAGAGTCAGTTCATTCATGAGTCTATACTACATGCTATATGAAGGGATACTCTTATAGAGATTCCTCTTACATGGATACACTTATATGGATACTCTTACAGGGATACTTTTACACAGATACTATAAGGGACTAACTATTCCTACACCCAGCTGTTAGCAACAGAGGTAAATGCACATCTACGGATGTCTACAGTTGATACCATTATAGGTATACTTAAGGGACTAACTATTCCTACACCCGACTGTTAGCAATAGAGGTAAATGCACATCTACAGATGTCTACGGTTGATCCATTTACGGCGAGTTTCCACGTCGTGTTTATCTTAGTACCAAACGATACAACATAAGTTATTATATTATTACTTTTATAGTTTTATAATAATAGTTAAACAGGGGAAAAACCGTCACATTTACAAGTGATGTGTACTTTCAAAACAGTCGGGTCTTGGTAGAAGACTACTTTTTATACTAGTAAGAAATATGGGATTTTATAGGGTTTTCATACTTATACTAAATGTTTCATCAAACATTCACCAGTCTTTCATAACAACTTTTCGAAGCAATAACATTAAAATACTTATGAATTCACCAGCTTTATTGCTAATACTCGCTTTCAAAATAACTTGTATTCTCAGGTTACAAATAGACTGGTACCGATGCAAGGTTTAGAGAAGACGGAGCAGTCAAGACTCGTATTTTATTTTGAGTATTCATTATGTTGTTTTATACTATGAAAGAACACACTTGTAAGAAGAATTATTCTATTAATGCAATGGATGATGTTGTTGCTTGTTTACTACTTTACATTGTTGTGATACATACATGATGTCCTCTGCCCCAGAACGTTTCGCCGTTCTCGGTTTTGGGGTGTGACAATGTGTGTCTGTTATATTATAGACACGAGCACTAGTTTATTTTAGGAAGATGCCTAAAATGCTTTTATGTGCTAAATGTTATATGTTTCTATATATGATATTATTTGTTCGGATCTACGGTTTGTTGCCAACCGGATCTGGAAACCTTATGTGTTTAGGATTCTAAGCGCATGACGACGATATTAGAACTAGCCATTAAACGTTTCGGAGTGATATGGAAGATCGTAATATCTATCACGAATGAAGATCTAAATTTCACCTTATTCGGTGTATAGATCAAGAATGGCAAGAACAAGAAGCGGTGTTGGAAACGCAAACGAGAACATGAATCAACTACCTGTAATTGAACAAGTAGCTGTTGAAGCTGCTGCACCAGAGCAGATCACCATGGCTGGAGTGCAAGCCATGATTAGGGCTATGTTAGCCAAACAAAGGGAAGAAATGTGACAAATGTTACATGAAAATAGGGACGAACCAATCATACCCAATGAGGAACCCGAACTGATTCCCGAGCAATCGGAGGAAGGAAACAATAGTCGCGTTGTGAGTCAAGTTGGGACTCAAGGAGAACGAAGGAACAACCCGGAAAGGGGAAACAAAAAGGATGGGCAAATGTACAAGAATTTCTTGCGCGCCAAGCCGCCAAGTCTTTATGGAAGCCCAAAGTCTGTTGAGATTATGGATTGGATCTCCGAAATGGAGATGGTGTTTGAAAGTTACGACTGTAGCAACAAACAGAAGACTGTCTTTGCAGTTAGACAACTAAAGACTGGAGTCTTGAGCTGGTGGAAGTTGTTGTCAGATACTATGCCACGAGGAGAAGCCCTGAACATGTCATGGGAAGAGTTCTTGGAACAATTAAGGGTGCAATATTGTTCAGAGATAGATCTGATTGATCTGAACAATGAGTCCAAAACTTAAAGAAGGGGAGAATGAGCACAGATGACTATGCTACTGCATTCATTGAGAAAATGATGTTATTTCCATACCTAGTGCCAACAGAACTCTCCAAGATTGAGAAGTTCGCTAATGGACTGCCTGCCAACTTTGGTCCAACAGTCAAGATGGCAACCACTTTGAAAACAGCTGTTCGTGCAGCTAAGAATGTGGAGGCCCAGTAGAAGGAAAAGGGTCTGGAAAGAATAGAGGTTGGTGAGAAAAGGAAGTTTGATGGACCTTCAGGTTCCAACAAGAAAAACAAGTTCTCGAAGTCTAGTTCGAGAGGAGGAGGAGGCGAAGCGAAATGGTGCGACAAATGTAAGAAAAAGCATCATGAAAAATGTGAAGTAGTGGCTACAAGTTTTAAATGTGGAAAGCCAGGGCACTATGCCAATGAATGCACTCTCACCAAGAAAGTTTGTTATGGGTGCGGTGAGGCGTGGCACATCTCAAGGGATTGTCCGAAGAAGAAGGAGGCAGCAAAACCCAACATTCCGCCAAAGCCGAAGGCGAGAGCCTTCCAGATGACACTGGAAGCTGCTAAAGATGAAGCTGATGTCGCTTCAGGTACCTTTCTCATAAACAAATTGCCTGCCCAAATTTTATTTGATTCTGGAGCCAAGTACTCCTTTATTTCGCATGAATTTGGTAGAAAACTAGCTTTTCCTGTCGATAGACTAGATAATGCTTTATTAGTCGAAGTTACTAATGGCAAGTTTGTACCTGTTAGCCATCGTATGAAAAACATCTTAATTGTCTTGAATAGGAATGATTTTCACGTGGAATTATTGCCTATCGAACTTAACGGTTTCGATATCATGCTGGGAATGGATTGGCTTAGCGTCAATGACGCTGAAATATTGTGCAAAAAGAAGATTGTGAAGGTAAAACCGTCAGGGAAAGAGTCGTTTATAGTGTATGGAGATAAGCGCAGAGTAAATTCTGGAATCATTTCTTTGATGAAAGCCAGAAAGTGTTTGGCCAAAGGATGTACATCGTATCTAGCATTCGTAATTGATGCTAAGAAAGAGAAGAAGGAGGTACAAAGCATTCCGGTGTGTGTGATTATCCGGAAGTGTTTCCCGAAGATCTTCCTGGATTACCGCCTGATCGACAAGTAGAATTTCGTATTGACTTGTTACCAGGAACCACGCCAATAGCAATAGCACCTTATCGATTAGCACCAACGGAGATGAAGGAGCTGATGATGCAACTTCAGGAGTTGTTGGACAACGGTTTCATTAGACCTAGTTCATCACCCTAGGGAGCTCCGGTGTCATTCGTGAAGAAGAAAGATGGAAGTATGAGAATGTGCATCGATTACAGAGAGCTGAACAAGGCAACAATAAAGAATAGATATTCGTTGCTGAGGATTGATGACCTGTTCGATCAACTACAAGGTTTAAGTTATTTTTCAAAGATTGACCTAATGTCAGGATATCATCAGCTGAAGGTGAAAGAGCAGGATATAGAGAAGACTGCATTCAGAACATGATATGGACACTACGAGTTCTTGGTTATGTCGTTTGGACTAACCAATGCTCCAGCAACATTCATGGATTTAATGAATCGGGTTTGCAATCTGCTCCTTGATATATCTGTGATAGTGTTCATAGATGACATTTTGATCTACTCAAAAAGCCAAGAGGAGCATGGCAGACACTTGCGAGAAGTGTTAGAACTATTGAAGAAGGAGAAGGTGTATGCTAATTTCTCCAAATGTGATTTTTGGATTTGAGAAGTCCAATTCTTGGGTCATGTGGTCAACCAAGAAGGGATAATGGTTAATCTAACAAAGATCGAAGCTATGATGAAGTGGGAGAAACCGAAAAGTCCCATGGAAATTTGAAGCTTTTGGGGATTAGCCGGATATTTTCGAAGGTTTATCCAGGGCTTTTCTTCGATCGCTACTCCATTAACAGCTTTGACCCACAAAGGAGCTACTTATGATTGGAATGATAAGCATAAAGAAGCATTCGAGAAGCTAAAGAAGAACCTATGTGAGGCACCAATTCTTTCTCTTCCTGATGGAGTTGAAGACTTCGCTATTTATAGCGATGCGTATGGTGTTAGGTTGGGTTGTGTTTTGACCTAAAGAGAAAAGGTGATAGCATAGGCGTCTCGACAGTTGAAGGAGCATGAAAAGAACTACCCGACTCATGATTTGGAGTTGGCAGTGGTAGTTTTCGCTCTAAAGATATGGAGGCATCACCTCTATGGCACGAAGTGCAAATTGTTCACTGATCATAAGAGTCTTCAATATCTCTTTAGTCAGAAAGAATTGAACATGAGGCAGTGACGCCGGCTAGAATTACGTAAGGACTACGACTGTGAGATACTTTACCACCCCGGTAAAGCTAATGTTGTTGCTGATGCTCTCAGTCGGAAAGTCAATCTTGAAAGAAAAAGGCAAGAGCGTTGAGAATAGAAGTTTTCTCGACAATTGTGGAGAGTATAAAGAAAGCTCAAGAGGAAGCTTCTGTGAAGAATGATCGAAAATAAGAACGTTTGGGAAAAACTTTGGTGTTCGGTATAAACAGTCATGGACTGAAAGTGTTCCAAGATCGGATTTGGATACCTAAGTCAGGAGGAGTCAGAGATCTTCTAATGGAAGAAGCTCACAAGACCATGTACTCGATTCATCCCGGTAGCACTAAAATATATAGGGACCTGAAACCCTACTACTGGTGGCCGACGATGAAGCTTGATGTTGCAAAATATGTGGCCGAGTGTGTGACTTGTGTGAGAGTAAAGACACAACATCAGAAACCGTATGGGAGTTTAGAACCTTTACCTGTGCCTATGGGTAATTAGGAAGACATTACTATGGATTTTGTCACTAAATTGCCCAGAACGAAAAGTGGTCACGACATGATTTGGGTGGTCGTTGATAGATTCACTAAGAGTGCGCATTTCATAGCAGCCAATGAGAAATGGTCTATGGAAAAGCTTGTGAATTCTTACGTGAAGGAAATTGTGAGGCTTCACGGTGTTCCGTTAACGATTGTGTCAGATCGTGACAGTCGTTTCACCTCACAATTTTGGAGAAGTCTACAAGAGGAATTAGGTAGCAAGTTGTGTTTAAGTACAACTTACCATCCACAGATTGATGGTCAGAGCGAGAGAACGATACAAACACTTGAAGATATGTTGAGAGCATGTAATCTGGAATTCCTAGGTAACTGGGATGAACATTTACCTTTGGTAGAATTTTCCTACAATAATAGTTTCCACTAGAGCATAAAGATGGCACCTTATCAAGCTCTATACGGACAGAAGTGTCGTATGCCGTCTTGTTGGCTTGAGGCTGGGGAAAAGCAGTTTATGGGACCCGAGATGGTTCATCAAACCGTTGAAAAGTTGAAGATAATTAGGGAAAGAATGTTAGCCGCTCAGGATCGTCAAAAGAGCTATGCTGACAAAAAGCGAAGACCGATGACTTTTGAAGTTGGAGATTCGGTTTTGCTTAAAGTCTCGACGTGGAAGGTACTTATAAGATTTGGTAAAAGGGGAAAGTTAAGTCCAAGGTTTATTGGACCATTTAAAGTTATTCAGAGGGTTGGGAACCAAGCTTACAAGCTCGAATTACCCGAAGAACTGAATGGAATTCATAACACTTTCCATGTGTGTTATTTGAGGAAGTTCACGGGAGAAGTTCCCGTTATAATTTCAATTTATGAATAGAGAATTGATGAAAACAAGAGGTTAATTGAAGAACCAGAGGAAATTATTGACCGAAAGACTAAGGCGCTTCGACGCAAGATGGTCGAATTAGTGCTTGTCCGTTGGAAACATACGAATGGGCCAAATCTCACTTGGGAAACGGAGAGTGACATGTTGAGTCGCTATCCGCATTTGTTTGTTGATGTGTGATTCCGGGGACAGAATCATCCTAAGGGGGAGAGAATTGTAACACCCGCATTTCCAGGCAAGGCATTATTGTTGATGTAATAGTCTAGGTCAACCCTTGTAACTCTTTTTGAAGTATTAATGATGAAATATTTGAGTATTATGTGATATATGTGTTTATTTTCTTAATTATTATAATTTAATGAATTAAGAATAAAATAAACGTCAAAATTAAAGTGTGAGATAAGCCTGATATCTTTGCATGAAGATGTAGTGGTTGAAACAAGGATTCCGGAGATATAAAGAATGTCGAAATCCGAGTTATAACAAAGAAGTTATGACCAGTCGAAGTTTCGCGACAGAACCGGCGACGTTGAATGACGTAAATAGTAAATTTAAGATAGAGCGATATTTAGCCTTAGTAATCTAAATGAAAGTCATAGAATACGTTAAATTGAGAGCGTGCATAAAAAGAACGCCCAAATCTGACTTCGTATGAGGAAGTTATGATTTTTCGAAGTTTCGACTTAGCGGTATGCAGCCTGAATACTCGATTTGTGATCGAGTGGTTTTTAGGCGAAACAATCTAAACGAGAATCGAAGATCTCGTTGACAGTAGTCCAAAGGTAAAAAGACAGACGAAAACAGACGTCAGATAAAGAAGTTATGAATTTATAACGGAGTTTTCCTGTCCCGGCCTACTGAAAATAAATCATAAAAATAAATTCAAAATTAGTCGACGGAGTCTAAACGAAAGTTGTAGAGCGTAGTCTCACCAACACGGGGATATAAAGAACATCAAAAACGGAGTTTGTATGAGGAAGATATGAAGTTTTGAAGTTTATGAAATAATTAAAATATTAAATTTAATTAAAAATTCTGATATTATCCAAGGGGGGGGGGGGGGGGGGGGGGGGTCAGCGACCTTATCCGGGTTACGCCCAGCGTAATTAGGATTTACGCACAACGTAAATCGAGGATCCAACCCCCTATAAAAGGAAGTCGAGGCTGCTGAGTTTCAGTTGCTATTTTCTTCCTTTCTCTCGCGTTTTTACCTCGTTTTGCATGCAACTTATACCCCGAAGCCCCGATATCATTCTCGAGCCCCTAAGCAAGTCCTGAAGCCCCGAAGATCCCGAGAAGTGCAATTCCCGAGCCGAAGCTCTGCCCGCGAGAAGCCCGGTTTTTGTGAAGATCTTCCAGATCTACCGAAGAATACTACTTCTACAAATCGTAGTGCTGTCCGATCATCTTCTGATCAACTGAGTGTGTAGTTACTTTCTTCTAATGCATAATTATGAAGTATTTTATATAAAATACGTGTTATGTGTATATTTTGTTGTTACATGTGTGAATGTATATTCACTTTCTTCTATCTCACAGATATGATTTGTTCTCTATGAAATACTTGTTATGTGTATGTGTCTCATCTGTTGTTTGGAATATGTATTGAATGAGAATGCTATACAGGTTTTAAACTATGTATAAAAAAATATATTTTTATCTACTAATATGTTGGGTAGAACATGGTAGATAGTTGATGTGTGATAAACAGATGAGAGGCCTCGATGTTGTTGTTGTTGATCTAGTTATTCAGCGGAGTATGGATAACGACCACAGACTCTTTCTAGACAGTCCTATGGAACGCTAGCAGGCTCATAACCTGTAGGTGTTGTGAACGATGTGTTCACCGGTGTACTCTATCCCCCTCATGGTTGCCTTTAGGACATCTATTGTTGAGGAAACCCCTTAGTAGTAATGTCCGTCCCGATGAAAATCTTAGATTAGGTCTCTTCAGATAGATGTTGTTTTAGGGATGTAAGGTGAGGATAACGAGAATGGGTAATCGGGTTATTGTTGGTTGGTAAAAGTAAATATAATTATTTGTTGCGGGTTGAAAACCCTATATGCTTAGCAGGCTCCCAAGCCTGACCCACTCAGTTTATTTGTATTACAGGTAGTGGCGCGAGGGCATAAGATGGATGAATCATCATGTTATTTTGTTTATTAGACCAGTTGTTATATGTAACTGTTGTATGGTCTATCTTTTGTTGTTTATGCTTTTGTGTCTGTATCGAAACATGACATCCCGAGTTTTGATTATATAATGAAAATACATTTCTTTATGAAATGCTTTGGTAAATATTATTTTATCATATTTTTTTATTGGGAACAAATTCCACAACTCTTTTAAATCAAAAGGATTTACTCTGAAATTATTTTAAAAGCATAAATGAAACCGATCTTTTCTGGCTGTGATTTTGGGGATGTCACACTGCTTTTTATTCTTAACAAACTTAAGATAAGTTATTTTATTACTACAATGGACTGGTGTCATATGCTAATGACTTATCATTATATGTTCCCACGCTTAGATTCAGGTGTCTTAGAGTCTTCCAGAACAAACTATACATTTCTTCATGTTTTAATCACATCTTAAAAGGTAGCATTTCTAGCTACAAGAAACTATCGCGATACCTCTACCGATCGCTTTGATTATCTTTTATTTCAATCTTCTGGCTTAAGTCAGACGCTACATCAAACTTGGTTCTCTGAACCACGTAACATACTTATCGTAGTCAGCCTCAATTCGATATGACCACTAGGGTCGGAATAACAATCATCCTCTTAGTCATTACCGAAACGATGGTAACGACATATTTGAATAAAACAGTATCAATTACTAGCTTCTTGGTAACCTTGTGACTTTCCTTGACCCAAGTGTGAGTCCTGTGCTTCCGGTAGTATTGGCCTTTACTATCATTCACACCTACTCATACTCGTCCCAAGTATTTTCTTGCAGTTTTCCAAGTTACTATCACAAAAACAATTTTAACACATACAAATGTGTCCAAACAATCATAAAATTTTCCCTAAACTCTACTAGGACTTCTTCCATGCGTATCTTCAATCATAAATTTAGTTTCAACTTGGTTGGTGGTGGAAACGCCATACGATGGGACAACTTCAAAAATTCCACCAATTGTTCCATCATCCTGCCAATCGAAGGTGTACTTCAGACTTACCGTACTCCTTTAAACGTACTGTTATTTTACCCAACGTATTCTAAAGGCAAGATACCACTTCTTACGATATCTTCCGATAGGTGTCTTTCACTATCAAAAGCCTTTTCATTTCCTCCACTTACTCAATTCTCTACGAGCCTTCACCATGACGTTAGATTCACAGAAGCCTGCATTTAACGCATCGAGACAAGAATATAGATAGCGAAGATTTAGACGTGTAATAACCCTTAATACTTTGAAAAGTAACATGCCAATTCTAATATCGTATTTAAACGTTTAGAAACCTGAACACATAAAATTTCCAGATCCGGTCGGCAACAGACCATAGATCTGATCATATAATGCATATCATAAATCATTTAGCACATAAAAGCATGTTAGGCATATTCCTAAATAAGCTAATGCTGGTGTTTATTCAGGTGTACTACCAAAAATATATTAGACACACTTTTCACAATCATCGCTTAACATTCTAAGTTCAAGTCTATAAATAAATCCTTATTCCTAGTTTGCTTAAACCTGGCTCTGATACCAACTGTGACATCCCCATTTTCACGGCCAGAAAAGACCGATTTTGTTTATGCTTTATAAAAATCAGAGTACCTCTTTTTAATAAAAATGTGCGGAATTTGTTCCCAGTGAAACATGATAAATACGTTATCAGGGCATTTCCGAAGAAAAGTATTTTTAATCTCTTTAAAACATTTGGGATGTCATCGTCAATACAGAAACATAAGCATAAACAGAACTTACATTCATTATCACTAGTGATTTATATCTCCTTAATCTCTCAGTGTAATGTGACTTCATATCAACACCTGTGATATAAATAAACTGAGTGGGTCAGGTTGGGAAACCTATTGAGTACATAGGGTTTTCAACCCACAATAATATAATTATTATGTTTAATCATCAAACAGTTAACCCAATTACCCATCCCCATTATCTTCTTTACTGTTAAGGATCTACCCTAAGAATCAACTATTTCTCATTCATTCATTCGTAAGGATTATCCTAAGGAATAGGTAAGAAGTCCATGGTTGTCAATGACACATCTGTCAAGCACAACTGCTAGTTCTGTCACTTAGGCGCAACTGCCATAATTGTGACATTCTATGTGAGGCGTAGCTGCCAGTATTGTCCTTCGAGCACAGCTGCTAGGGTTATCTCGTTTATTGACAGTATTGTTTTCGAGAGTCCACTCACAATACATGTCAATGGGTTTTTAGAGTACACCGGTGAACACATCGTTCACAACACCTACAGGTTGCGAGCCTGCTAGTGTTCCACTGGACTGGCTAGGATAGTCTCTGGTTGTCATCCATACTCTGCTAGATGACGGGGCCAACATTCGGGAACAAGGCTTCTCATATCGTCCACCTTTCACCCTTACCTCATGGTCTATATCACCTCTCAACTCATCATCCAACTCATATTTCATCTACCCATGTTTTACCCAACATATAACGTAGATATAAATACATATACAATTTAAATCATATAAAACTTGTAAAAAATCGTTCATCCAGCATAGATAGCAAGTATACAGATAATATGCACACATAACACGTAGTTTATATAAAATACTTCATATCTATGTGTAAGATGAAAGGGACCATGCACTCACTTGAAAAGGTGGTGATTCCGAACTCAGACAGCGCTTCGCTTGTTAATTAAAAATAATTTCCTTCGACGAAACCTAGTATTATTACCACTAGAGTTTAGTCTATTATTCGTCGAGACTAATTAATAGTCTAGCTATTATTACTATTATATAAGCGTTAAACAATACTTACATAACCCATAATAATAGCCCAAGTACTTATTATAAGTTCCTAATAACGTTACTATAATTAAATAAAAGCTATATTAAAAATAGCCTAGGCGTAGCTCACTTACAGCGAGTTTTATAGAATACCGGGCTTTGCTTGGAGCAGCGTTCCCGAGATGAAAATATCTTATTCTCGGAGCCGTCGAGCACTCCGGGGCTTCTGCCTCGTGCTAGGGAGGTTCCCTAGGCTTTTCGGGGGGTTTCGGGGCTAGAGAGAGGTTCTAGAGAGAGAGTAAAGAGAAGAAAGAATGAGAAAGATGTGATGAAAATGAGGGTGGGAGAGGTTCTAATTATACGGTGAAATGTGGTTGAACTTGGTGCCACATGTCACCATCTGGTGGCAAGACTTGGGGGAGAAAGCAATGGCCAAGATTTTGCCACGTCACCCATTTTCACACAACACACTTCCGACTTCTAATATTCGTAACTTTCACATACAAGCTCCGTTTTTGACATTCTTGAAGGGCCCAAATTAGTGGTTTGGTATAGGCTTTACGATGTAATAGTAGGGAGTGTGTTGGTAGTGTGTTTTTGGTTAGTTTACGGTTGTAATGAGTTTACACACCTTACGGCTGTAAACTCTTCTCGGTCGTGGTCCCTATAAATAGAGGGTTAGTCAGACGTTTTGTGGTTGTTGATGCCATTATTGTTCACAGCTTTTCATCGAGTTATACCAGACGTTTATTGATATAAAACGTGTGCAAGCTTGGTTTATTCTCTTTTCGCTTCTATTATTACTTTGTGTGATTGTGTTTGCTATTGATATCTGGTAAGATCCGTTATTTGGACTTTACAATTGGTATCAGAGCAGAACCAATGTCAAAGGCATTCTACAATCGATTTTGGAGCGAGCTCTTGTTGGTTTGAGACTAAGTTCGCGTTTTTCTGCAAAAGGGTTTTTGGTCTCATCAAGAAACTGAAAAACTTGTTGATTACGGCTCAAGCTTACGGCCGTAATTTCTGTTTACGGCCGCAATCCCATCAAAGTTCTTGGATCGTATACTTCACCCGTAAAGCCTTGGACCGTGAACCTTCAACCGTATTCTTGAACCGTAAATTTTGGACCATATTCCCTTTCGACCGCCAACTTCGAGTTTACGACTGCAAACCAATTTTGGGCAGTAAACTCATTTTGACAGCAAATCGGATTTTTTTTAATTTAAATCGTAATTAATTTATTTTATTTCACATTTTTAAAAATAAAAATGGAATCTCAAAGTCAAACTCATTTTCAAGAACTTGATGCTGTCATGGGCACCACTACACGAATTCCAAGGTTAATGTCTGCTGATGGGTTTCCCGAGTGGAAGTACAAAATAGAGAAGTACAATGAAAAATTTCAAGATATGGAAATGCATCATCAAGGATCCATTCAGAATAACCACTACAGTTGCGGGGAAAGTGGTTGATAAGAAGATAGAAAATTACACTGATGAAGACTTTGACAGTGTGGAAGAGCAGGAGAAGGCGTTGGCCATCTTGACCATGTCCCTGTCACCAGATATTGCTCAAGGGTTCAGAGAGTATACGTCTGCTAAAGCATTGTGTGAAGCCCTAATTGAGGTGTATGAAGGGAACAAAGACATGCGAGAGAGTCGCCAAGACATGTTGTGACAACGTTTTAATATGTTTAATTATGTTCCTAGAGAGACTCTTGAAGCACAGCTGCAGCGGTTCACAACTCTCAATACAAAAATGACTGTGGCTGGGATCTTCTACACAAAGTCAGAGATAAACAAGAAGCTACTGAATGCTCTCCCAAAATCTTGGGACATGAATGTAGTTGTCATTAAGAAGACTAAGGATCTCAGCCGTCTCTCTCTCGCTGAAGTGATGGCAGTCATCAAGGCGTCTGATATTGATGACAAGCAGCGGGAAATCAACCATGTGAACTCATATTCAGCTGCCAACCTTGGCATTTCTTCAAACAATGCTCTTTCATCTTTTTCTTTTTCTCTTCCTTCTGCAGGTTCATCAGTTAATGCTCCGAAAGCACAAATTCAGACTTTCCCCACTCCATCAGCTTCCTCTGCATCAGCCATGCCGTTCTCGCAGAATCAATCATTTGTGGCTGCTCAAGCTGCTTCATCCTCAATTGGAGCTTCTTCTTCAAAGGGAAAGGAGGGTGATGAGAATCTTGCACTTGCTTTGGGGCTTGTCAATTGCTACAATGCGCTTGTAGCCGGGGATCTTCTGCCTCAACTGTCATTTGCCGATCTTGATCAGATTGACCCTGAAGACGTTGAGGAGCTGGATATTACATGGTAAATTGCCATGGCAGTCTTTAGGGTGAAACAATTTGCCAAAAAGACGGCAAAGAATAACTGGGGATGAGTGCTGAAAAGAAGGTGGGGTTCAGCAAGGGAAAGCTGCGATGTTTCAACTGCCACGAGCCAGGGCATTTTGCTCGTGATTGTCCACAGCCAGACCAAAGCCTAAATAATGATAGGACAAAGGTTACAGTCGGAAACAATTGAAGTGGTACTCAAATGAACAACGAGAAGGCTATGGTCGCTCAGTCATTTGACTGGGAGGATCAGATGCAAGCCCTGAACCTGTCTGGACCTGAAACTGCCCACCTGGCACAAGTTTGTGATGATGCCCCAGCAGAGATTGTGGCGGCTGAAGATAAGATGATGGAGCTGCAACTTGCTTTGATGGTATCCTCTTCTCATGAACCTAATTCAACTGAGGTAAGTTTACCATCATGCTCTCAAGCTTGTATAGATTATGTTAAAACTCTGCATAAGAAAATTGAAACATTAGGCAGTGAAGTAGAAAGCCTTAAGATTTTTCGTGAACTTAATGACTCATTAAAAAGGGAAGTAGAAGACCTTAGATATAAAGGGTACCAACTTAGAAAAGGTCAAAAACCACTTAAAGCACAATTGGAATAAAAAATTAAAGACTTTAGGAGACTTCAGGAAGACTACAATAATAAATGCGAAAATTATGATTATGTAGTGAAACTGAACGCTGAACTAGTGGCTGAAATTGAATCCTTAAAGGGAAAATTTGAAACCGCTAATTTTGATTTTAGAAAATATGATATTTCAAGTGAGGTAGTTGCAAATATGATAGACCATTGCATGCAATTTAAGAAAAATCAATCAAAAGGCCTAGGTTATAATCAAGTGCCCCCTCCCTTCAATCATTCATATCATCACAAGCCTTTGTCCAAAGAAGAGATTGTCAATGAACCATTTATGGTTTATGGCAAGCCATCTGGTTTTATTTTGGGAGGATTTATTAATGTTGAAAGTACTAACATTTCTACTTCTCCTGCAGATCAATCCTTGAATCAGTCAAAGCACGAAGTTGAAGGATATGTTTTCGAAAATAAAATCCAGTCTAAACCTGAAATTTTAGTTTTATATAAAGACAATATGTTTTCTGATGTTTCAAATGACAATGTTTTTTGTGGTGGTGTTTCTATTACTTCTGATACTGTTTTGAATGGTTTGAAAAAGTCTGGTTTGAACAATTTGGTTGACAATTTTGATGTGTGTGATAATGATTTTGAGAAACCACCAATTTCACAGACTTCTCCATCTAATGTACCCTCGCTTGCCTCACAACCTAATTCCTATTCATGTTCTTGTGAGAGAAGAAAGGGTGATATTATGGAAAACAAATCTGATCAATGTAGCACAAGTTATAACAATAACAAACAGATTTGTTTCAATTATGGTGTTGGTGGTCATATACCTAGAAATTGTCAAAATCGTATGTTTGTACATTTCGAATTTCCAAGAGGAGAGAACGAATCCAGAGGAAGGTCTTTAACTAGAAAGTCCTCTAGAAATCGTTCCCGGAATGGTGATTGGAAAGATGATCGAAGTAGAAAACGAGCCATTTTTCAAAAGCATAAAAAGGTTTTTTATCACAAAGTCCCAGGCAGTTTGCCAAAACCGAACATGGCCAAGCCAAGATCGGTTTCGTCAAGAGGCAGTAGTGAGTCTTCAACCAAATCCGGTAGAAAACCCACATGCCCTAAGCAAACTGATACTCATTCAATCTCAAAAACACCCGGGACAATTAGAAAACCCAATTATCAATGGCTGCCCAAACAAGTCTCCAATTCATCTTCCATGTCCTCTAAAAATTCCAAAAATTATCAATCTAAAAAGTCATTGGGACCACCTAGGGAAATAATGAACTGGGTTCCCAAATCTAATTAAACCCGCACATTTTGCAGGGACAGTTGCGGGGAAATGTCGTCAGAACCTGGTTCGTCGACAGCGGCTGTTCCCGGCATATGACAGGAGATATCGCCCAACTGCACAACATTCAATCATTTAATGGGTGATACATCTCCTTTGCGGGTGGAGAAAGTGGTAAAATCACTCAATGAGGAACTGTCTCGAATGGGGTTTTAAGTTTCGAGAATGTTAATTTTGCTCCCGAGCTGAAGCATAGTTTGTTAAGTGTTTCTCAGATTTGTGACAAGGGCTATTCTACGCATTTCACTGATAAGGAATGCATGATTCTCAAGCCAGGCTTTGTCATCCCAGAGGAGTGGATTCTTGTAAAATCTAAAAGGGATGGGAATGCCTATATCATTGATATGAATAGTAATCTTCCAGAACAAGTTACGTGCCTTTTCTCCAAGATCTCCGAACAAACTGCAATGCTGTGGCACAGAAGACTAGTCATGCTAATGCCAAGAACTTGAATCGTCTTGCGAAGTATGAGATGGTCCGTGGATTTCCTGTCAAGGACTTCATTACGTTTAAAAATGTGTGTCATGTGCCCAAGGAAAGCATCATAGAAAACCACATCTGGCAAAACAGGTCAACTCAATTAACCAGTTGCTTCAATTGCTTCATATGGATATGTTTGGACCAGTAAATGTTCTTAGCATCAACATAAATTCTTATTGCCTGGTTGTGATCGATGATTTCTCTCGGTTTACGTGGGTTTTCTTTCTATCCAATAGAGTTGCTGATTTGATTAAGAAGTTTATTGTATTAGTTGAAAACCAAACTAACAATCAAGTGAAGGCGCTTCGTACCGACAATGGAACAGAGTTCATGAACTCTGTACTCGATCATTTTTGCGCATAAAAGGGTATCCTGCGTTAATTCAGTTCTGCTCACACACCCCAACAAAATGGTGTTGCTGAAAGAAGGAACAGAACGTTAAAGGATGTTGCAAGGACGATGTTGTGTGATTCAAAGCTACTAGTTTTCTTTTGGGCCGAGGCAATAAACACTGCATGTTATGTTCAGAATCGAGTGCTTAGCAACAAAGCTCAGATGAAGACCCCGTATGAGATTCTCTATGGTAACAAACCGTCAGTCAGTCATTTCCGTGTATTTGGCTGCCCTTGCACTCTTCTTTACTTAGATGCCAACCCGAAGTTTAATGCAAAGGCCGATGATTGTTACTTCGTAGGGTATGCTGCTCTCACTGCCTATAGAGTCTACAATAAGAAGACAAAACAGATTGTGGAATCGTATGACGTGCGTTGGTTGGAAGAAAATGAGACGGACGCTAGAGTGGGTCTGGATTGGCTGTTTGATTACACCTCGCTATTCAAATCAATAAATGTGTCTTCGAGTGGCTCATCTGGATCTGTTTCTGGTTTGAAGAATATTTCTGAAGACGAAGACGAAGAAGTTTTCTACAAACCTCCATCTGAATCCCCTTCTTCTTTCAAAGGGAAGTCTCCGGTTTCATCTGAGAGGGAGTCCTCTGTTATGTCTGAGGGGGAGTCCTCTGCTATGCCTGAGGGGGAGTTCACTACTTCACCAGAGAGGGAGTCTTCTGCACAACTTGATAGTCCTAAATCTCCAGTCCAAAATGATACTCCTGATGCTGAAGCCACTACTAGAAAAACAGCCTTTTACGACGCGCAAAACACGACGCTCTTTGATTTATGTTACGCATTAGAGAGTGACATTAAAAAAGTGTCATCTCTTCAAAAATTTTAAGGATTTATGTCGCGCATTACTGAGTGCCTTTAAATTAGTGTCTGATGTAAAAATATTAAAAACACGGAAGGCACTTGTGCGTCATCTGTGAATGTCGTTTTATATTTTTTTTAAGAAACGCGCGTGTCCGAGGGAAAATGAAATCCCCCAAAATTTTGAACACCCGCCATCCTCCCTGTGTACTCTCTACACCCGCCAAATCGATTTCATTCTCTCCCTTCCTTCTCTCTGCAACCCCTTCCTCTGCGATCGACTTTCACTTCCTTCTCTGTGTAAACCCTAATCAAACATAACGCATTTGCAATGGTAATGTCTTCTTTCACAAAATAGACGATTGAGCGAAGAACTAGGGCTTCTGATGAATCGAACATCACCAACAATGATAGCTACCCATCATAATTTGTTTTTTCTCTCGGACTCCACCATTCCAACATCGCACCACAACAGCGCTTGCATCTGCTGCATCTTCTCCAACATTGGATTCTGGTTCTGGAAAGCGCTTGCATCCACCTTCTCGTCTCTCCCCCTCCACCATGTTTTCTCTCATCTCTCTCCTCCATAGATGGAGATTGTCGGAGACATGAAGGGAGTAACCGAAGGAAACCCTAAAACTACTCTGATTGCATAAACACTTCTTCTCCTGCGACTTTAGGTAAGTCTCTCCTCCATAGAGTATAATTTCTGCTTTCATGTTTTTTCATCTTTAATCTTTCAAACCCCTTTCTTGTTCTTCTTTCAGTGTTAGAATTTATCTGGATTTAGCTCTTTGATTTTATAAGATCTTCATAAATTGTTCGGGTTTCTTGATTTTTGGAACCTGCATGTTTATTTTCCTTCCCAATCTGGGCATTTTTATCTGTGATTAGTAAACAAATTAGGGTTATGATTCTTAAACATCCAATCCTTTTGCCTTTGTTCTTGTTCTTAATGTTTTTCTTTTTTAGAAAATTCCATCGTCTTTAGTTCTTGATCTTGACTTTGAAGACACCCATGTGTTGTTTAGTTGAAATTCAGTTTCAAGATCATGATTCTTCATTAACTAAATCAACTTGTCAATCTTACCCTGAAGTTGCTAGTGCTGGAGAAAATTACCATTTAGCGTTTGAGAGTTGGAATTGAAGATATGGAATGGAATTGAAGCTCATTTAGTTGCAATAATGGTCACATCTGTGATCTGTTATTGCTAGGCAAAATGGGTCCCAATCATCAATTACAACAGCAAGGGTAGTGCCCTATGCTTCTTCAGTTCCAATTGAAGGTTTAGTAAATTAAAGCTTTAACCAAGGTAATCATCTGGGGTATCAAAGTTACTGGGATGCAACATATGCACATGAATTGACAAATTTTCGTGAACATGGGGATGCTGGTGAAGTTTGGTATGCATATCTAATTGACTATGACATATACCTTCTTTGACAAGATGCTTTTTTGTATGACTTTTTAAATTCTTTCTAAAGGTTTGGGGCAGATGTCATGGAAATGGTTGCTTCATGGAAAAAAGGACTATGTGCTGACATTTCACAAAGACATTTACAAATTCAACATAAAATTGATGACTCTGAGTCTGTTAGTCAAGAGGATAAAGATTTAGCAAGATGGAGTGTTCTTGATGTTGGAACAGGCAATGGGCTACTTCTTCAAGAGCTTGCTAAACAGGGGTATAGTATTATACATAATAACACTTATTCCTCCTTTTGGTACGATGATAATTGATAAATCATTCTTTATTACTTTTGATGTTAGTATAAATAGGTTCTCTGATCTCACTGGAATAGATTATAGTGAATGAGCAATTAGCCTTGCTAGAAGCCTTGCTAATCGTGATGAATTTATTGGTATCAAACTATTGGTTGATGATGTTCTTGATTTTTTATTTACTCATATTTAATGTCTATTGGTAAGTTACAATTTGCATTTACTCATATTTAATGTTTTTTATTTTTGATTTTACAGCTCCTGATATACATCGATCCAACAGCACAAAGTTCCAGGGATATGCTTGGTATTGACACTCGAGGTTGAAAACTTCAACGTCATGTCAGGGATAAATATAAATTTATTTCAAGTTTGGTCCATTATACCCTTGGTTGACATTTATAAAAAACTTCCTGGAAGTTACTAAAGAAACAGTCGTTGCCACCTTTGTGCTATTCATCAGGTGTTAAATGGCTTCTACCAACCTTGGACATGGCGGAGTTGGCAGTTCCAGAGTTGTTACCGGCTTGAATTATTTATCTAGTTCAGTTGACTGGATCGGGAGAGAGATGCTTGAGATGCGACAAGGTAGAACATGATGATGAAAGAGTGAGTGCAAGTTCCTTTTCCCTTATCATAACTTTTCTTATATATCATTCATAAAATTCTTATATATCATCAGTTGTTATTGATAATCTGTTCATGTTGGATTTATATTGCAGGAAAGTGAACCAGAGATAGTACATGGTGTGGGTTCTGAAGCAAGGCATGTTATAAGAACAACAACACACCCGGTCTTCTTTCTGACTCTGTCATGTAGAAATCGATTGCATCACTTATTCCCTTATTCTCTTGTGAGTATAAAAAATTAGCTACATCATTAACCTAATTTGTGAATTATTGATTTTATTAATTGTTGGAACAGGGGAAACTTGGGGAAACTTGTGATTTCTTTCTTAGGTATCTAATTGCTAATTTTATAGCTACATCATTAACCTGCTACGGTTGCTATTTGAACTTTGAAGTGTTTTCTGCCTTTTTGACCATTTTACCCCTGCTCTGTGTTTTGCTTAGTTGTTGTGTTTGTTGGTCTCAAATTTTTTCCCATGCTTTTGGAGCTGTGTGGAGCTTGCTGCCACCTTTTGGAGCTGTGTGGAGCATTCTAGGTGGTTGTAATGATCAGTCTAAACAGGTTTGGAGTAATGAATTTTCAAGAATTAGCATTTTTCATGGGTTTCAACTACAATCTGTTATTTAATTTTTATATGATATAAAGGCTTAACATGGGTTTCAATGTTTCATGCAATTTAAAAAGCAAATTAAAACAGAGCTTTGAGAATTTAATATATGTACATATGGTGGTCAAATGAAGTTGTGTAAAAATGTTATATGAAATGGATGTGGGAGTATTATGTGGATGCTACAACAGGTAGGTAAGCTTCAATTTCTACCTTTTAATTTCTCTCATAAGTTGAAATTTTGATTTCTAGTTTCCATGGATCCAACCTTAATGTTTTTCATCCTCAAAGGTAATACATGTTTGCTGAAGTACCAGACGACTACGAATAGATATAGACTCTACAAATGTTCAGGTGGGTATTTTTTTCTGAAATTCACATAACTATATCTTTGATAGTCATGTTTGTTTGTTCGGTTGTGCAAGGACAATTAGATGGAGTTTGATAGCACATGCAGCTAGGGAAGTGGATTGGAGTGGGATAGAAAATAGAACAAATGTAGCTAGGGTAATTGTTTTCTGAATTTGGTGTAACTATATCTTTGATTTTGTTTTTCATCTTACCTTTTATGATTTGAGTATGAAATTTTATTTTATATTATGCAATGGATTGTATTTTTTGTATATGCTATTTTATTTCTATTATGAGAAATTAAATGCAAATTTAATTTGAAAATTAATAAATATATAAATTTATTTTTTTTAAACATTTAAATTTACGATACACAAAAATGTGTGTCATCTTCATTTATGACATGGCCTTTCTTGACAGGGGCTTTCTTGATACGCATTGCGTGTCATTAACACGCGCGTCGTAAGGTTACGACACGCGAATGCGTGTCATCTTCCTTTATGACAGGGCCTTCCTTGATACGCATTGCGTGTCGTAAACGCGCGTCGTAATTGCGCGTCGTAAATGAGCGTCGTAAATGCGCGTCGTCTATAGACGACGCGCAAAAGCGCGTCGTCTCTCTTTATGACAGGGCCTTCCTTGACACGCATTTGCGCGTCGTCTGAGCCTTTTACGACGCGCAATGAGCGTCGTAAAAGGCTGTTTTTCTAGTAGTGAGCTACACTATCTACACCTATGGAGAGAGAGTTCATGCCCAATGACGCTTCCGCAACCACATCAACCTTTATGGAATTACTCTTTCTTGAATTTAATTATAATGAGTTCGTGGCAGAGCCTTCTAGAGCGGCTCAATTAGCAAATGAAGGAGGTATCAACATTCACACTCTTCCTGTCTCTCTCAATGATATCAGCCAAGAGATACCTTCAAGAGTTCAACGCAATCATCCGATCGATAACATCATTGCTCAGCTAGGCGACGGTGTTAAAACGAGAAGTCAGAGTGGAGATGTTAATACTTGTCTCTACTCTTGCTTTATTTCTCAAATAGAGCCCAAGAATGTTGAAATGGCTCTGAATGAACCCAGCTGGGTAGATGCAAGGCATGAGGAATTGCATCAATTTGAAAAACTCGGTGTTTGGAAGTTAGTTGAGTTACCAAAGGGCAAGAAGTCACTTGACACAAGATGGGTTTATCGCAATAAGCAGGACGATTCAGGGGTTATTGTGCAAAATAAAGCTCGATTGGTGGTTCGTGGGTTTCGACAAGTCGAGGGTCTTGACTACACTGAAGTTTATGTTCCAGTAGCTCGCTTGGAGGCAATTTGTATCTTTCTAGTATATGCTTCTTACATGAACTTTACCGTGTATCAAATGGACATCAAGACTGCCTTCTTGTATGGCAAGGTGAAGGAAGAAATCTATGTTGATCAACCTCTTGGGTTCGTTGACTGAAAATTTCCTAATCATGTCTACAAGTTGGACAAGGCATTGTATGGGTTACATCTAGCTCCTCGAGCGTGGTATGCAACTCTAACAAAGCATTTGCTCGAGCATGGTTATTCACGTGGTACCATTGATCGGACTTTGTTTATCAAGCATGTCGGAAATGATCAAATTCCTGTGCAAATCTATGTTGACAACATCATCTTTGGGTCAACCAGTCCGCAGCTCTGCAAAGAATTCGAAGGTGTAATGAAGAAGCGGTTCGAAATGAGTTCGTTGGGAGAAATGACCATGTTTTTGGGGCTTCAGGTCAAACAAAATTCAACCGGAATCCTGCTACATCAAGCCAAGTATGTGGAGGATATTCTTGAGAAGTTCGAGTTTCACGATGCTAAGCCTGTTTCAACACCAATGACTGAACGACCTCTTCTGACTCCAGATCCTGAAGGTGAATCCGTAGATCAGACTCATTATCGATCGATGATCGGATCGCTGATGTATCTTACTGCAAGCCGATCTGACATCATGTTTGCAGTTTGTCAATGCGCACATTATCAGGCTTATCCTAAACTTTCACATCTTATTGCTGTCAAAAGAATTTTTCGGTATATCAAAGGGAGCCCAAAATTGGGTCTTTGGTATCCGAAGAATTCTGAATTTGATATTTATGCTTTTACTGACAGTAATTATGGAGGCTGTGAGCTTGACAGGAAATCAACCTCAGGAGGATGTCAATACTTAGGTGACAGACTAGTTTCGTGGCAATGCAAGAAGCAACACACTGTCTCAACTTCCACAGCGGAGGCGGAATATGTTGCTGCATCGGCTTGCTGCTATCAAGTTATCTGGATTCAACATCAGCTATTGGACTACGGTTTGAATTATTTAGAAACCCCCATTTATTGTGACAATGAAGCTGCTATTTAAATTGCCAAAAACCCAGTCCAACACTCTAAAACCAAGCACATCAACATCAAAATTCATTTCATCAGAGACTGTTATGAACGTTCGCTAATCCAGCTGGAACAGGTCCACATTGATAATAATGTGGCGGATTTTTTCACAAAGCCATTTAACAAAGCTCGCTTCAATGTGCTTGTAGGCTTTCTGAAAATGATTCGTTTTGAGGATTAAGTTTTTTTATTTTTTTCTTCTTTTCTTCAACTCAATTTTCAATTCTTATTTTTATTTTATTTTTATTTTTTTATTTTTTATTTTTTTATTTTTTATTTCCTTAGGATAGATTAAATTTGCGCATTTCATTTTCTTTTATTTTTATTCTCACTCATGCACAAATTTAGGGGGAGAAATAATCAAAAATCCTAAAACAATTAAAAATTCAAAAATCCAAAAACAATAAAAAAAAACTCAGAAAATGAAAAATATTGCCGATAGTTTTGTTTGTAGGTGTTGTGACAGGAAATGAAATTAGCAAGTGATAACGGACAATCTGAATCGGCGTAACGTACCTAAGTTGAATCGTCTACGCTCTGTGTTCGATGCGCTGGTAGGCACGAAAGATTTTAAATGGACTTGACTAGGGAGAGTTGAACCTAATGAATTTAAGGACTTGACAAACTTTGACCTAATTAGATCCGTTTAACCCGATTTCACGATGTTCGGATAGGTTGAGCAGGGAGATATACATGGGAATCTACCGGTCACATTAAATAACCCGTATCTACAATTGTGGATTCACTTTTCCTCGATGTGCGGATTCTGTCCTTAATTCCGGTTGGATGGCGCAACTGGTAAATTCCGATAAATTAGGTCTGTAGAAAATCGTTTTCTTTCTTTCTGTCTGTTATTCATATGTTGTCTCCTTTGCATGACTTCCAATCCGACCTGGTACACAACATATGCAACTCTATTTCTCTGCATGTTATATATATGAAATTCCTCTTATCTGTTAGCTATATGTTGTCTCCTTTGCGTGACTTCCAATCCGACATGGTACACAGCATATGCAACCTTCTACTTCTCAATCCCTCTAAAACGGTAAGTAATAGCAATATGAATCTGCTCTCTCTCTCTCTGAATGATTATTTGCTCACCCAATGTAAGGAGTACTCTGGAAGTTCTTGATGGCTGGGGCATATCAGGAAGCGGGAAACATGTTCTAGTACACTTAAAATTGAACACATACAGATTGTCTGTAGATCTCGCTGCTCGATTTAGGTGGACAACAATATTCTTGGTTGTAGTCAGTTAAATGGTCTTAAGAAAAATTTATTTAAGGATTATAGCCAATTATGATAATAAAGTTACAATTAAGATATATGCATGTATCATGTCATTGGTAAATTGTCCAAAATTGTCACAAATTTTCGTGTTTAAATGGACCACAATATTCACGATCGATCAGACGAAGATGTGAAGATAAGGGTACCGACAAGTGGAATAAGATTGTCCAACAACTTTGATCCCAGCGTCACAAATTCAGTCACAGAAGTTAAACTTTTGAGATTATATTTTAGTTGAAGCTATATTACTTTATTTTATTTTATTTTATTTTTTAATTTTTAATTAATTTTATTTTTATTTCAGTTTTTTTTGCTGTTAAAATTTATAAGGTTTTTTCTTTTATTTTTTATTTTTACTTTTATTTTATTGTACATAATTAAGTTTTTAATTTTATTTTTAATTTTAATTTTACCTTAGTAAAAATCCTCAAAAAGAATTGGTTTTAAAATTTTTGATTGTGTTAGACTCTGCTCAATACATTGTAGTTATCAAGTAAATAGTAAAAAGGGTATAAAAAGGAGTTTACCGCCAGAATCTCCTTCATTCTCAAGATTTCGGCCGCAGACCTCTCATATACTCTCTCTCTCCTAAAAAAAAATTCGTCAGATCTTGCAAATCTAATCCGTTAGTCTCGAAGGTAATGAGTTCTAGATCAGAAATATGCATTTTATTGTGTGATTCACCGTGTCATTTGAGCAGAAATCGAGAAAAAGGGGTGTGACGGAGTTTACGGCCGCAAGCTTGGGCCGCAAACCCTGTTCTTGAGCCGTAAACGTGTGTATGACCGCGAATTGCTTGCGGCCGCAAACTACGACTGTCTATTGTGTTGATTTACGACCGTACACTCTTAATTAAATGCAATTTTCATGTTTTGATCGAAATTTGTGTTCATCGACCGTAAACACAGTTCTACGGCCGCAAACTGTGTTCTTGGGCCGTGAACTGATGTTGACCGTGAACTGCTGTTGACCGTGAACTTGTGTTGACTGCCAATTTGGATTTAATTTAAATGAATATTTTTTTTTAATTTTTGACCCAAATTTTTAAATAAAAATAATTAATATTATTTTTCTTGGGGATCAAAATTAAAATTAAATATTTTGGTTGTTCATTTGGCATGTTTTCGTGTCTTACTTAGTATGGGTGAGTGCAGGAAAATGGCGAACCTGAAATTTGCGGATATGCACAATCTTGCTATTGTCCTTGCGGATCCTCCAGCTGTTCATTCGGATCTTCGATCAATGATTCACAGACTTCAGGAGTGCTGTTTGGCGTTTGCTATTACAGCAAATCCTGTTGTTTATCAGAACTTAATCAGAGAATTCTGGGCGACTGCAAGCATGGATATGAGTGATGTCGGTCATTTTACTGTTAAAGCTACAGTTCAAGGTCGTGAAATTGTGATTAATGAAAGCTTTATCAGAGAGAAACTGTTGATTGATGATCAACCTAATTACCCCACGGAGATTGGAATTGAAGACACTCAAAGAATTATGAGGAGAATGAGTTATGAAGGCACTTCACCTCCAACTTTAAAGAAACTTTTACATATGTATTGGAGATTGTTAGCACACGTATTCGTTAGCTGCATTTCAGGGAGGAGATCGGGAGCATATGAGATTTCTCAAAGGAATACCGGTGCCATTGTTTCTCTCGCCGCAGGAATAAAGTTCAATTTTTTGAGATTCATTTTGGATGAGTTTGTTGTCAACATTCGAGCTTCAACTCGGGATACTTTCTTGTTGTATCCTAGATTCATTCAGCTGTTTATCGAGGCTCAATTTCTAGATGTGAGAAAGGAAGGTGATGTTCTGGATATGAAATCATTGGGTCCCCACACTGTAGGACTCATCAAACAGAATCGAAAAGGAAAGTTTATTTTTCAAGGAAAATATCCGCTTGAAAAGTTTGGAAAGTTCATTGAACTAAATGAGCCTACAGAATCTTATGGTTCATCTGACCATGCCTCTTCTGAGCCTGCATCTTCTAAGAAGTCATCTCCAAACAACATTGTTATTGATGTATCTGAGGATGAAAGTACTGAGAAGGAAGATACTCCTACCCCTGACGCTCATGTGGCTGAGGAACATAGCGAAATGTCTAATCTTGCTCAAGGCGATGATTCAGGAATGCACGTGGAGTTTGCAGAAAATGTTGAAGGCGACAACAATGATTCCTTTGATGATCTTGATCTCACTGGTTTTGATCATGATGATATTACAGCTTCTCTAGCTAGCAATGCTAACTTGGTGTCAAATGAGAATCTTGACACTATCTTTAACAATGTCGATGATGTTGTCCTTCCAACAACTGAAACAAGGGAGTCAAATGAAGTTTTTGAAACTGCAACCCCTACTTCAGGTCAAATGGCAAGTGTTTCCATTCCAATGGAGACGGTTATGGGATGTTCCCCTCCTGTTTCTGTTCCTCCTACCTCATAGCCATTTGTGAGTGATTTTGCAATGACACAATCTGATCAACCCCCGTTGAAAAGACAAAGAAGGGATCCAAGGAAGAGTGATGTAATTGCAAGTCTCGTTAGCGGCCTCCTAGTACCACCACCACCTACTACTACTACTACTACTCCCAGTCTTACCACAACCAAACTTTTTTCTGTGGGTCCAAACACTACTTTTGAGGTTGGTGGTTCCTCTATTCCACTAGGGTTTACTCCTCCTAGATCTGATCATGGTGAGACTTCTGTGAGATTAGCTATGCATATGGCTGAGGAGCAACTTCTAATGTCATCTCCTCGCGGTAAAGGTATTGCTATAGGGGATGGTGGTTCTGGAGGAGACAACCTAACTATCTTAGGGCTACAGAAGGAGATATCAGTGCTGAGTCAGAAAAACATTGAGCTTGATATTCACGTGTCAGGTCTTCAAGTTGAAAATTTAAAGCTTAATGTTCAAGTGTCTGAGCTTCAATCTGATAATTTACACCTTGGTATGCAAGTTGCTGATATTACTACGGACAAAGAGCTAAAGTCAAAACAGATTTTCGATCCCCAAGATCACTTCAATCTCTTGACTTCAAGCTACTTTGAGCTGAAGAAGAAACTTGAGGAAGACCTAGGTGATAAATACCAGACGTCTGCTGATGAATACAAGATTAATCTACCTGTCCAAGCTTTTCCAATTTCTTTGCCAACTGGTCAAACATCAGGAGCTGTTAATCATGTTGAAGATGAGCCTCCTCAAGCTCCCCATGTTTCAGCAACCATTCGCGAAGCACAAGAGGAAGCAGCTAAGAAAGGGCAACTGTTGTTTAAAAGAAACCCTAATCAGAATGCTTCTTGGGATGAACCTGCGATTACAATGACTGATCTTGAAGTCGTTCGATTCAGAGATACTTTCGGTGATAGGTCGGGAATTTCTTCGTGGGGATTTCATGATCCTCTCAAGATGTGGATAATGCTAAGGAAAAGTGGTAACTCTGAGATCTATAGAGATAGTCATGATTTCAGTTCATGGACTAGAGTCAATCTGACTGAATTGTCTCGAGCTCTTTTCTCTAATTTAACAAACAATCCTCAGGCGACTCAGTTTAAGCACTTCCTTGAAGATCAAGTCAAGAAAGGGTTTCCATCCATGAATACTGCTGAGTCTGTTATAGAAGAGCATTCTGACATCCTTGATCCTAAAACCGATAAGCCTTTGCAAGTCGTGATGTGGCCCGCAACCAAGCAGGTCAAACAGTTCCCTGTTCTTCAACATTATCAAGATGGATCTCTAAGTTCTATGGAGTGTTGGGTCTTTGATGAAGTTACTTCCGCTGCGGTCATCAAGCTCAAGAATGGGTGCATTCGACTCTACGATCGAAGAGATTTGTTACAATTTCGAAAATGGGATATTCATCACCTAAGCAACTTTCAGATTTTGGTTGCAGAGGATACTTTTGAAGATGCTGCGAAGGTGTATACAACTATGGTTGCTGAGATTCTTAACAAACGGATGTGGAATGGGGCAATGGGACAAGCGGACGTCATGGTAGTCACTAAAGGTTAACTTCGAGCTAGTCCAAACCAAGGGGGGATTGAAGGGCCCAAATTAGTGGTTTGGTCTAGGCTTTACGATGTAATATTAGGGAGTGTGTTAGTAGTGTGTTTTTGGTTAGTTTACGGTTGTAATGAGTTTACGGCCGTAAACACCCTATGTCCGTAAACTCTTCTCGGTCGTGGTCCCTATAAATAGAGGGTTAGTCAGACGTTTTGTGGTTGTTGATGCCATTATTTTTCACGGCTTTTCATCGAGTTGTACCAGACGTTTATTGATATAAAACGTGTGCAAGCTTGGTTTATTCTCTTTTCGCTTCTATTATTACTTTGTGTGATTGTGTTTGCTATTGATCTCTGGTAAGATCCGTTATTTGGACTTTACAGTTCTTTATATCCATGCGTAGGTAAAAATAAGATCTACAACTTTCATTTTGACTCCGTCGGCTAATTCTCGACAGATCTTAAATTTAACAGTACGAAAAGATTATATTATTAAATGTCCGCGTAAAATTCATAACTTCTACATACGGACTCTGTTTTTGTCTGTCTTTTTACTGTTGAGTTCCTATTAATGAGATCTTCATATCTCATTTAGGTCGCGTACACTGCTAAGCCAAATCTTAGAAAATTCAAGTTTCGGGTTGTGCACTGCTAAGCCAAATCTTAGAAAATTCATAACTTCCTCATACGAAGTCAGATTTGGGCATTATTTTTTTGTATGTTCATGGTTTAACATATACTAAAACTTTTGTTTATATTTCTAAGGCTAAAAAGTCCTCCATCATAAATTCACTATTTACGTCTCCCGGTGTCGTGCCGGTTTTGCTGTAAAACATCGACGAACCATAACTTCTTCGTTATAACTCGGATTTTGGTGTTCTTTATATGTACGGAACCCTTGAAACGTATTCTACAACTTGGTTAATATTATTTATTCTAAATAATCTTTTGTCGAAAAGTCGTTTTCGACCCCTATTATCTCTAAATTGACTAGCCCGGATCTATGGGCGTTACACCGGTGATCCGAGAGTTTGAGCTTATCCTTCGAGTCGGCAGTTGCGAGGTGAGTTATCCTCACTATATCAAAAGGGTCTAAGGCACCAAGGTTGACCCTTTATGGATTGTTTCTTGTTATGGCATGATATGTTTATTGGTTTGCATTCTGGCAGTTAGGATGATGTTATGTTTATGCTTAGTGACCCGGTTAGGTCGGTGTCCTGGTTATAGGATGATATTATGTGATATGCTGGTATGATCTGTTAGATTGGTATCTTGATATATAGGATGGTATTATGTGTTTCGTGGTATGATCTGTTTCGATCAGTTTGTTGTCTATTGTAACGCCCGCAGATCCGGGCTAGTCAATTTAGAGGCAATAGGGGTCGAAAACGACTTTTCAACAAAATATTATTTAGAATAAATAATATTAACCAATTTTTAGAATATGTCACAAGGTTTCCGTACATATAAAGAACGCCGAAATCCGAGTTATAACGAAGAAGTTATGGCCCGTCGAAGTTTCGCGACGGAACCGGCACGGCACCGGGAAGCGTAAATAGTGAATTTACGATGGATGGCTTTTTAGCCTTAGTGATCTAAATGAAAGTCGTAGAATATGTTAAACCAAGAAAATCCATAAAAAGAACGCCCAAATCTGACTTCGTATGAAGAAGTTATGATTTTTCTAAGATTCGGCTTAGCAGTGCACGACCCGAAACTCGAATTTTAGTTCGAGCGGTTTTTGGCTTACGCGACCTAAATGAGAGTTGAAGATCTCATTAATAGGAACTCAACGGTAAAAAGATAGACGAAAACGGAGTCCGTATGAAGAAGTTACGAATTCTTTGCGGTCATTTAACAGTCTAAACACCTCCTACTGTTAAATTTGAGATCGGTCGAGAATTAGCCGACAGAATCTAAATGAAAGTTGTAGATCTTGATTTTACTTACGCGTTGAAAAAAAGAACGTCGAAAAAAAAAAGCTTGTATGCGAGAGTTATGATTTTTCTAAGTTTGAAGGCTGATACGCGATAGGGGGTGACGTGGCACCACCAGAAGGCTGCCACATGCCCCAACTTGGCGAGTAGGTCCTCCTACTCGGCGATTTCATCAGGAATTCAGCCTATAAATAGAGGTTTCGGGCATTCCAACTTCCTCACACCTCACCCTTCAACTTTCTCTCTCTACTTTCTCTCTCTAACCTCCCTTAAGCCCCCTAAAGTCTAGGTAAACCCCCTAGCACCCGAAGGAAGCCCCGAGGCTCCCGGAGTCCCGAGAAAAGAGCCTTTTGGCTCAGGAACGCTGCTCCAGCGAAGCCCGGTTTTCAAGAAAACTCGTTGTAAGTGAGCTATGTCTACCCTATCTTTAGTATAGCTTATGTTTTAATATAGTAATGTTATTAGGACTTTATAATAAGTATTTGGGCTATTATTATGAGTTATATTGAGTGTTATTTAACACTTATATAATAATAATAATATCTAGACTATTAATTAGTCGCGGTTAACGTCAGACTAAACCCTAGTCATATTGATACCAGGTTTTGTCGAGGAAATTGTTTTAAGAGTAACGAAGTGCTGTCTGAGTGCCGACTCACCACCTAATCAGATGAGTGCATAGTTACTTTCATCTTACAAATAGATATGAAGTATTTTAAATAAATTACATGCTATGTGTGCATACTATCTGTATACTTGCTATTTATGCTGGATGAACGATTTTATACAAGTTTTACATGATTTAAACTGAATATGTATTTTATATCTACAAAATGTGTTGGGTAGAACATGGATAGATGTAATAGTTTTTGGGTGACCAAATAATATAACGAGAGGCCTCGATATAGATGTTTTGATGATTCAGTCATCTAGCGGAGTATAGATGACGACCACGGACTTTTCTAGACAATCCAGTGGAACGCTAGCAGGCTCGCAACCTGTAAGTGTTTATTTGAACTATGTGTTTATTTGATCTGTGTGAAATACTCCATCACCCACATGGTTGCCTTATTTGACATGAATTGCTAAAGAACCCCCGAAGCATGTCTTGTCACCCCGATGAAAGTCCTTAGACTAGGTCTGTTGTGTTAGATGTCTTAGGGACGTAAAGTGAGGATAACGGGAACGGGTAATCAGGTTTGTTTGGTTTGATAAAATTAATAAACTTATTTATTGTGGGATGAAAACCCTTTGTACTCACTAGGTTTCCCAACCTGACCCACTCAGTTTATTTATATCACAGGTGTTGATATGAAGTCACATTACACTGAGAGATTAAAGAGATGTAGATCACTAGTGATAATAAATGTAAGTTCTGTTTATGCTTATGTATCTGTATTAACGATGACATCCCAAATGTTTTAAAATGAATAAAAATACATTTCTTCAAAAATGCTTTGATAACGTATTTATCGTGTTTTACTGGGAACAAATTCCGCAACATTTTTATGAAAAGAAGTACTCTGATTTTTATAAAGCATAAACAAAATCGGTCTTTTCTGGCCGTGAAAATGGGGATGTCACATCTATAGACTGTTATGTGATTATCTGTTATATGTGCACATGTTTGTTTGGCGGTTGAGGCTTATCTGCTTTGTGCGAAAACCAATAGACCTTGGCATTCCAACCTGTTGGTTGTGGGCCGTGAGTACTCCATCCCGAGGCTGATTGGACTCATAGTGTGTGGGCATTCCAACCTGTTGGTTATGGGCATGTGGGTATTCCACCCCGAGGATGATTGTACTCATAGTATGTTAGCATTCCAACCGATTGGTTGAGGGCCTGGGGTATTCCAACCCAATGGTTGACTGGACTCATAGTATGTTGTTTATGATTATATGTGTATTATCGTGGGTATGGGTATTTTGGGGGAAATCACTAAACTTTCGGGCTTACAGTTTTAGTTTCTTGTTTGAGGTACTTCTGGAGATCGCGGGAAGGCGAAGGCATGATCGTACCGCTCCTCCTGCTATTATGATTTTTATGATTTGATACTGGGATACTCTAATATTTATTATTTTGAAAACAAACTATGTAATATTAAATGGTTTTAAGTGTTTGAAAAAGTTTAAATTTGGCATTATTTTTGTGGGTGTTACAAAATGAAAGCTGTATTTATCAGAAATATTTGCGTGTGGTTATAAAATACGTCGAATGTAGAGCTTGTAAGGCTGAGATATGAATTTTTGAACTTTCTGCCCGACTTACCCGCTTTGTCGTGTTGCTCCATCCCCTGGTCACCACGTGTCTATCGCTGGGAAGAGGAGTGTTGACCACGATTGGGTGCAACGTGCATCTGTCTTGCACACACATGTACATCTCAAAAACAACCTAAAAAATAGCTTGCAAGAGCTCATTCTTTCTCCACTCCTTTTCCAATTCTCTCCCCTCCCTCTCTCTCTCTCTCTCTCGAATCTCTTTACATTTGGACCAAAAAATCTTTAGTATTTAGGATATTTTGGCGAATCCTCGAGATCCTTGAGTGCCCGACATTAGTAGGTACCAGGCCAAAGTTCTACCAGTGCAATTTCCAGACATTTGTCAGGAGATCTCTATAAGTTACATTACACTCAACATTATTTTAGTGTAATTTATATTTATATTCATAGTCGTTGTTATGAATCTATATATAAAATTTATCAGTGATTCCAAGCCGTTATATTGATTGATCTACTTATGGGGATGATGTGTAGGCAATATTTAATGAGGTTTTTTGTAACACCCATAAAATTCAAGCCAATTTATTTTTTTTAAAACATTTAAAGCCATTAAGTTATTACAGTTTGTTTTCAAAATAGTTTAATCATCAGAGTATCCCCAGAATCAAATCATAAAATCATGAGATACGAGGAGTTGTACGATCACACCTTCACCTTCCCGCGATCATCAGAAGTACCTGAAACATAATCAACAACTATAATCCCGAAGCTTAGTGAGTTTCCCCAAAATACCAACGCCATATAAATATAACCATATCATATAACATATAAGCAAACAAATACAGAACAACATGCATAAAGAGCCATCAGTCTGACTAGACCGAAATCCCAGTCCTCAGTCTATCTGGACCACTCTCCGAGCCCTCGACACGTCTGGACCACCCTCCTCAGGGCCTTCAGCCTATCCGGACCGCTCGCTGGGCCTTCGGCCTGACTGGATTTGCCCGACCCGGGCCTGCAGTCTACCCGGTCCTCCCAGGGTGTCTTGGCCTACTACACACAGCAGGACCTGCCTCAACCCTTTCCCCAAACCAACAAACAGGTGCATATACATATAAGCAATTAAGCATACAGATATAACAAATCACTAATCATGGCAACCATCCTATAACCAGGATACCGATCTAACCGATCTCTAACATAGCAACCATCCTAACTACCAGGATGTAATCAACAACATATCATGCAATAAAACCGAATGCAAATCTGATAAGGGTCGGCATTAGTGCCTTAGACCCTGTTGATATAGTGAGGACAACTCACCTGACACTGCTGAAGTCCCGCTGATAAAATCCAGCTGCTTGTTGATAGCTTCTCGAACTGTCAACATCAAACAATACCCAATTAATAATTGGGTTACAAGCCCAAGGTCCAACTCACACTACAAAGGCCCAATAATCAAGTAATGGGCCAAAACCCAACAAATGGCCCAATTTTCCAAATTGGGCCCAACCCTTCACATGGGCCTTACCTTAAGGCCCATTCAATTATTCTAGTCCAAACTCTTGGTATTCCCATGGCCTAATATCACATAATCATAAAGGCCTAGTTATGGCTATCTATGGCCTAATTTTCTAAATTGGGCCCAAGTCTCTCACATGGGCCTTACCCTAAAGCCCATCTAATTATTTTGGTCCATTAACTTGTTCTTGGATAGCCCATCCATAGTCCAATCACCAAAGCCCAAAAGGAAGGCCCAACTCAAGGCCCAAGTGAAAATAAGGTTTCACATGAATGACGATTAGTGTTAAGTGTTCCTACTTAACCCATTAAGGACTTAATTCATTAAGTCCATTATTGCCTTAGATTAATTTGCCCATGATTATAATTTAATATTTTAAGTTTAATAATTAATTCGAGTGCGAGTCCCGATCAACCCCAAAATTAGGGTTTCATGGCATTAGGGTTTCCAACCCAATTGCTAGCGCATTAATAAAATGGTTGGGCTTTTGGGTCCATTAGGGCTTCCTTGGGCCCATTAGGGTTCTTTGGGCCCACTAAGGTCTCATTGGGCCCACTAGGGTTTTATTGGGCCTATTTTGTCCAAACATCCCAAACGAGTCCAAAAAATGCAAACGAGGCACACCGCCACCCAAAACGGCGCCCGGTGGTGGTTTGAGCTACTCTATTACAGTTTTACAATGCAATCTCGATAACACACACACACTAAGCTACACACACAACAATAAAATTACATACACCCACAACTACCCTTGTGGTGGCCAATGGTGGTATATGGTGGCAGCCACCATGGCTGGCGGCCATGGTGGGTTCTCCTCCATTTTCCAGCCATCAAACAACACCAACAACACACTAAATTCTAATTTATACAAAGGATTCCAGTCACCCACCTAGCGATAGCGGTGAGACGGGTAAACAGGTAGCAACGCTAGCGGCAACGTCGGCGGCGGCAACCACCATGGCCGATTGCCATGGTGGCCTGTCTTCAAATTTTTCTGTCCCTCGAGCATCCTATCGCAATTCGCAACTCAAGTCACCCACGAGCTTGCGAGGCACGATAGAAGCATGCACACCCGAGCTTAGTGTAACACTCAAAAATTTCAACCAATTTAAAATTTTCGAAAACAACCCAATTCCATTAAAGTTATTACAAAAAGGTTTTCAATACAATTTATTTTAAGTGTTCCCAGAATCACTTCATGACAAAAACCTGAGGAGCGGTACGATCACGCCTTCGCCTTGCCACGGTCTCCTGAAGAACCTGAAAAACATTAAACCACAATTGTAAGCCCGAAAGCTTAGTGAGATATCCCCAAAATACCAACCACATATACCATACACGCATAACATGCCATAACATATCCGATCACAGAACAACCATGCACTTCGGGTCTACTGTGTGACTGGTCCGCCGCACCGGCCAACAGTCCACCTGGTCCACCCTCCGAGTCTAGCCATATACCTCGAGTCTACAGTGTAATTGGTCCGCCCGCACCGGGCCTTCAATCCACCTGGTCCACTCTCTGAGTCTACAGTATGACCGGTCCGCCCGCACCGGGCCTTCAGTCGGCCTAGTCCACTCTCCGAGCCTCGGCACGTCTGGTCCACCCTCTTGGGGCCTACAACCTATCCGGACCGCTCGCTGGGCCTTCGGGACAACCGGTCCACCCTGGGTATCTTGGCCTACAGCACAAAGCAGGACCCGCCTCAACCCAACTCCAGTCCAAACAACCATGTGCACATAAACATACCATCATATAGCAATTCACAGTCAACAAGCCGATCAAACAGATCACATAACATATCATCATCCTAACCAGGATACCGACCTAACCGGTCACTAGCATAGCATCACCCTACATCTCAGGATACATATCTCAACCAGGTCTCTAACATATACCATCCTAGCTACCAGGATGCAAACATATCAAAGCAATAACATAACAACAAATACCCGGATCTCAATCCGATAAGGGCCAACCTTAGTGCCTTAGATCCTGCTGATATAGTGAGGATAACTCACCTCGAAACTGCCGACTGAACAGATAACCCAAGCTGCTCTGATCACTGATACGGTCTCCACCACTGGACAACTACCAAGGCACTGAACCCAAACAATATTCAACAATTACCAAAATGCCCCTGGAAATCAACTGGTCGACCCTTGGTCAAAGACAAGGTCAAATTCAACCCCTGACTGACTCTACTCGCCGAGTCAACCCGATGACTCGCCGAGTCCCCATGCTCAGCATTTCCTTCAAATCACGACTCAACTCGCTGAGTCACCCCGAGACTCGCCGAGTCCAACAACTCTGAGTCCACTCACACACAACTCACCGGGTCATCCCTTGACTCACTGATTCACGGCTCAACCAGAAAAGATTGGGACTCTTCGACAAGACTCGTCGAGTCCAAGAACAGTCTCGTCGAGTCTAAAGCTATCATCAACCTACTCGCCGAGTTGTTCTTCCAACTCGTCGAGTTCCAGGCCATCTTCATCCAACTCGCCGAGTTGTTCTTCCAACTCGTCGAGTCCCAGCCTATCTTCAAGCAACTCGCTGAGTCCACCCATGTGACTCGCCGAGTACCATCGGGTCTGAATCCATACAGAGGCTTTCCAAGCCATGTAGATGATCCAAACCATAGATCTACCCTTCCTAAGGCCATCCATCACGTAAAGTGGCAAACTTTACGTGAATCCAAGGAGATCTAGGCACTTTGCACTCTAGGGCTAGGGTTTGGGACAAAATAGCTCCTTCAAACACTCATCAACAGGGACTTTATGACATATAGGACCATCACAAGCTCAGATCTGAAGTAGCATCCTCAGATCCAAGCTTTTATCTCACTTTAGATGCCATACCAACCACCACACATGAACCCATGAAGAAAATAGCTTAAGGAAATGGTTCCTTACCCTTGGAATGAGCCCAACCAACTGTAGATTGTTGTTTCCCCAAGCTTCCTGATACAAGCCTCCAATCTTCAAGCTTAAAGCACCAATTACCCTTCTCCAAGCTCTAATTCACTCAATAATGGTGTTTTCTCACGAAATCAGGGCTTCTGGAACTCAAGGGGTGATAAGGAGGCTGGGGAGGAGATATAATGTTCTTTATATAGGGCTCAACCTCCGGATTTAGGGTTTTCTCCACTCAGCACCAACTCGTCGAGTCCACCCATGCTACTCGCCGAGTTGGTCATTTAACACGCGACTAGAGTCGCGACCCTACTCGCCGAGTCCACTCGTGGACTCGCCGAGTCGCTCCTTCCCATTTTACTCTTTTAGCCCTTCAACTTTACTCTTGCTGGGATGTTACACTTAGCAGCGACGACAATCCATTGCCGGAAGAACGACTACATCAGAAGCAGCAGAAGAAGGAGGATATGGCGGTTTACTGCTTCATGGCAACGGAGTAGCAGCAACACAAGGCAGTGGCAACAGCGGGGCTATCGGTCGGCTATAGCGGAGCTGGATTCTGCTGGTGGTTCCTGAGCATTTATTACATTCCCGACGGCGGATGAGGGCTTCCATGGTGGCGACGAAGACTGAAAGGCATCCTAATTGAGCGACGACGGTAGCGTCACATGCTAGCTGGTTTCCCGGCAGCCCTCGAAGTCTCCGGTCACAGAAAACGCCGCTAGTGGCCTTGCTGATCGAGAAAACGGAATGATATGGAGGTGGCGATAGAGCAGCGGCGGAGGGAGTGGGAGTGAAGAAGATGACGACTGCACACATGGTCCCTAGGGTTAGGATTTCGGAACCCTTAAATACTCACTTCCAATTAAAATTTTGCCATAATGGCAACTATAGTCCCTCCCCATAATATTCCTTTCAATCATATCCCATTATTTACCTTTTCAACCCTGCCCTCTACAATTCTTTTCAAATCAGGTCTGAAACTTACACTTCAACCCCTGACTCCATAAAATCCTTTCAAGATAAGTCCCGCACTTACATTTTAACCCTCGGGAATCAAAAGTATCTCATTTGGCACCCCAAAACCTGTTGGATTAGTGTATAAGTCCATAACTATTTTGGTATGTACTTGACCCGATGGTGCATGGTCCTTTTGGGTTGCCTTCACCAAAGCAACTTGATAGGATGAATTATGGAGTGAAAGGATTAAATATGATTTATTAATATATTATGAGAATAATATATTAAAGGAGAAATCATAATGTTTAATTAATATTAGTCAAGAATTAATTGGTAATTAGTTTTGTGACTAAAAGAGATTAATTAAACTTAAGGGACTGGAATTGTAATTATGGGATAATTGCAATTTGGGCCATGGATTGCCTTGTATTAAGGAGTGGACGAATTCTATGGGGAAGCCCATAAAGAAATTGTCCAGGGCCTTAGTTAAAGGAGTCTATGGGTTTGTTAGGGCTTAAGCATCCAAATTAGGGTTTCCTTGTTAGATAACCCTAATAGCCTTACTATATATACATCCCTTATGACCCAAAAAAATGGGGAAGCATACTTCTAGGGTTAGTACACGTTTTGGGCAGCCTCCATCCTCTCTCCTCTTCATCCTCTTGCTTATGGTGTTTGTGAACCATTAGAGGAGTGACAATTGTGACTCTAAGCTTTCTAAAGTCAATACAAGGAGATTTGGGATTGTTATTGCTACATAACAATCAAGGTAACATCTTAAACCTATTCTCATGTTAATATGATTACTTGAATGCTAGAATTAGGGTTTATAGTCTTGGATAACTTGCATGTATAATAGAGAAACCTAGATCCAAGCATTAGGGTTTGTATGAGCACATAGGATGTTCTTAGGACCAAAACCCATCAGTGGTATCAGAGCCTAGACTGGTTTCTATTGTATTGATGCATTATGTGATTGAAAAATTCAATTTTTGTGGTTCCGAAGGCTGGACTCGCCGAGTCCATAGATGAACTCGCCGAGTCCAAGGTGACTCGACGAGCCCATGCCTGACTCGGCGAGTCGGCTGGTCAGATAGAGGGAAAACCGGGATTTCTTGTTGTTTTTGCTTAAGGATAGTTGCCTTATCATATTAGATCAATATTATTCCGATTTTATGATATATTTGACTATATTCTTGATCTAATTGAAGATATTTATCAATTAATAAGATAATTGTTTCCTTATATGATAATTGATTAATTATTTTGATTAAATTGGTAAATTGTTTTGCAAGAAATCATTAAATAAATCAAATATGGATAATTATGTGATTAAATGTTAATTTAGATTATTTGTTATTTGACCCTTGTTGTTAATAAAAGTTTCATAATATTTTCCCCTTTAGGTTTTATAGTTTAAATTTGACCTCAAAAGTTTTGTTGTTTTGAAATTTAAATAGTTGAAACCCTAATGTTTTGAAAAAGGTTTCAAAACTTGCCCTCAAGTTTTGGAATTTAAATTTTGATTAATAGTTTAATTTTGATGCATATTTAAATTCTAAACCCTAATGTTTTGAAATGTTTCAAAACTTGCCCTCAAGTTTTGGAATTTAAAAGTTGATTAAAAGTTTAATTAGGAATGTTAAATTCTAAAACTCTAGTATTTTTTTGAAAAAGTTCAAATCACACCCTTATGGTTTTATTAATTAATTAAGGTGTATAATTAAAAGAGATTTAGTAAATCCATAAAGTCTTGGTATACAATTTATTTAAATTAAAAGTATAATTACTAAATTAGACCGCCTAATATTTTAAAAGTATAAAATACACCCTATACTATATATATAACATTAAAAGTCTAACATTATATATATGTATGAGTAAAGTCAGTCTTACCGTTAGTAGGCCTCATTCACGAAGCTGGTCTATAAGGGGTGTTTAAGGAAATTGCCTATAAAATGGCGATTGAATGGGTATCCTCTCTTACCCACCGCACTCTTGACTAGTGGAGGTTCGTTAGCCGAACGGGTAGGATAGGACGAAACCTTCCATTATAAGTATAATGAATTATAAAAGTAACTAAATGTTTTCATAAAATTCCCAATCTTAGTTACTTAGGCAAAAGTGAATTGATGTAATTCCATGAAATTACACTTTGTGCCCTTGCGAAGACGTTAGTGGAGCATGTGTGGTTTACCAGCAGACTAAATGGTTCTAAGCAAAGGTAGCAAAGGGTGACTCAATGTTTGTCATAGTTCGGTGGAGCGTATGTGGTTTACCGGCACATCGAATAGGTGACTGTAACATGTGAGGGCACCATGTAAGTTTGCATGGTTATTCACACCCGCTTTGTGATCCTCGGCATCCCAGTCACAAACAAGAGGGGCATATCGAGATTTAAACATGCCATTGAAATGTTCAATGAATCTCATAGGATCTAGGAATTTTCATAGATTTAAAACTTAAATTTCTTTTTCGTTTTTCATGGCGGAAGTTAGTGAATCGTCATTCACTTACCTTCAAATGTTCTGCAATTTGGGTTACGGCATCCCTCTCCCGAGTTGTAGAATATTATGTTGGGTCCTAGCCTTAGTATCTCATTTGGGTGATTTACTAAGGACTCAATCAATCAACTAACTTGAATTTGTTTTCTCCCGTTTTGTAGATGTCAAAGTTCGACAACTATGGTCTTCTCAAATCCCGTGGAACAAGCATTCCACATGAAGATGATATTCCACGATTCGATCGAGGAACAAGAGATCATACTTCACTTCCTCCTCCTCCTCCTCCAATTATTCTCCTTAACCCATAAGTTCAAAGGCTTGAAAAGTTCAAGATCACTCAAGCCCTTTGTCAAGTAAACAAAAGAAGGAAAGCCGGTGTGTGCACACGTCCTAGGGATGAAGTCACAAATTGATAGGTTAAGAATGATGGGATCCGTTGTCGGTGAGGAGATGGCTATTGATTGGGTTCTTTAGTCACTTCCTAACTCGTATAGAGAGTTCGTAAGAGAGTACTATATGATAAACCACGATGTGACCCTTATAGATATCATCTATATGCTTATTGCTGCTGAATCAGCAATGGTTTGGCGCAATAGAAAAGAAAAGTTGATTGGTGAATCTGCCTTCAAGACCTCTATGGATATGGAAAATGGCAATGAAAAACATGCTATGATCGAAAAGTTTGATCATAAGAGAAAGGTAATGTCTGAAGTAGTTCCAAGTGTTGTTCCAAAAGAGTCGATTTGTTTTTATTCCCAAGAGAAGGGGCATTGGAGATGAAGCTGCCCCATTTACCTAAGAGATCTAAGAGATGGGAGAGTCGAAATGTATGGCTCTAATATAGGAAAAATCCATTAACTAACTCTTTTAAGCTTCTATTCTAGATTCTTAATACATAATGTGATAAGATTACAATTGATGTTTTGTAAGATCGAAGAAAAGAAAGGAAGCTTAAAGGAAGAAGTGAGCAGAATCTAACTGTGAAGGAATGGATTTCAATCGCATTTCTCGAAGATTAGATTCTTGAGCTACTACTTAGAGTTAGAATTAGATTGCTAAGAAAAATGTATTAGCATAGTTTTTCAATGAATTGCATTGTAAGGACAAAATTTTTCCGCAATAAAATAAATTTTGATTTTATATTATTTACTTATCCTTGCAATGACGTATATGAAAAATTGATGTTTGAATGTTTCTATTATTAGCAATAATGGATTTGGTTTTTATTATGTTATTTATGGAAAGTCGAGAGTTTACCAAATAGGGAGAGTTTCTCATCGCCCAAGTTTCAATTGGAAAGAAACTTTGTAACGCCCCGTTTATTTAAATAATTAGTAAATGTAAGTCCCGGACTAATTTGTGAAGAATTTTAGAAGTCTGGGGTTAAAAGAGTAAGTTTTGGATGTAATTTGAAAAGGGTTTTAGAATTGGGGGCTGCTTGGTAATTTTTAGGATCTAAATTGAAAGGAATTAGGAGTGTTGGGGGCTGAAGTGTAAATTACGGATTTGTTTTGAAGAGTTATGAGAAGGAGGGACTGGAAGTGTCAATTTTGCTTGAAGTTTGAATGAACACGGGATTGAACCCGGTGGTATATCATTCCCGTCGTAAGGTCATCACTCCCAAAACCCTAACCCATGTCTTCAGCCGCCATCATCCTGTTCTCCCCTCTCGCACTCCGATCAGGTGAAGTTCCGACGATCGCCGCAACTGAAGCCTTAAGACTCCGAGAGTCGGCGTTCCATCTCACTGCCGATGACGACGCCATTGCCACTGTTTCATTGCCATAAACCGCCAGTGAATCCGCTAGCCTCCTAGCCGCCAATGGAGTCGGAATAACCCGTCACTGTGTTTGGTGTTGCTGCTATGAACCTTTCCGCTGCTATTGCCGCCACTTCGCGACCGGAGTGCCACCACCACTTCCGTATTTCTTCAGCCGACAATGTGATTATTGTGTGGGTGTCGCGTTCGTTAGGGAAGTCAGAGGTTGAAGACGGAGCTGTCACCGCTGTTTCTTGCTGCCCGCGGTCATGGGCTCCCCCGAACGCCATTTTCTAGCCATCACGACGCCGCCGCTGCAGACGTTGGTGCTGCTGTTGCCGCCCTCTCGTGTCTCCACCGCCACTGTACGCCACCAAGTAGGTGGTAAGGGTTCGGTTGCAACAGAAATCGTATGTGTGTGTGTGTGTGTGTTTATTGTAGTTTAGTGGTGTTTGGGTGTTTAGTCTAGTTGGAAATAGCAAGGAAGCCACTACCACCACCGTGAGGTGGTGGCTGCCGCCCAGCGCCACCGCCGGCCACCATGGTGTGGCAGTGTGTGTGTGTGTTAGTTAGTTTGTTAGTGTGTGTGGTTATGTTTTGATCAAACATTGTAACTGTAATTAATTTGGTTAATAATAAAAATAATAGAAACCACCACCGTAAGGTGGTGGCCGCCGCCGTGAGCCGCCATCAACCACCACTACCCGAGGTGGTAGTGGGTGGTGCCCCGCTAGCGAACCCTAATGGGCTTAGAGATTGGTTTTGGGCCTATTGGGCCATGTTTTGGTGGAAAACCCTAATTATGAGTATTGGGCCTTAGACTTATTGGACCCACTTTTGGGCCATTGAGATGGGATTATGTATTAAGCCCAATCACTCCATCTCATTTATCTAGTAGAGTAAAGAACTTAATGGACTAAGTCCTTAATGAGCTAATTGAGAAAATACTAATATTTGAGAGATTATCAGCACACACACGAGAATTATTTAATAAGTGAATATTAAATAATAATCATTGGCAGGAATTAATGTAAGCAATAATGGACTTAATGGATTAAGTCCCTAGTGTGTTAAGTCCTTAGTGGGTTAAGTAAGAAACACTTAACCCTAGTTATCATTTGATGTGAAACCCTAATTTCACTTGGGCTTTGTGTTGGGCCATCCGAGAATAATCAAATGGGCTAGAGTAATTAGTTGGGCTTTAGGGTAAGGCCCATATGAAGGATTGGGCCTAATTTGGAAAATTCGGCCATAGATGGGCCATAGTTGGGGCCTAGATGGTTGTATGATATTGGGCCCTAGAATGATACATGTTGGACTGGACTGATCGATTGGGCCTTAAGGGAAGTGCATGTAGAGGTTTGGGCCCAATTTGGAAAATTGGGCCATATGTTGGGCTTTGATCCCTAGTTGACTTTGGGCCTATGGATTGGGCCTTGGGCTTGGGTAAGCCAAGCTAGGGGAAATGTAGTAATTATCCAAAGCATGTATTTTTAGTTATGTGTTAGAACCCAACTATTAATTGGGTGTTATTTGGTGTTGACAGTTCGGGAATCTGTCAGCCAGCAGCTGGGGTGGAGTCTGCGGGACTTCAGCAGTGTGGGATTGTGTCTACGGGACTTCAGTAGTGTGAGGTGAGTTTCCTTCCAGTAGGAACGGGTCTACGACCATAATGCCGGCCCGTTTAGTTAGCAGTAGTTCCGGACTTCAGTCCGGTGCAGTAGTTAGAAGTGCTTGATGTCTTTGTGATTCAAGAATGTTTTGTGTTATGTGTTCCGGACTTCGGTCCGTTGCAGTATATGTGTTATATTAGCAAATACGTGTTTATGTTATGCTATGTTCAGACAGTTCCGGACTTCGGTCCGATGCAGTTAGTTCCGGACTCCGGTCCGATGCAGGGGACAAGGTCCCAGTTAGTTCCGGACTTCGGTCCGATGCAGCTAGTTCCGGACTTCGGTCCGATGCAGTCAGTTCCGGACTTCGGTCTGATGCAGTCAGTTCCGGACTTTGGTCTGATGCAGCTTGTTCCGGACTTCGGTCCGATGCAGTGGGCAAGGCCCAGTATGTGCTTTATTTGTTATTGTGTGGTATGTGGTAGTTTGGGGGAGCTCACTAAGCTTCGTGCTTACGGTTTCAGTTTTTGGTTTCAGGTACTTCCGCAAGTAAAGGGAAGAGTTCGGTAGGATGGCATCGCACACACCACAACTTCAGTTTTTGTCCTAGGAGTTGATTCAGCTTTCTTAGATATGTTTTGATATAGTTGTGACACAGTTTTTTCACAGTATTTTAGTATGGTTTTGAGATACGCAACGCATGGTTTTATTATGTGATACTCAGTTTTATGATTTTTGGTTATATTAAAAATGAAATTTTCGGGTCGTATTTGTGGGATGTTTCAAGTTGGTATCAGAGCTTTGGTTTGAGGGATTTGGATACACTTCTGGGTGTATCTGAACTCAAACTAAGGGAAAGATAAAAATATTTTCAAAAGGAAAATGTTTTCAAAAGAAATTTTGAAAAGCACTTAGAAAGAAAAGAATTTTTAAACGAGATAAGGGTGTGGTGCATGCGATCAACCGAGCTCAAGTAAGTACTCCCAAATTACCCATGTCAGTTTCAGTTTCAGTTTTAGTTCCAGTTTCAGTTTCAGTAGAACAACATGCTAGTATAGGACTAAGGATCTAGGAGGATGCCTTATGTGCCTGCTATATGTGTTTCAGCTTATTGAGAACTGCATGCTAGTATTGAGTAGACAGCAGTAGGATAGCCTGTTTAGGTTATGCCTGATAGTATGAGTTTAGCATTGTATGCTAGTACAGTTTTCTCGTTATGAGGATAGAATTGCTTGAGTAGTTTCTTGTGTCTGAATGCTGCTTGCTTTGTGCTTTGTGGGACTCCGAGTGATGGGAGTTAGCCATTAGGTGAATACGTCACGTCACATGTGATCAGGGTTGAATAATCTCAAAGTGTTGGATTTGGCCCTATTGTGCAGCTCTTGTTTGAGTCCAACCGTTGTAGGGACGAGCCTTTTACTCGAAGGATTATCTGAGCCTCATTACATGTGATGGTATTCAGGTGATGGCTAATTAGCATTATAAGGAGGCCTTCGGCAGCTGAGGACTAGTTTGAGTGGAGTTAGAGATTTCCCTAGGGCAAGCCTAGGATGAGAGTAGCAGAGATCAGTAGTAGTAGTAGTAGTGACTTGGTGGAGTCAAGGCAGCTCTTGAGGAAAGTACGGATAGATGTGGAAGGTAGTATGGGCCCGTACTACTGAAAGCAGAGGATTCGTACTCGAATCAAGGAAGGCTGAGATGAATCCAGGGAACTTGTAGTGTGTGAGATCCCTCGAGTTTGGATGAGTATTGTGATGTTAGTGATGGCAAGTTGCCGAGTATAGTGACACTACGTGGTAGACCAGATGGTAGTTCTGGTGTCGACAGGGGATCAGGCTCGGACTCTGGAGCCGGGCAGATTGATGATCAGATGATAGAGTTCATTTCATTTGAGAATTTTGCACAGTATCACTGACCAGACTCTTGTGATCCTCAGTGTGATCAAGGAGGGCATTATGGAGATTTGTGATGAGAGGCCGAGTGCATTCTGCACTGTGATAGCAGTCATGATAGAGACCCGTACGTTGATGTTTCGGGAATTCACAATTTGTGAGGCTTCAGATTGTCATGGGGATTAGGGACCCCATTGTTAGCGGCAGATGGTTGGCAGACGTTGCCAACACTTTTCGTACCAGACGTTGTCTCGAAAGGAGACAAGATCTGACTTACTTCCTGTCTCCTGAGGGATAGAGCACGAGAGTGATAGGAAGAGCTCGGTAGTGAGTTGTGTGATGCGGTTAATGCTATGTCATGGGATAACTTCCAGACCAGATTCTGGGCAGAGTGTGCCCAGGCGATTGAGGCGCAGCAGTTGGCGTCAGAGTTGTTAGATCCTCACCAGACGAATGAGACTGTGGCAGAGATCACTGCCAAGCCTTGGGAAAGAGCTTATATGGTACCACAGTATGCAGTAGATGAGGAAATGAAGAAGGAAAGTTATCAAGACATACTGTAGAATGATAGAAGGGAGATCATGAGTATCTCGGTGTGCAAGACCCTGAATGATATGACTTCTAGAGCTCGAGAGCAGGATATTGACTTGGAGCACATTGTTAAGAGGGAACCAGATCAGTTGCTTATAGTGAAGGGTCTCGGGAGGAGACCGTAGATTTCAGATCAGCTTCTGAGAGGCCAGCGGGGTCAGAATCGGTGCAACACTTGTAGGAAACTACACAAGGGAGCCTTTCGTTCCAGAGGTTTGAGAAAGTGTAATCCTGAGTTATCCTCAGTTTGTGTCTGAATTGTATTTTTATGAGATGTCATATGCCAATTGCATGCCTAGAAGCATTGGCGAATAGTGATAGACCAATTCCCCAGATTGCGGGATTGGGGAGTACAACGCCATCTTGGTTTATTCCAAGACTGAGGAGCAGCACGAGAAACACCTGAGGGAGGTGCTAGAGACTCTGAGGAGGAAGAGAAGTTTCGCAAGGTTCTTTAATCGTGAGTTCTGGTTGCGCGGAGTATAATTTCTTTGGGCACCTCATCAATCGGAAGGATATTCTAGTCGATCCGGCCAAGTTAGAGGCCGTGATGCAGTGGGAGACTCCGAGGTATCCAATTGAGATTCGGAACTTCCTAGGTCTATCGGGTTATTACCGGAGATTTATTCGGAAATTTTTAGAAGTTGGGTGATCTTTTGGATTAGTTGGTGTTGAAAACACTAGAAAGGGTAAGCGTGGTTCTAGCAGGAGCAATGAACTGTAAGAAGGATCAGGAATCCTTTCGACCAGTGAGCAGTAAGGAGCTAGCCGAATCCAAGTGGGGGAGAACCCTCCAAGTATACAAGGATAAGAGCCACGTAGACCCAAAATGAGTGCGCGGCCTTTGAGAAGAAAAGATAGTAGCACAGTGATTGATGGATTGAGAAGTTCAGAATTGGGAGTTCGAGGACCTTCCCAGCAGTTAGTTCATGTAATCGAGGTGGTTAGAAGCTGGTTGGGAATCTAGGATTGGAGGACCACCTGTAGGGCTCAAGTGAGTCGGAATGAGGATCCTGAGAACGGTTAGCAAGAGATGTTTTCGTATTAGTAGCCAGGGACAGAGTCAGCATGCAAAATTGTGTAGATTCAGGAGTTGGGATTTTGGAAACTTCCCAACAATAGCTTCTTGTATCGGGATTAGTAGACGGTTGGTTTGGGAACCAAGCTGAAGAATTCCTCGACGAAGCGCTAAGTATATCAAGGATATAAGATGTCAAGGTTGATGCAGTATTCAAAGACTGAGGGATGGTTTTGAGAAATCAGGATGAGGAATCACTAGCAGGACTAGGGATAGTCAGGATGTCCTCAGATAGTAGTAGTAGTAGTGTTGTAAGTCTGCGGGAGTAGCCGTAGCATTCACTAGTAGTCAGATAGTAGTAGTAGTGTTGCAAGTCTACGAGGGTAGCTGTAACGTTCACTAGCAGCCAGATAGTGTTAGAATGTTGTAAGTCTACGGGGGTAGCTGTAGCGTTCACTAGCAGCCAGATAGTGTTAGAGTGTTGTAAGTCTACGGGTGTAGCCGTAGCGTTCACTAGCAGCCAGATAGTGATAGAGTGTTGTAAGTCTGCGGGTGTAGCCGTAGCATTCACTAGTAGCCAGATAGTGTTAGAGTGTTGTAAGTCTGCGGGTGTAGCCGTAGCATTCACGAGCAGCCAGACAGTGATAGAGTGTGGTGATTCTGCGGGTATAACCGTAGCATTCACTAGGTTGGTAGATAGCGTGAGTGTGTTGATAGGAAGCGGAAAGAACAGTAGTACCCACCATTTCAGGTATAGCAGTAAGGATATGGAAATCCATGGATTGGATTTCGGAATTTCCCAGACAGATTAGACCTGGTTAAGCCAGTGATAAGACTGTAGAAGCGCCACTACAGAGAAGAGAGCAGAGAAGCAGTGGACTGCTTGAGGTCATTTATGACATAAGGCTACCAATAGTCATGTAACAATCACTTTTAGCTTTGGGTTTGGTGACGCCAGGACTCGATGTATGGACTTGATCAGTTAGATCGGCAAGTTATTAGAGTCTCAGTGGCATAGTACTAGTGGCAAATAGTTCTAGAGGAGGAATTTGTTCAGAAGTCGTGTGAGGCGACTAAGTAGGGAGCCCTTTGGCTCCACAGTTGGGCTGGAACCCGGTACTTCAGATGATTGTCGAATCAGTTGAGACCAGGAAGGCCTAGATGGATTTCGGAAGCAGCCATGTGTCAGCATACAGTTTCAGGCAGTCAGGGTTTCAGGCAGATCAGTGTTTTCAGGCAGATAAGGGATTCAGACCATCTCGAGACATCAGAATCCAGAGGAAGTAGATGTGAGCTTGTTGCGAGGAATTAGTTTGCCTGCAGATGTTAGAGATTTGTGATGATTGGTCACAGCTACCCTAGGAAGGCTAGGGTGTGCCCATAATGATGACATTGTCACATGAGTAGTTAGCATGCAAGGAATGGTAAGGAATGATTTCAAGTACGAAATCTAATTTAAGTGGAGGGAGAGTTGTAACGCCCCGTTTATTTAAATAATTAGTAAATGTAAGTCCCGAACTAATTTGTGAAGAATTTTAGAAGTCTGGGGTTAAATGAGTAAGTTTCGGATGTAATTTGAAAAGGGTTTTAGAATTGGGGGCTGCTTGGTAATTTTTAGGATCTAAATTGAAAGGAATTAGGTGTGTTGGGGGCTGAAGTGTAAATTACGGATTTGTTTTGAAGAGTTATGAGAAGGAGGGACTGGAAGTGTCAATTTCGCTTGAAGTTTGAATGAACACGGGATTGAACCCGGTGGTATATCATTCCCATCGTAAGGTCATCACTCCTAAAACCCTAACCCATGTCATCAGCCGCCATCATCCCGTTCTCCCCTCTCGCACTCCGATCAGGTGAAGTTCCGACGATCGCTGCAACTGAAGCCTTAAGACTCCGAGAGTCGGCGTTCCATCTCACTGCCGATGACGACGCCATTGCCACTGTTTCATTGCCATCAACCGCCAGTGAATCCGCTAGCCTCCTAGCCGCCATTGGAGTCGGAATAACCCGTCACTGTGTTGGGTGTTGCTGCTGTGAACCTTTCCGCTGCTATTGCCGCCACTTCGCGACCGGAGCGCCACCACCACTTCCGTATTTCTTCAGCCGACAATGTGATTATTGTGTGGGTGTCGCGTTCGTTAGGGAAGTTGGAGGTTGAAGACGGAGCTGTCACTGCTGTATCTTGCTGCCCGCGGTCATGGGCTCCCCCGAACGCCATTTTCTAGCCATCACGACGCCGCCGCTGCAGACGTTGGTGCTGTTGCTGCCGCCCTCTCGTGTCTCCACTGCCAGTGTACGCCAACAAGTAGGTGGTTGGGGTTCGGTTGCAATAGAAATCGTGTGTGTGTGTGTTTATTGCAGTTTAGTGGTGTTTGGGTGTTTAGTCTAGCCGGAAATAGCAAGGAAGCCACTACCACCACTGTGAGGTGATGGCTGCCGCCCAGCGCCACCGTCGGCCACCATGGTGTGGCAGTGTGTGTGTGTTAGTTAGTGTGTTAGTGTGTGTGGTTATGTTTTGATCAAACATTGTAACTGTAATTAATTTGGTTAATAATAAAAATAATAGAAACCACCACCGTAAGGTGGTGGCCGCCGCCGTGAGCCGCCATCAACCACCACTACCCGAGGTGGTAGTGGGTGGTGCCCCGCTAGCGAACCCTAATGGGCTTAGAGATTGGTTTTGGGCCTATTGGGCCATGTTTTGGTGGAAAACCCTAATTATGAGTATTGGGCCTTAGACTTATTGGACCCACTTTTGGGCCATTGAGATGGGATTATGTATTAAGCCCAATCACTCCATCTCATTTATCTAGTAGAGTAAAGAACTTAATGGACTAAGTCCTTAATGAGCTAATTGAGAAAATACTAATATTTGAGAGATTATCAGCACACACACGAGAATTATTTAATAAGTGAATATTAAATAATAATCATTGGCAGGAATTAATGTAAGCAATAATGGACTTAATGGATTAAGTCCCTAGTGTGTTAAGTCCTTAGTGGGTTAAGTAAGAAACACTTAACCCTAGTTATCATTTGATGTGAAACCCTAATTTCACTTGGGCTTTGTGTTGGGCCATCCGAGAATAATCAAATGGGCTAGAGTAATTAGTTGGGCTTTAGGGTAAGGCCCATATGAAGGATTGGGCCTAATTTGGAAAATTCGGCCATAGATGGGCCATAGTTGGGGCCTAGATGGTTGTATGATATTGGGCCCTAGAATGATACATGTTGGACTGGACTGATCGTTTGGGCCTTAAGGGAAGTGCATGTAGAGGTTTGGGCCCAATTTGGAAAATTGGGCCATATGTTGGGCTTTGATCCCTAGTTGACTTTGGGCCTATGGATTGGGCCTTGGGCTTGGGTAAGCCAAGCTAGGGGAAATGTAGTAATTATCCAAAGCATGTATTTTTAGTTATGTGTTAGAACCCAATTATTAATTTGGTGTTATTTGGTGTTGACAGTTCGGGAATCTGTCAGCCAGCAGCTGGGGTGGAGTCTGCGGGACTTCAGCAGTGTGGGATTGTGTCTACGGGACTTCAGCAGTGTGAGGTGAGTTTCCTTCCAGTAGGAACGGGTCTACGGCCACAATGCCGGCCTGTTTAGTTAGCAGTAGTTCCGGACTTCAGTCCGGTGCAGTAGTTAGAAGTGCTTGATGTCTTTGTGATTCAAGCATGTTTTGTGTTATGTGTTCCGGACTTCGGTCCAATGCAGTATATGTGTTATATTAGCAAATACGTGTTTATGTTATGCTATTTTCAGACAGTTTCGGACTTCGGTCTGATGCAGTTAGTTCCGGATTTCGGTCCGATGCAGGGGACAAGGTCCCAGTCAGTTCCGGACTTCGGTCCGATGCAGCTAGTTCCGGACTTCGGTCCAATGCAGTTAGTTCCGGACTTCGGTCCGATGCAGTCAGTTCCGGACTTCGGTCTGATGCAGCTTGTTCCGGACTTCGTTCTGATGCAGTGGGCAAGGCCCAGTATGTGCTTTATTTGTTATTGTGTGGTATGTGGTAGTTTGGGGGAGCTCACTAAGCTTTGTGCTTACGGTTTCAGTTTTTGGTTTCAGGTACTTCCGCAAGTAAAGGGAAGAGCTCGGCATGATGGAATCGCACACACCACAACTTCAGTTTTTGTCTTGGGAGTTGATTCAGTTTTCTTAGATATGTTTTGATACAGTTGTGACACAGTTTTTTCACAATATTTTAGTATGGTTTTGAGATACGCAACGCATGGTTTTATTATGTGATACTCAGTTTTATGATTTTTGGTTATATTAAAAATGAAATTTTCGGGTCGTATTTGTGGGATGTTTCAAACTTGGAATCATGCAACTTGGTTGCACGATGAATGAGAAATTTCATATTTGGAAATTAGACTAATTCATTGACAAAGTGTCAAGTGAAGGACTAGGAGATCGAGCACACAAAGTTGCGTGTTAATCAAGTCCACCATAAGAGTAACAATGATATTCGTCATGATTTACTAAAGGTTTAGTAAATATGATTATACTTACAAGATTAAGTGTAATTATGAATTGATTGAAAAAGTTTAAATCAATAGCAAAACGAATAAGAAGAACCATGTAGGCAGAAAGATAAAAGTTTCTCCATTCTAAGAAGAAGGGAGAGTAGCTTTTATGCTTTATGATAGGTCTAAATGATTAAGAACCATATCTCAATTAATCCTCTAAGTGAGTCTTAGTACAATTGTATGTCTAAGAAGAGGAATCAAGAATTGAAGAAATGGTTAAATCAAGAAGTCAATCATACTTCGTTCCAAAACAAGTCTTAGAGTTAAGATTGTGACATTGAGTGGAAAAGTATTAAGAAGGTTTATAACATTCATCAAATGTGGAAAGTTGTGATGCCTTGGATAAGACAAAGACCAACTAGGACCAATTTATGAAGAGTTTTGATAAAAGCTACACTAACTCTTGAATATTTGTTTGTCAAGAAATGTTTTGACAAGAGAATCTTATATGTCAAGGAGTCAGTGGGAGTCTTAATGGTCTTGAAAGGTTTCAAGAACAAATCAAATAAACCTTATCGATCATCACTAGCACACGAGTTGAGGTTTACAACCTATCGTGTTGACATTATTTTGTTTCTGTGCCAATCCAATCAAGTTAACTATGCATGTGAGTCCTATAAGTTCTCATTTGAATGCAGAAAAGGCAAGGACCTTGATCAATGGAAAGTACATTGATAAGAAAAGGTGAGCTGCTTAACTACTTGGAAGACATGGTGGGCAGCTGTGCTACCATAAGACAAGAAATCGAGATTAAGAAAGTTCGATCCATATGAGTTTGAATTTGTCGTAAACTTTGGTTTTGACAAATTCACATGGATAGGAACAAATACACCGTTTAAATCTAAGTGTCATAAGATTTCCTCCTTCATGAAAATGATTGTGAGGAAATGCTTTCACTAGGAAAGATTTTAAGAAGATAGTGATTGTAAAATTGCATTCACGAATTCGATTATGGTTACGGTATCCCTTTCCATAATTTGAATTGTGAGGTTTGGCAATTGTTTACACACACATATGAACTATCTAATGCAAAGGTGTATAAGTTCAAGAAGCCTTGATAAAAGATTATCAAAGCACTAAGTATTAGAAACATGAACTTAAGAAATTCAATAAGCATTGTTTTTCTGAAAGTTAAGTTGTTTCTGAATACATGTCAAAGCTAGTGGGAGCATAAGTGTTATGTTTTATAATAATCATCATGATAGTGGGAGCATAAATATTATGATTTTATGATTATTAAGGCACGTATTGCAAGTTGGCAATATTAATTATAGAAAACAAGAGTTATACCTTGCAAATTCGTAAGGGTTGTAAAGTTGTTTTGCTATAATTAAGGGAGAGAATATTATGCTTCATTTCAAATCTAAAGGATTAGGTTGAGAAATGTTAATAAATTTAGTCAAGGGTACATAGTGTGTTCTTAAAATTTTGATTATGATTACGACATTCCTCTTCACAATTCGAATTTTGAGAACATAGCAAATAAAACATTATGCGTCGTGTCCCATATGCTTCGGGTATAGGATCGATTGCAAATGCTTTAATGTTTGACCATTCTAAAATTTTCCAAATGTCAAGCGCATTTAGAGGGGAAAAGGGACTAGAATTGGTTTTGACTAAAATAAAATAAATTAAACAACTATCAAAGGTCAATCCAAAGTTTGACGAGGATTGGTCGCTTGTGAGTAGTTGGAAGCATGGTATTGGATGGACCATATCGACATAGAAAAGATTCTATTAAGAATGAGTTGTCATATGGAAAATATGGAAATGTTTCCATATTGAATGGACCATATCGACATTATTATGAATAGAAAAGATTCTATTAAGAATGAGTTGTCATATGGAAAATATGGAAACGTGTCCAAATTGAGAATTGAATATTGAAAACCTATGACTAGATTAGAAACTTTTATGCAAAAGGATGTTCAAAGGAATGTTCTTTGAGTGAGAGACATCACGTCTATGGAATTGTCTAGTAACAATCTCCGATAGAGGATTTTGTAATATCATTGGCAATAGTCTTTGTGACTTTGGTGCAGTGATATTACGAAAGGATCATTGCATAAAATGTTAGAATCTAGCATATTCTATAAGTGGCAAGAATTTGATATTCTTTCACTTATGGAAAAGGATTTGGAGTTGTGAAATGAGAATGATTGGAAATGTGTTCAATTTGATCTATTTCACAAAGTAAGAACCATAGGTAAACATTGTGTGCATGCTAAGAGCATGGGACAAGTGTAATAATTCAAGTAAAAAGTTGATTACCCGAAACAACAAATAATGAGTAATCGATATGGTGATAAATAAAAGGTGTTTTATTTATACTCAAAGGGTTGAGGCCATATGGGATTAGTATTATTCTTGTGTTTCACTTTGCATGTTTTGACTTCCAGAATAATTGAGTTTATTACGAATAATCGAATTATTCGAACGGGCCACAGTCGTTCATATGTTGGAAGTAGGTATGAATGAAGACTGTCGTGAATTGGTGTGTCGATTGTCTAAAGAGCATTAGACATAAGCAAATGTTTGTTGCAACGTTCATGAGTGCTTATGAATATGATTTGAGCATTGGATTAAACCCACACTCACTTGGATCACTCCATGAATTGTATCACGAGTGATTGGTGAGACGATAACATCTTATATTCTTGAAACCGAGATGTGTGAGTTGTATCTTGCAAATCGGTTGCATATTGATAATATGTAAACGCACTAGTAAATTGGTGTTATAAAACATATTGTTGTGTGTGATTCGGTGAGTAAGTGCAAGCAATCATTGTATCAAAGTTTATCCGTTCCTTTTATCCAAGGTAGGATAAAAGCGATATCTTTGGGCCCCTCGATGATTTTGTGATGACAAACGTAAATGCTCGGCCGGGCTAGGGCTAATTTGATTTGTTCAATTAGTCAGTCGTCATAAATCGGGAATCGAGATATAGTACAAAGAGAATGATTTGAAATCATATCTCATATGATATCTAGAATGGAGGAATATATGATCCCTTATCTAAGGACATACGTATCTGATATGATCAGAGTTGACATCGGCTTTGGAAAGCTACGATTGCAGATCAGGATCTGAAGACATACACATAATAGTTATTAGACTTATCCAAGTGGGAGACTGTTGGATTAGTGTCTAAGTCCATAACTATTTTGGTATGTACTTGACCCGATGGTGCATGGTCCTTTTGGGTTGCCTTCATCAAAGCAACTTGATAGGATGAATTATGGAGAGAAAGGATTAAATATGATTTAGAAATCATAATGTTTAATTAATATTAGTCAAGAATTAATTGGTAATTAGTTTTGTGACTAAAAGAGATTAATTAAACTTAAGGGACTGGAATTGTAATTATGGGATAATTGCAATTTGGGCCATGGATTGCCTTGTATTAAGGAGTGGACGAATTCTATGGGGAAGCCCATAAAGAAATCGTCCAAGGCCTTAATTAAAGGAGTCTATGGGTTGCTTAGGGCTTAAGAATCCAAATTAGGGTTTCCTTGTTAGATAACCCTAATAGCCTTACTATATATACATCCCTTATGACCCAAAAACGTGGGGAAGCATACTTCTAGGGTTAGTACACGTTTTGGGCAACCTCCATCCTCTCTCCTCTTCATCCTCTTGCTTATGGTGTTTGCGAACCATTAGAGGAGTGACAATTGTGACTCTAAGCTTTCTAAAGTCAATACAAGGAGATTTGGGATTGTTATTGCTACATAACAATCAAGGTAACATCTTAAACCTATTCTCATGTTAATCTGATTACTTGAATGCTAGAATTAGGGTTTATGGTCTTGGATAACTTGCATGTACAATAGAGAAACCTAGATCCAAGCATTAGGGTTTGTATGAGCACATAGGATGTTCTTAGGACCAAAACCCATCAAAACCAACACCCCACAAATTATTATTTGATTTGGACAATAATAATATAAAATAATAGTAAAATTATTTCTCAGGGTTTCAGGTTTATTATTTTAATTATTCTATTTTTTTAAATGGGATGTTACATGTTTAAATTTGGATTTCCAAATAGTATACTATGTATACCAAACGGACCCTACCTTCAATATGATCCTACCTGGTTGTTCCTTACTTGATAGATCTTGATGTAGACATTGAGATTGTTGAGAAATCTAGACTATTAACAGTAACGAGGAATATTAAACTAAGACTTAGTGATAATTGAACCTAGGTCACATAAAAGGAAAGGCTAAGTGTTGAAACGAAGCGTTGCTCAACTTTCCAGTTATCCGCTTTAACAATTGAATGCATAGTTACTTTCAGCATAGACACACACACACACATACACACACACACACACATATATATATATATATATATAAAGTATCTGGATGATTAAATGTTATGTGTGTATATTATATGTATTACTTGATATCTGTGTTAGATGAATTACACGATTTTTACTTGATTTAATCATGTATGTATTTTCATATTTGTATAAAATATATTGGATAATGATGGGTGATGAAAATAACTTGACTATTGATGAACCAGTCGTTTAGTAGAGTATAGATTACGACCACAAACTATTCTAGACAGTCGGCTGGAAACACTGACAGACTCACAATCTGTAGATGTTAATGAACTATCTGTTCATTTGATGTACTCTATCCCCCATGGTTGCCTTATTGACATATATTGCTAAAGAATCCCCCAAACAATATTGTCTATCCGTTGCTGATGATGATCCTTAGGATATGTCCCTTGAGATCAATATTTTAGAATCAGTATATGAGAATAATTGGAATGGGTAATCATGTAAATTATTTGATGTGAAGTATATAATTATATAACTTAATTATTGTGGGTTGAAAACTTTATGTGCTCACGAGGCTCCCAAGTTTGACCCACTCAGTTTCTTTGTATCACATGTAGTGGTAAGGTTGATGAGTGATTTATGAATGTTGTAGGCCGTTAGTATAATAAGATGTTGTAAGATCTATTTAGACTTGTTTATGCTTATGTATGATGACATCTCATGGTTTTAAATATAAATGAAATATGTCCTTGAAGAAATTTATTACGTTTTGGGAACAAATTTCACAAGTTAATGAATACTTTGAATTTAAATAAACATAAATAAAAAGTTTTAAATTGGCGGTGAAAATGAAGTGTCACACCGCGTTTGTTCATTTCTTTCTCTATCTTGCAATCCAATAAAATCAAAAGAAGTTCATTCAAGTGTGATTAAAAAAATGAAAGAGTAGGAAATAGAAACTTGAAATTAAAATACATAAATACATGTGTGAGTTTAGTTTGATTTCATCCAGGTACATGCATTTTTGACAACGGAACTTTCTACTAATCACTTAAAAAACCAGTTAAGCAAAGAGTTTTGTATTCAAAGATTTAGAGTGGAATTTGTAAGAATTAGTGCCCGTTTTGAAGCCAATAAGCTCAATGTCAAGGTCTTCAAAAGTGTAGGGCTTTCGGTTGGGCAATGGATGTACAATTACAGATTCCTCAAATATCTCTAATGAAATCAAAATTCATACATACCTAATTTCTTTAAAAAAAAAAAATACAAATCACACACATCAAAACATTTATGAGAACCAACAACAAATTTAAGAAAAAGATAAAAGAAATTAACCGATAATCACAATGGTTAACAAACCTAAGGAACTATGTTTTGGCCGATAATCAAGATTTGTCGGTGGTGCGTTGGTGGTGTAACAAAGAAAAATAAACCTATGGCTGGTTCTGAAAAATTAAATATTTTTAAAGGCCCGGGATCAACAAGAAGAAAAATGTCCTTATCTTTATTATAATTTTATATTTTTAAATAAAAATATACAATAGAAAAAATTAGGCCCTGTGCAGCTGCCCATTTTGTCCCCCTCAACGCCCCATGAATAAACCCATTGCATCAAATGTGTATCGTCTCTTCTCCTCAAAAACCGATCTCCAACTATTTATATATAATATAAATATATATAATGGGTTGTTAACTTGTGCAGTTGTACTTATCAAAACGATAATAAAAATTTGTTGTTTCATGGGATCGTAAGAATTCTCCTTTTATTATAAAATAATTCTTGTCATTGTTGACTTTCTTTTTCTTATTAAATGATTAAAGATTAAAGATAATAAATTCTATTTGATATGGAATATAAGGTCGTTAAGCGTAACCATTTACACATACACATAAAGTAATATTTTATACATAAAAGAAAATTTTAAATATATCGAACGAGCAGCCTATTTCTATGCATTATCGTTTTACATGATTTTTTTTGTGTCTCTATTTTACGTAATTTATTTTTTGTGTATTGTACTCAATATGCCTTAATAGGAAAACCCAAAAATCCCAAATCCCATTCTCAATCATAATCGTATATACTTCGTAGTCCTAAAGTTTCAGATTACGACACCACATCATGCGAGAGGCATTATCCACCCACTACACAACCCACATCATTATCCTTTTTATACTTTTATTTATTTATCATATATTAAGTTTATATTTTACTGAAAAACTGATAGAAGAAAGGCTATGTATTGGCTGTTAAAAAATTAGCCTTTGATAAATCTAATTGGTAAACTAGTTGGATATAAAATAATATAAAAAGATGTATAGAAGATATAATTTTTTATAATTAATCTCCTTACCTAATAAAAGAGTAGTAAATTTGCCATTTGTCAATCAATTAGAGCTTGAAATTAATTATTTGTCACTTGTCAGTCTTTGATTTTTCCTCATTAATTACATTTCCACTAATTTACTCCTCCCTTTTACATGGATGAAACACATCAGCAAAAAATTGATTTGTAATATCTGTTGCCTAATTTATTACAATAAATATTTAATTTATTTTATAACCATGGTTCCCACGGGTATTAACCTAGTAATAATATATTTAAAGAAAATAAATAAGATTGTTCAAACATAGTGTTGGTAGTTTTGAAAAAATTAACTTATAAATATCTTTTAATTTACTAAACATAACAATTAAAAAACCTCAAAAAAAATTATAAATAAATAAAATAAACAAACTATGATATTGGAAACAAAACTTAAATATTATACCCGTCTATATATAAAAAATAAAACTTATTAGTTAAGCATAAATGTTAATACAATAGTTTATGTTACCTCCCAATGTAGTTTTAATTATAGATGACAATCATATCATGTTTGGTTGGCTGGTTGACGGGTCATAAAAATTCAATCCGGACACAAACCCATATATATATATATATATATATATATATATATATATATATATATATATATATATATATATATATATATATATATATATTTGTGTTGTTTTGTTCAACAGTAACACATATTAGCCACAAATGGGTCAACGTGCATAACCTGTTTAATTTTAAGAGTTTGTGGGTCAAATTCAGGTTCACGGGTCAGATTCACGTTCATGTTTTATAATTGGGTTTGTGGGACACGGGGAAAATGTCTAAATATCACATATTTACTTATTTGTGATGTCCAAATTTCAAACCAAAATTTTTATTTTTAAATTAAGATTAAACACCCAAAACCATTATTTGAATAAACAACATTATATCTAATTTGTTTCAAAGCTTAAATCATAATGTTAAACTACACTGAATTTATAAAAGTCAACAAAAGTTTCATAATAATATCATAACATTGATGTGAGTGTACAATCACGCCGTGCATTTCTCTTTCGCACCTGAAAAATATTTAACTTAACAACATAAACATAAAGCTTACCGAGTTCTCCAACATACTACATATTCCACTATACATACAATGCATACAACAATAAACTCACACTCTCATTGTGCCTAACAACTGTAGGCTCCCAACCATCATACAACTGTAGGCACTTAGCTATTGATAAACTATAGGCTCTCAACCCTCATACAAACTATAAGCTCTCAATCATCACACATATTGTACTGAAGTCAATGCTTATATCGGCGAGTTGCCTTATGAATGCATAGTCGTACATAGTTGAAAGTAAGATATACAGTCGAACATGTGTTCCTACCCAAAAACAATATACCAAACAAGGACCATACGATAATGCCAGATCAAGAGTTTTAAGGCTATCTGATTTTAACTACGTTGGACACTACGTTCCTGGATGAAAGGAAAAAGGATAAAGAAAGACATGAGAACTTGATTAGTGCCAATGGTGAGTTGAAAATTGATTCCATTGGTTTGTTGGATAAAAAGAGTTCAAGAAATTCCTGACAATGTCGAAAAATATTTAAAATCTTTCGACATTGTATATCCTGGCTTCAAATGTCAGTTTATAGTTTGTTAAAGACCGTAGAATTAATTCTAGACTGAATTTGTAAGATGAGAAATGACTATAAAGAAACCTTCCAAAAATGCGAAGTTGAGTTGAAAATTTTGTTAAAAGAATACAAGTTGAAGATTGCTAACATTGAGGATAAAATAACTTTGAGCTCAAATGCACAACTTTCAATGTCTTTTGACGATCACGTTTCCAAATATATTAAAACATATATCTTTTTCTGCCCAGATGAAACCTATGTGGATTTGGTTTCTAGGCTACCTACGAATGCTCAAAAGGTCACTTCGCAACCTTTCTCACAAGGGGAAAAGTTGTTAAAACTATGTCTTTATGATGAACACGAATCTTCCAAAACCATCTGGTTTAGGTAGTGCTTTGGGAAACATAACTTATGTTATCAAACTTATTGAATTTGAGATTATTAAACCTTTGAAAGTCATAGTGCCAGTACAAATTGGTCAAATTCAAACTGTGGAAACAATTACAACCACTTCAACTGCTACTATGATGAAGCCAGTTCAATTTTGAATCTTACAAAGAAATCACCATTGGAAAGACCAATGTTTCGACAGCTACAAAAGATGTTTCAAATATGGATAAAGGAAAAAGAAAGGAAATTGCTTTATCTGATAAGGAGTTGGAGAAGACAAAAAAAGGAGAAGTTTAAAAGATTAAGGCAACTCAGAGTCATTGTAACAGCCCGAAATTCCAGGTATTGCTATATTTATGATTTTGGGTGTTCTAAGAGGGGACTCTGCGAGTTGGAGCCTAGACTCGCCAAGTAGGATCGCGGATCTGGTCGCGGGTTCGCGACTGGACTCGACGAGTCCGGATATGGACTCGGCGAGTCTGCGCTGTTTAGCGAAAACCCTAACCGTTCAGGTTTGGGACGTATATGAGGGACCTTATGGCCGTCATTGTTCACCCTAGTCCTCTGAGAGAAACCCTAATTCGATTGTGAGCATCTGGAGCAAGGTAGAAGACCATTGTTGATTTTGGAAGTATTGTTTTGCAAGGAAGAGGAGTCTTGGTTAAGGGAACAACAAGAGAAGCCACGTTCTGAGGATTGGGGACACAGAGAGCACGTTATTCAGGTAATATTTCGAGTTGCATTCGTCTATGTTGATGTGTATATGGATTTAGGGTTTATTGAACCCTTTTGTGGCTACATTGAGTGTTACCTTAGTCCCCCAAACGATTGGAACCCTGTATTGGGATCTTTGGAAGTCCAGAATGTCCCATGCCTGAGCATTTCGGGAATCAATGGAGGTTTTGGATTGGAATCCTTATGCCTTAGGTCAAAATGTAAATTATGAGTCATGGGGTGTATTATGAGCACCGAAATGAGGACCTTACGTGATGAATCAGTCTAGGAAGGCCAGACCTATGAATGGTCGGAGCAGTTCTGACCTTAGAAAGCAGTTTGAGCGGTTGCATGGCATGGACTCGCCGAGTCCGATGAACAGACTCGGCGAGTAGCTTGAAGATTAACTAGGACTCGTCGAGTTGTTCTTCAGACTCGGCGAGTTGAGTCGGGGTGGCCCCGTGATTCTTCCAGGAGAAACTCGTCGAGTCAAGGAGGATACTCGACGAGTAGAAAGGGAATCTTAGAGAATTGGTGAGGACGTCTAGACTCGCCGAGTCGCACTAGCACTCGCCGAGTCAGGTCAAGTTGACCGTTGACCGTTGACCAGAGTTGACCTATGTTTGACTTCTTAGGGATAGTCAAACTTAGAAGATAAAAGTGTTAATAAGAGATGTATGATGTTATAGGGAGATTGTAGCTCGGCGGATCGAGTACGAGTGACTTCGGGATTTGTTAGCTTTCGACATTCACGAGGTGAGTCTTCTCACTATACTGTACCCGGAAGGGTTTGACTGTGTGACCGGAAGGTCGGATATGATATGTGATATATGTGCTATATGTGATAGTTAATTGTTATATGTGCTATGTATGTTATGTGGGCCGGAAGGCATTGTGTTATGGGCCGGAAGGCGTGTAATGTGGACCGTATGATTGGCGTGGGTAGGACCGGAAGGTTACCCAGCAGGGACGGAAGTCCCCTGATACACATGGACCGGAAGGTCAGGGCCTGGAAAGGCGTATGTGCGTAAGTTGTATTTTGGGGAACTCACTAAGCATTTATGCTTACAGTTGTTATGTATGTGTTTCAGGTACTAGCGAGGACCGTGGGAAGGCGCCGGCGTGATCTGTACACACTGGAAGATGTTTTGTGATCTTGGGATTTAGATGAATTGTATTTTGACATGACACTTGAAATGTTTATGCCTTGTTTTGAACGAAAATACTATATTTTGAAATGAAAAATTTGTTTGAAAATTTACGGTGTTACAGTCATTGTTAATTGAAAGGAACAAATGTCAAAAGGAGCATAAATGGGAGATGTTAACAAAACTTGGAATGCTAGATGATTTGGTATGTTGCATTCAGTGGTATTGACTTCTTTGAGAAATCCCTAAAGAAAAGCTATTCAATTGAAAATTCGAATGCAAATTGGCTTGACATGCCATTTAATCCTCTCACTTTCCAATTTCCACAATTTTCTAAGAAGACAAGTAAAGAAATTATGAGAGCTTCAAGGTTTTGAAAATTAGATTTCATGATGTGGTTAGTAAAGATGAAGAAGAAGTATGGTTGAATAAGGAGATAATGAAGATCTTGTCAATTGCAAAAGATATTCATTTTGAGGACAATTCGAAAAACTATTGATATAAAGTGTTCAGAGGAGATGACGAAGTTTAATGAATGCCAACGACTTTGTCATAATGTTGCATATTTTCTCAATATTGGGTCATAAGACCATTTATTTTCAAAATGTGTACAACTTCGTGTACGATCACACACGAGGATTCGTGTAGTGTTATTATGAACATATAACTTTAATTGATTTTGAGCTTGCAAAAGATTTTAACATAACAGTGAAAAGATCTACAAATGTACTGAAGGACATAGGGAGTTATAAGGATATGAAAACATTTAAGAACCCAAAAGGGATAGTGTTATATGGAAAGAAGGTTAAAGGTACTTACAAGGAAACTTTCTTTTATGTAGGTTATATGGAGATGTTTCCAATTTGCTATCTTCAAAATCTACTGGTCCAAATTTACACATACATTTTCAATTTAGAAAATGATAAAAAGGAGATGCATGATTTGATTACATGGTATTTGGAAGTTCGAAAAGTCCTTCTCAACATTGTGCTTAATTTGAAAGTGAATTAGGATATTGTTAACACTTCACAGAGGGGGGGATTGTATAATTGTCGAAGTTGTGAAGAGTGTCGGAGTGCAGATTGTATACCCGAAGTCTACTTATCCAGTTGAAAAGAAGTTTGAAGAAGTAATGAAGCATTATCTATATCGAACTGTCATTACTTCGATATATCTTTTTATCAAACACAACATTATTTATACACGTCTTTGTTTTAGTCCGTGTATCTTTTGTGGTTAGTCGATATCACTTTAGCTGTGTCTATATATACTGTTGTACGTTTGGTTAGATAGTATCGGTATTTACACGCTCGTAACACTTTCGTTGTTTGAGCTATTAATTGTAATATGAACTTAAACATAATAATTTACATCTTTGTTCTTTATTTGTACATTACCATGAATTGATTTACGAGTTCTACACTCTTCATTCACCAGAGGTGGTTTCATGAACTTGCTCCAAAGCTCTCTTATCCCATAATAACAAATTTTCCAACATCATTTTCCACAATAAAATTATTTCCAACCACCCGCTTTAGTATACCAACAATCTTTCGTGCACCCATAATTTTCGTAACCATAAATTTCGCAATCACAAACTGACATTGGATTCTCCCAAGGAAGTACATAAAACACAATTCGAGCAACCAAAACAATCTAAAAAAAATGGTGAAAAAAAACTAAACCCGTTCCAACAAGATCGAGAAATTAGACGAAAAAAGAAAAAACCAATTTAGCTAAAAACTTGAATTTCGGCTAGCCAAGACGTAATCAAAGGAAATGCACAAGTGGGGGAAACATTTTGGGAAACGGTTCGAAACATCTTTCATGAACAGATGAAGTAAGACACTTATTAGACGACCAACTAAATTACATCAAAATGACGCGATAGGAGATTAAATATAACCAAAATCAACAAATTCACAACCTCCTCAAGAGCATAAGGTTCGAAAATTCAGTTTCTTTTGGTTCGAAGAGTTTGAGGAAATCCAAATCACATAGCCACTCACAACAATAGGGCGGAAGGACATTTATTAACATCAATGAGAAACCGGATAACATTGAAGCAGAAGAACCCCTATGTCGGTCGATAGGAATAAATAAAATGAAAAAGGCAACTTTGGGTACAAGAAGCAAAAAAGAGTATAAAGAAACACAACTTGAAAACAAAAAAAGAACCAATTTAAATTTTTTGAAGATAAAGTCGAAAATTACAAGGAAATGACTCAGCAATATTTTTTTACGGTGAAACCAAATATCCTAGAAAAATATGAGAATATATAATTCTATTTTTTTGGTATTTTTTTCTATGTTTGTTTTTATTTTTATTTTTCGATTTTTTAAGCAATGTAATGCTGTAACATTAATTAAAATCGTGTATTTTTATTTCATTAACTAATTAAAAAATTAAGTATTTTGATAATGAATGTAGTGGAATTCCGATGGCTGTTATTTTAAAGCGCGTGGAATTCAACGTAGTCATACCTGGTTGGTAAAAACACTTGATTATTCCCCAATCCGAGTTGAATCGATTAAAACCCGCCAATCAAACGACCTTCAAGTCAAAATTGCAGAATTCCTGCCCCAATAAGTCAATCAATGCTTTTCTAGCGTCCTCCCTCCGCCATAATTCATCGGAAAATTTCTGAAATTCCGATCACAAAACCCTATCTCGCTCAATGAACTGTTTCAGAGGTATTCTCTCCACCGTGTTCTTAATTACGTTTCTGCTTTTCTTACATATCGAGTCGTCGTCGGTCGTCGCGGAGGATGATGTCCAGTGCTTGCGAGGTCTTCAGAAATCGGTCCACGAACCAGGATCGACGCTCTCTACGTGGAATTTTGCCAACACTACTATAGGTTTCATCTGCAGCTTCTTCGGTGTTACTTGCTGGAACGATCAGGAGAATCGTGTAATTACGCTCACACTTCGTGAAGCTGGACTCGCCGGACCAGTTCCTTCGGATTTACAGTTCTGTCGGAGCTTACAGAACCTGGATCTCTCCGGTAATAATCTTACTGGCTCTATTCCTAGCGAAATTTGTACCTGGTTGCCTTATCTGGTTAGCTTAGATTTGTCAAACAACGAATTCACCGGAGAAATTCCGGCGAGTCTCGGTAATTGCTCGTTTCTCAACAGTATCGTTCTCTCGGGAAATAAGTTGTCTGGTAGTATACCAGTTCAGTTCTCTAGTTTAGGCAGGTTGAACAGGTTTTCAGTTGCCGACAATGATCTTTCTGGTTCTATTCCACCGGGGTTGTCCAATTTTGACTCCTCGAATTTTGATGGGAATAATGGACTCTGTGGTAAGCCTCTTACAAAGTGTGGTAGTCTAAGCAAAAAGAACCTTGTAATCATCATTGCAGCCGGTGTTCTTGGAGCAGTGGGGTCGTTACTGTTAGGGTTTGGGCTATGGTGGTGGTGCTCTACTAAATCAACGAGGAAGAGAAAGAATGGTATTGATAGAGATGATGATAGTAACAGCTGGGCTGATAGGTTACGAGCCTACAAGCTTGTTCAGGTTTCTTTGTTTCAAAAACCACTTGTGAAGGTTAAAGTCGTTGATTTGATGATTGCAACAAACAATTTCAGTAGAGAGAATGTGATAATATCAACCAAAACAGGAACAACTTACAAAGCCATTCTCTCAGATGGATCTGCACTTGCAATCAAGAGGCTTAACACATGTAAGCTTCACGAGAGACAATTCCGATTGGAGATGAACAGATTAGGTCAACTCAGACACCCTAATCTAACTCCTCTGTTAGGTTACTGCATAGTTGAAGAAGAGAAACTCCTGGTTTACAAATACATGTCCAATGGAACTTTATCATCAGCACTTCATAAAAACGGGAGCTTGTTAGATTGGCCTACAAGGTTTAGAATTGCTTCAACTGCAGCAAGAGGTCTAGCTTGGCTTCACCATGGTTGTCGCCCTGCAATTCTGCTTCAAAATTTCACCTCTGATGTTATCTTCCTTGATGAAGATTACGATGCAAGAATTGTGGATTTTGGATTAGCTAGACTTCTCACCTCATCTTCTGATCAAGCAAATGAGAATGACTTGTGTAACGAGTACGCATCTGAGAAAGGTGATACTTATGGTTTTGGTGTTGTCCTCATGGAATTAGCAACAGGGCAGAAACCCCTTGAAGTGAACGCTTCTGAAGAAGGGTATAAAGGTAATTTAGTCGATTGGGTGAACAAACACTCGAGCTCTGGACGAATGAAGGACACCATAGACAAGAATCTTGTTGGCAGAGGTCATGATGATGAGATTCTTCAAGTTCTTAAAATTGCAGGTGATTGTGTTGCTTCTGAACCTCAAGTCAGATTGTCAATGTATCGAGTTTCTGAAATGTTGAGTAAGATATCTCAAGAACCAGGTTTGTCTCAACATTATGATGAGTTTCCACTTCTTTTTAACACACATGAAATGGATGGAATTGTTTAAGCTGTTGGGAGATGCGTTGACTTTATCATTTCGGTCAAACCAAGCCACAAATGAAAACTTTGTGATATCTGTTTGTTATATACTAAAGTCTAAAAGCTTTTTTTTTTATTGTAAATTATCTACTCTCTATTTTTGCTATCTGTTTTGATACATTTGATGTTTATCAAATATAACTGTATGATATAATTCCATTGGTGTTTATGTTCAAGCTAACTTTTTTTTTTCTGTTCTTTTTCAAAAAAAAAAAAAATCCGTTTCTTTAAAGCTTTCTTTGCAGCTTTCTACACATCAAGGTGTAAGTCTTCTAGAGGTACATTCTTGCTTGCATTTGTACATTATTTTTGATTATATCAATATGGATGTGAATTGTGATTATTGTTTGTGTCAATATCATAGGTTTAGATAGGTTAAAATTGGGTAGAAGGACTAAATTGAAATATAGTTAGAAGTTTGGGGGCCTAGAGTAAAAATTAGGAATACTTGGTTATCCATTTATTTTGTTACAATTACTTTGATATTATATTTTGAAAAATCTACGCATGTTTAGAAGTGAATATTTGCTATAATTGAGTAGATATTTTAAATTATAATTTTGTAATAGGAAAAAAATGGTAGGATGCTATTATAAACAAATCAATGCAAAGCTAAACAAATTTTGGACTTTTATTTAAATTTTAATACTTTTTATCTATGGTATAACTATATAATTTAAAACTAGGTTATAACCTGTGGAAACTACGGTCAATATATTTAAAATTTTTATATAGATAAAAAATTAATAAATGTCAAAAAAAAACCTATGATATTATCGATTGTAAGTAAATATGAATTAATTTTTTAAGCAAAACAAACATAATAATGTTATTAGGATATGATTGTTTATTTTCAAAATTTGATTTGAATTTAATTTGTTACCAAAAAGGGAAATAATAAGAATCATAGAAAAATGCCACGTATCAAAAAAAAACATTCTAAAAAACTGATACGTGTCATTTTTAGGTTTCATTTATTATAATAGGTAGATTTTATTTATCTTATCCATTTTTATAGAATGAGCATATAAACTCATAATATAATTTTATTTCAATATACACAGAACGTGAGTCTTCTATTTTTAGATAAGAAATATATGAAATTGAAGTTGAAAGAAATAAACACAACATAAAAGTGAAGTGAAGTGAAGTAGCCATGGGTTTGGTCTCAAAGGTGATCTTCAAGCGAGCGTGCTTCTGAATGTGTATAGATAGATATTAGATAGTGGTCGAGTCCTAAAGTTCATTTATGATAAAGGTCACTCTCAAAAGAAGTCAAAAAAGAAAAACTCCAAAAAGAAAACATTTTCTACTTTTCCCCTCTAGTACTCCATTCACAAAAATTACCCTTCCTCAATCTCTTGATTTCCTTCATCATGTTGTTAGAAAATTTAAAACTAGGGTTGCAAAAAAGTTACCTTTGGGTGGACCTTGTTTTGTTGAATATAGTTTTGATAGATTTTTTTAGGTTAATTTCAAGAAAAATATTCTTTTTCGGGAAAAAACATTTTTTTTTCAATTAAAATTCAAACACAGGACAAACTCAGGAGATATTTGGTAATCTCCGAATGGAACCATTATTGTTGAATCGGTTAGCATTCAATACAACAGTTAATTCAAGTTCAACTTTTAAAAGCCTTGCTAATGTTTGCTTCTGAGCGGATAAACAATTTCATTAAGAGGTTTTAATCATTTACTTCGACATTCAACGTGATTTACCAAACAATTTTTAATTCGTTTCTTTCAAAATGATGATGTGGGGGAATATCAACTTCGAAATTAGCAAAAAATATAATGAAACTTGATATCCATCTTAACAGCTAAAAATGCTAAATCAAAAGGTAACTTTAGAATTTGGGTTTTAATTGGATTTTTTTATTCCTTTTTAAAGAAAATGAGTCAAAATGGAAAGTCTTTTTGGAATTAACCACATATTTATGTCTGGTGAGTTAAAAATAAAAATACAAAATTTTGATTGTTGTTATTTAATAATCAAAAAGTAAAAGTGAAACACATTAACTTAGAGGAGAAGGGAAGTGAAGATGAAGTAAGTAATTAGAGACTGACTAAAGTGAAGGTAATTAAATTGTATTTGTACGAGTCAAGAGCATGCATGCAACCTAAAGAAACAAAAGGTACCTTTAAAATTTGAATCTTGTTTACTTTTAAGAAAATAGTGAGAATACTATTTGTTTCTTGAAACATTCAAAATCAAACCGCATAAAAGTTCAAAACAAAATAATAATAATCATGTAAATAATAAAAGGATAAGATGGGAAAGAAATAAAAAAAAGATAAACTAACAAGCCCATAGAGGACCATATGACAGTCATTTTATTTATTTTTAATTCTACAAAATCCACTATATATTTATCGTACCTTTCTCTTTCTCTCACAACAAATTTAATTGGCTATTATTTGATCCGTATTTGGTAAAAGTTGAATTCATCCTTGATTTTGATTTTTCTTATTAATATTAAAAAGTGGATAGTAAAAAAATGGCGGTAGAGTAGATGCAAACAAATTTGGCATTTTGTTTCCTATTATATGTTCTACTTATGATTATGCCTTCATGTTAATGAAATTACATTAATTTATGATAGTTTTATAAATATTTGAGATTTGAGATTATAAGGATGTACCAAAAGTGATTTCCATGCACATTCCTTATCATTTATTTGCCCACAAACCGCAAACAAGAATCTACGTGTCTAATTCCAAGTGGATGCATGTCCACTAAATACTGTGTGGACATGCATGCAGCATGATCATCGTCAAAACACAAACAAAAACTACACATAAGTTCTAAATAGGTGACGATAGACCTACTAATAATAGGTTTGCACCACAATCAGTAGTGAATGCAAACGTAAACTGCTGATTGTGCGTAAAGGGTGCAAACCTACTGATATTTAGGTTTGCACTCATAAATGTTTTGAATAGGTGTGTAGGTGCACCTATGGGCTTCTTTAATGAAGTGGATGAAGACCATAAAAGTTAAGGGTTAGCTAGGTTATTTAAAGGAGGTAGGTTATCTAAAGGAGGATGTACAATACAATTATATGAGAGGGAGGGAGGGGGTGGCATGAAAGGGCATAAAATGTGTGATGAAAAGCGTATCTTTGAATGCTTTAAGTTGTTTGATCAAAAAAGAAGATTTGTTGAAAGAAGAGAAGCTTTAACAGATGCAAAATGCTTTTTTTAGGGAACCCAACCCACCCACTTAACCTAACAACAGGAATAAAGCCAACCCTTGAATTGAAAGCTAATTAAAGCAAAATAAATTCATCTTTACATACCATACCACCTACAAAAATATGTTTGCAAAAAGGGACCCTCAACATTGATGTATCCCTCTCATCTCATCCTAATTAATACATTCCTTTTTTTTTTTTTTTTTTTCTTTTTTCTTTTTTAAAATCTTCAAAGTTCATGCAAAAGCAAACATCTCAATCGATCCATGAATCTTTGAATTCAAAGTTTACAGAAAAGAAACACACACCCATCAAATACCTTAAAAAAGCTTCACCCTTTCTCTTTCTTTTTTCTTTCTTTCTTCTTTCAAGAATGAACATGCATCACCTAGCTCCATTATCAAACATAACCCATATACACGATTCTTCTAAGCTTTTCTAGGCTCGATCAGGAGGCTGTCTTGTGTTTCTCGTTCTCCTGAAATCAACCAAACATATATATATATATATCATGATACGAATTACGACACTACATTAAAACATGCAAACACATCAATATGTTTAAAACTTACATATAATGATACGTATAAGAATAAAAACGTTAAATTTCTAATACCTGTTGTGGATAGGATCAGGTCCATTGGGCACTCTTCTCTTGCTCACGTAAACCAAACCCTCTTCTTGATCCCTTCTTGCTTTATAACTTGACTTAAAACCACCAAAACTTGGATTAAATGGAAGTTGATCGGTTTTCAAAACCACAAACAACAAAAACCAGCAAAATCCCACCAACAAAACCGCTCTGAAAACCACCCTACCCATCACACACTCTCTTCTATCTTCTAATTATCCCTTCAAAACCCTTCTCCCAATCATGTTTTTAACGCTGTTAGAATATATAACGCCACCCTCCACCTCATATACAATTCGAATTTCAGAGCCAAGGTGGTGGTGATGAAGAAGAAGAGAGACAAAGTATGGGATTTTCTTTTAACATGGGATGTATAAGAGTGCCACCTTTCTTTATAGATGGAATATAAAGAAAAAAAAAACACAACTTCGATAAACGTTGTTTCTTTAGATTTAGGTTGGGTCCACCGGAGAACTTTTCAAAGGGACCCCTTGTTAACCTTCCCATATTTCTAACTCTAGATCTTGGAATTACACATTGGATTTTGTGCAAATCCAGTTCAGGAATCAGAGTCAGAAAAGATAAATAATTATGAGATAAACAGGAAAACCCTGAAATAGTATCTTGTTTCTGAGCAATAAGAACGTCAATTAGTGACTTCCAAAAACCTTTGGTACGTAGTTGTAATTTAATAATGATAATGGTTTGCAGAAAACATATAGAAGAGATCAAAGGGAAGAAACACTGTGAAGATGACACTAGTCTCTTTATCAGACAAAGAAGGGGTAGTCCCCAAGAAAAAGAAAAACTCGATGGACCCCATTGATCAACATTAAAGTAACTCATCATCTGGTACTATTTTGTCTCAATATAAATTAGACCAACACTATGTTCATCTTGATTCTTGAACGTAAGATATATATAGGATTCCAGATTCTTAGTTTTTTGATGCTAATAAAAGCAACATTTTGAAGGAAAGTGGATACATGGATCTTGATTTTTAGTGTATCATATCACTACCACTTTCTGGTATCAAGAATTCCAGACATAGCTTTCGTTTGTGTTACAGCTGTCTAAGGGGAATAAGAATAACTGAGCTAGCAATCGTTGTTGCAATAGAATTCAGTGTTGGAAGTTTTCTCTCTCTAACTAGTATTATATTTTGAAAGAAAATAATTTAGAGATATTCGTAAAGTATCAGATAATTTAAACATCTTTAGAACTCCAAAGAAATGCTACACGTCACACAACGGATATCCAATCAAACATCAAAATACAAGCAAATCATAAATTGACTAAATTTAGAGAAAATCTACAGGAAAATCATAAATTTTCGGAAAAAAGTTTCAATAAAGTAATATTTTTTTTTTCAATAGAAAAGTCTATAATTTGTTTGCTGTTCAAATATATAAAAACATTTTTTCGTGAATTTAGGCAACATATTGCATTTTCTATTAAGAAAAAACTTTTAGGATCTTCTTGAAACCTTTCCCAAAAGTTTGAGATTTTACTGTAGTTTTCCCAAATCCAAAGGCCTAAAATACTAATGTTTTAAAAACTGGTTTTTAGTTGAACTGACATGGTGATCAGTTTCCGCCTCAACCGATTTAACCAGTTCGACCGACGGGTTAACTGATTTCTATAATTTTCATCTTTTTTTCCCTATTTTTCTATACATACATACATACATACATACATACAAACAAACATACATACATACATACATACATACATACATATATAAATTATGAATTTGATGTTTACAAGTTCAAACATTAAAAATATATATAAAAATACGTTGTGAATTCGAAAAAAAATATAATAACAAAACAATATATAGTTTTAGATGAATACAATCCAAATACATTAAAATAACATATAACCATAAATTCTAGTGTTTTACATCAATTCAAATACGTCAAAAAAGAAAATAAAGTATAATACCGAAACAAAATATAGTTTTAGATAAATACACACATCAAAATACTTTATAACATTTACCATGTGTTTTTATTTAGAGAAAACTAAATATATTTGGAAAAAAATCACCAAAGTTTATTATGCAAACGATTTTTTTCCATTTATTTTTATTCGGTTTAACCGATTTATTTTGACTGGTTCAACTGGGGTATTCTAAAAACCGGCTGGTTTAATCCGGTTCAGAAATCGACATAAAACTGGTGATAACTGAACCGCTCTCTCCCCCAGTTCCCGGTCCAACCGATTCAACCTGCCGGTTCAAACCGGTTTTAAAACACTATAGAATACTTTAATTAATGCGCTCGATAATCCTAAGGTAAGGTAAAGTTTGGTTTCACATTAATTAAAGTATTCTTGGGAATCTCTTCGTCGTGAAAAAATAATAATGTACTTTCGTCTGGTTCGTCATTTCCAAGGTAAGGTAAGGTTTGGTTCCGCATTATGCTTCCATTTCACGAGAACCGCTTTAATCTCTGTCTTCTGAATTTTTTGTCTTGCGCTCGATAATCGACTCAAACTCTTCAACAAGATCGCTTCCCCTCATCCACTTTTAGATGTGTAAGTGGAATCACATCAGTTTCCTCACTGAGGCATTTCCTTAGATAACACACACAGAATATATCATGAACGTCGTTCAACTCAGGTGTAAATCAAGTTTATAAGTTTCTTCTCCAATTTGTATAACCCTGTAAAACGGCCAATCAATCATGAACTTAGATTCTCTTTCTTTCCAAATCGATATAGTCCTTCACATAGAGATGTATACCAAAACTCAATCGACCTCATCAAAATACATAGGCCTCTACTTTAGATAACAATATTTCTCGAATCACTTTCATTTTATTGGTCATTCGTTTCAATGGCATCAATCCCACATACCGTATTTCCTGATGTGACATCCCCAAAATCTCGGCCAGAAAAGACCGATTTTCATTTATGCTTTTAAATATTTTCAGAGTAAATCCTTTTTATTTGAAAGAGTTGCGGAATTTGTTCCCAAAACAAAACATGATAAAATAATATTTATCAAAGCATTTCATCAAGAGATGCATTTCATTATATAATCAAAACTCGGGATGTCATGTTCCGATACAGACCATAAAGCATAAACGATAAACATTACAAGTCATTCAACAAATATATACATATACAGACTTGTAAACAAAACAACAAGATGATCCATCCATCTTACGCCCTTGTGCCACTTCCTGTAATACAAATAAAACTGAGTGGGTCAGGCTTGGGAGCCTGGTGAGCATATAGGGTTTTCAACCCACAATAAATAAGTTATATTTAATTTCACCAACCAATCACTATCCCGATTACCCATTCCCGTTATCCTCACTTTACGTCCCTAAAACAACTATCTCAAGGGACCTAATCTAGGATTTTCATCGGGACGGACATCACTGCGAAGGGGTTTCCTCAACAATAGATATCCTAAAGGCAACCATGAGGGGGATAGAGTACACCGGTGAACACATCGTTCACAACACCTACAGGTTATGAACCTGCTAGTGTTCCACTGGACTGTCTAGAAAGAGTCCGTGGTCGTTATCCATACTCCGCTGAATAACTAGATCAACAACAACAACAACATCGAGGCCTCTCATCTGTTTATTACACACCAACTGTCTACCCATGTTCTACCCAACATATTAGTAGATAAATATATATATTTTCATACGTAGTTTAAAGAAAACCTGTATAGCATGCTTTAATCAACACATATGTCACATAACAGATGAGGCACACACACATAACACGTATCTCATAAAGAAATAAGCAGATCTATAAGATAGAAGAGAGTGAATACTCATTCACACATAACATAACCAAATATATACACATAGCACGTATTTTTATATAAAATACTTCGTATTATTGTATTAGAAGAAATAACTACACACTCACTTGATCAGAAGACGATCCGACAGCACTACGGCTTATAGAAGTAGTAATCCACAGCAGATCTGGAAGATCTCCTCGAAAATCGAACTTCTCGCGGGCAGAGCTTCGACTCGGGAACCGCGCTTCTCGGGATCTTCGGGATCTCGGGACTTGCCTCGGGGCTAGAGTATGATACCGGGGCTTCGGGGTAGCTTCGGCACGAAAAACGATGCAAAAGACTAGAGAGAAGAGAAGAAAATGAACAAGAATCAAGGCTGCCTTCGGATCCTTTATATAGAGGCTGGAGCCTCGGAGTACGCGGGGCGTACAGGCGTACGCAGCGCGTACGCGTCCGAAATCGTCACTGCATGCGTCATCCGAAGTGTCGACACTATCGGAGTTACGCGATAGCGTAACCTCGTACGCGGGGCGTACCATGGATCAGACGCGTGACTCGGCTTCGGATAATACCTCCGAATTTATAATTAAAAATAAATATAAAATGATTAATAAACTTCGGAAATTCATAACTTCTTCATACGAACTCCGTTTTCGACGTTCTTTATATCCACGCGAAGGTGAGACCATGCTCTACGACTTTCGTTTAGACTCCGTCGGCTAATTTTGAATTTATTTTTATTAATTATTTTTAATAGGCCGCGACAGAAACTTTCGTTATAAATTCATAACTTCTTCGTTTGATGTCCGTTCTCGCCTAACTTTTTATCGCTTCGATACCAACAATGAGATCTTCGATTCTCATTTAGATTGCTTCGGCTAACAACCGCTCGATCTCAATTCGAGTATTTCAGGCTGTATACCGCTAAGCCGGAACTTCGATAAATCATAACTTCCTCATACGAAGTCAGATTTGGGCGTTCTATATATATTCGGAAACCTCGTTTCAACTACTACAACATTAACCAAAGATATTAAGTTTATTTTACACTTAAATTTTGACGCTTATTTTTATTCTTAATTAATCAGACCACATAATTAAGCAATTAAGCACAAAACACATAATACTCAAATAATACATTCTTATTATTTCAAAACGGGTTACAAAGGTTAACCTAGACTATTATATTGCTAAAAACGGCAAGCCCGGAAACACAGGCGTTACAATTCTCTCCACCTTAGAATGATTCCGTCCCCGGAATCACACATCAACAAACAAATGCGGATAGCGACCCATCATGTCACTCTCCGTCTCCCAGGTGAGATTCGGCCCATTCGTGTGTTTCCATCGGACAAGCACTAACCCAACCATCTTGCGTCGCAATTTCTTAGTCTTTCGGTCAACAATTGCCTCTGGTTCTTCAATCAACCTTTTGTTCTCATCAATTCTCAATTCAGAAATTGGAATTATGTCGGGAACTTCTCCCGTGAACTTCCTCAAATAACACACATGAAAAGTGTTATGAATTCCATTTAGTTCTTCTGGTAGTTCGAGCTTGTAAGCTTGGTTCCCAATCCTTTGAAGAACTTTAAACGGTCCAATAAACCTTGGACTCAACTTTCCCCTTTTACCAAATCTTATAAGTCCCTTCCACGGCGAGACTTTAAGCAAAACCGAATCCCCAACCTCAAAAGTTATCGGTCTTCGCTTCTTGTCAGCATAGCTCTTTTGACGATCCTGAGCCGCTAACATTCTTTCCCTAATTATTTTCAACTTTTCAGCAGTTTGATGAACCAACTCCGGTCCCATAAACTGCTTTTCCCCAGCCTCAAGCCAACAAGACGGCGTACGACACTTCTGTCCATACAAAGCTTGGTAAGGTGCCATCTTAATGCTCGAGTGAAAACTATTATTATAGGAAAATTCTACCAACGGTAAATGTTCATCCCAATTACCTAGGAATTCCAGAGTACATGCTCTCAGCATATCTTCAAGTGTTTGTATCGTTCGTTCGCTCTGACCATCAGTCTGCGGATGGTAAGCTGTACTTAAACACAACTTGGTACCCAATTCCTCTTGTAGACTTTTCCAAAACCTCGATGTGAAACGGCTATCACGATCCGACACAATCGTTAACGGAACACCGTGAAGCCTCACAATTTCCTTCACGTAAGAATTCGCAAGCTTCTCCATAGACCATTTCTCCCTGGCCGCTATGAAATGCGCACTCTTAGTGAATCGATCAACGACCACCCAAATCATGTCGTGACCATTCTTTGTTCTGGGCAGTTTAGTGACAAAATCCATAGCGATGTCTTCCCACTTACCCATAGGCACAGGCAAAGGTTCTAAACTCCCGTACGGTTTCTGATGTTGTGTCTTGACTCTCGCACAAGTCACACACTCGGCCACATACTTTGCAACATCAAGCTTCATCGTCGGCCACCAGTAGTAGGGTTTCAGGTCCCTATACATTTTAGTGCTACCGGGATGAATCGAGTACATGGTTTTGTGAGCTTCTTCCATCAGAAGATCTCTGACTCCTCCTGTCTTAGGTATCCAAATCCGATCTTGGAACACCTTCAGTCCATGACTGTTTACACCGAACACCAACGTTTTGCCCAAACGTTCCTCCTTTCTGTCATTTTTCTCAGAAGCTTCGCTCTGAGCTTTCTTTATACTTTCCAAAATAGTTGATACAACTTCAATTCTCAACGCTCTTGGCCTTTTCCTTTCGGGATTGACTTTCCGACTGAGAGCATCAGCAACAACATTAGCTTTACCGGGGTGGTAAAGTATCTCGCAGTCATAGTCTTTAAGTAATTCTAGCCAGCGTCGTTGCCTCATATTCAATTCTTTCTGATTAAAGAGGTATTGGAGACTCTTATGATCAGTGAAAAGTTTGCACTTCGTGCCATAGAGGTAATGCCTCCATATTTTCAGAGCGAAAACTACCGCTGCCAACTCCAAATCATGAGTCGGGTAGTTCTTTTCATGCTCTTTCAGCTGTCGAGACGCATATGCTATCACCTTTTCTCTTTGGGTCAAAACACAACCCAAACCAACACCAGACGCATCGCTATAGACAGCGAAGTCTTCAACTCCATCGGGTAGAGAAAGTATCGGTGCCTCGCATAGCTTCTTCTTTAGCTTCTCAAATGCTTCCTGATGCTTCTCACCCCAAGCATAAGTAGCTCCTTTGTGGGTCAAAGCTGACAATGGACTAGCGATCGAAGAAAAGCCTTGGATAAACCTTCGGTAATATCCGGCTAATCCTAAAAAGCTTCGAATCTCCGTGGGACTTTTCGGTTGTTCCCACTTCGTCACAGCTTCGATCTTCGCTGGATCAACCATTATCCCTTCTTGGTTGACCACGTGACCCAAGAATTGGACTTCACGAATCCAAAAATCACATTTGGAGAACTTAGCATACAGCTTCTCCTTCTTCAAGACTTCTAACACTTCTCGCAAGTGTCTGCCATGCTCCTCCTGGCTTTTCGAGTAAATCAGAATGTCGTCTATGAACACTATCACGGATTTATCAAGGAACGGGTTACAAACCCTATTCATCAAATCCATGAACGCTGCTGGAGCATTGGTTAGTCCAAACGACATAACCAAGAACTCGTAGTGTCCATATCTAGTTCTGAATGCAGTCTTCTCGATATCTTGCTCTCTTACTTTTAGCTGATGATATCCTGACCTAAGATCGATCTTCGAGAAATAGCTCGAACCTTGCAATTGATCAAACAGGTCATCAATCCTCGGCAACGGATATCTATTCTTTATTGTTGCCTTGTTCAGCTCTCTGTAATCGATGCACATTCTCATACTTCCATCTTTCTTCTTTACAAATAACACCGGAGCTCCCCAGGGCGATGAACTAGGTCTAACGAAACCGTTGTCCAATAACTCCTGAAGTTGCATCATTAGCTCCTTCATCTCCGTCGGTGCTAATCGATAAGGTGCTTTCGCAATTGGCGTTGTTCCTGGCAACAAGTCAATACGGAATTCCACTTGTCGATCGGGCGGTAATCCAGGAAGATCTTCGGGAAATACTTCCGGATAATCACACACCACTGGAATATTCTGCATCACCTTCTTTTCCTTCTTAGCATCAATCACGAATGCTAAATACGATGTACACCCCTTGGTCAAACATTTTCTGGCTTTCATCAATGAAATGATTCCAGAATTCACTCTGCGTTTATCTCCATACACCATAAACGAATCTTTCCCAGGCGGGTTTACTTTGACTATTTTCTTCTTGCATAAAATTTCGGCGTCGTTGGCGCTAAGCCAATCCATTCCCAATACGATGTCGAAACCATTAAGTTCGATAGGCAATAATTCCTCGTGGAACTTATTCCCATTCAGATCAATTAAGATGTTTTTCATGCGATAGCTAACAGGTACAAACTTGCCACTAGCAACTTCGACTAATAAAGCATTATCTAGTCTAACAACAGGCAAAGCTAGCTTTCTACCAAATTCATGCGATATAAAGGAGTAGTTGGCTCCAGAATCAAATAAAATTTGGGCAGGCAATTCGTTAACGAGAAAGGTACCTGAAGCGACATCAGCTTCATCTTTAGCAGCTTCCAGTGTCATCTGGAATGCTCTCGCCTTTGGCTTTGGCGGAATGCTGGGTCTAGCTGCCTCCTTCTTCTTCGAGCAGTCTCTCGACATATGACCCTCCTCACCACAACCATAGCAAACTTTCTTTGTGAGGGTACACTCATTGGCATAGTGCCCTGGCTTTCCACACTTGTAGCATGTGTTCGCCACCTCACATCTTCCATGATGCTTCTTCTTACATTTGTCGCACCATTTCGCTTCACCTCCACCTCCCCTCGAACCAGACTTCGAGAACTTGTTTTTCTTGTTGGACCCTGAAGTTCCATCGAACTTCCTCTTCTCACCAACATCTATTCTTTCCAGACCCTTTTCCTTCTGTTGGGCCTCCACATTCTTAGCTGCACGAACAGCCGTTTTCAGAGTGGTTGCCATTTTGACTGTCGGACCAAAGTCAGCAGGCAGTCCGTTAGCAAACCTCTCAATCTTGGAGAGTTCCGTTGGCACTAGGTACGGAAACAACTTCATCTTCTCAGTAAATGCAGTAGCATAGTCATCTATGCTCATCTTCCCTTTCTTTAAGTTTTGAAACTCATTGTTCAGATCAATCAGATCTATCTCTGAACAATACTGCACCCTCAGCTGTTCCAAGAACTCCTCCCATGACATTTTCAGGGCTTCTCCTCGTGGCATAGTATCTGCCAACAACTTCCACCAACTCAAGACTCCAGTCTTCAGTTGTCTAACCGCAAATACGGTCTTCTGTTTGTTGCTACAGTCGCAACTTTCAAATACCATCTCCATTTCGGAGATCCAATCCATTATCTCAACAGGCTTTGGGCTCCCAGAAAGACTTGGCGGTTTGGCGCCCAAGAAGTTCTTGTACATACGCCCATCCTTGTTGTTTCTCCTTTCCGGATCGTTCCTTCGTTCCTCTTGAGTCCCAACTTGACTCACCATGCGACTATTGTTCCCTTCCTCCGATTGCTCGGGAATCAATTCCGGTTCCTCAATAGGTATGATAGGTTCATCCCTATTATTATGCAACATTTGTCGCATCTCCTCCCTTTGTTCGGCTAGCATAGCCCGAATCATGGCTTGCACCGCAGCCATTGTTATTGGTTCTGGTGCTGCTGCTACAACAGGTATTTGCTCAATCACTGGCGGTTGATTCCTGTTTTCATCTGCGTTTCCAACGCCACTCCTTGTTCTCACCATTTTTGATCTACACACCGAATAATTTCACCTTATTACTCCAAACGATTACATGCTAGTTCTAATAACGTAGGCATACGCTTAGAATCCTACACACATAAGGTTTCCAGATCCGGTCGGCAACAGACCGTAGATCCGAACAAATAATATCATATATGGCAACATATAACATTTAGCACATAAAAGCATTTTAGGCAACTTTCCTAAAATAAACTAGTGCTCGTGTCTAAAATCCAACAGACACACATCTCAAAATTCCACTTAGCATTCTAAGTTTAAGTCTAGAAATCCTACAAATTCCTAGTTCGCTTAAACTAATGCTCTGATACCAACTGTGACATCCCCAAAATCTCGGCCAGAAAAGACCGATTTTCATTTATGCTTTTAAATATTTTCAGAGTAAATCCTTTTTATTTGAAAGAGTTGCGGAATTTGTTCCCAAAACAAAACATGATAAAATAATATTTATCAAAGCATTTCATCAAGAGATGCATTTCATTATATAATCAAAACTCGGGATGTCATGTTCCGATACAGACCATAAAGCATAAACGATAAACATTACAAGTCATTCAACAAATATATACATATACAGACTTGTAAACAAAACAACAAGATGATCCATCCATCTTACGCCCTTGTGCCACTTCCTGTAATACAAATAAAACTGAGTGGGTCAGGCTTGGGAGCCTGGTGAGCATATAGGGTTTTCAACCCACAATAAATAAGTTATATTTAATTTCACCAACCAATCACTATCCCGATTACCCATTCCCGTTATCCTCACTTTACGTCCCTAAAACAACTATCTCAAGGGACCTAATCTAGGATTTTCATCGGGACGGACATCACTGCGAAGGGGTTTCCTCAACAATAGATATCCTAAAGGCAACCATGAGGGGGATAGAGTACACCGGTGAACACATCGTTCACAACACCTACAGGTTATGAACCTGCTAGTGTTCCACTGGACTGTCTAGAAAGAGTCCGTGGTCGTTATCCATACTCCGCTGAATAACTAGATCAACAACAACAACAACATCGAGGCCTCTCATCTGTTTATTACACACCAACTGTCTACCCATGTTCTACCCAACATATTAGTAGATAAATATATATATTTTCATACGTAGTTTAAAGAAAACCTGTATAGCATGCTTTAATCAACACATATGTCACATAACAGATGAGGCACACACACATAACACGTATCTCATAAAGAAATAAGCAGATCTATAAGATAGAAGAGAGTGAATACTCATTCACACATAACATAACCAAATATATACACATAGCACGTATTTTTATATAAAATACTTCGTATTATTGTATTAGAAGAAATAACTACACACTCACTTGATCAGAAGACGATCCGACAGCACTACGGCTTATAGAAGTAGTAATCCACAGCAGATCTGGAAGATCTCCTCGAAAATCGAACTTCTCGCGGGCAGAGCTTCGACTCGGGAACCGCGCTTCTCGGGATCTTCGGGATCTCGGGACTTGCCTCGGGGCTAGAGTATGATACCGGGGCTTCGGGGTAGCTTCGGCACGAAAAACGATGCAAAAGACTAGAGAGAAGAGAAGAAAATGAACAAGAATCAAGGCTGCCTTCGGATCCTTTATATAGAGGCTGGAGCCTCGGAGTACGCGGGGCGTACAGGCGTACGCAGCGCGTACGCGTCCGAAATCGTCACTGCATGCGTCATCCGAAGTGTCGACACTATCGGAGTTACGCGATAGCGTAACCTCGTACGCGGGGCGTACCATGGATCAGACGCGTGACTCGGCTTCGGATAATACCTCCGAATTTATAATTAAAAATAAATATAAAATGATTAATAAACTTCGGAAATTCATAACTTCTTCATACGAACTCCGTTTTCGACGTTCTTTATATCCACGCGAAGGTGAGACCATGCTCTACGACTTTCGTTTAGACTCCGTCGGCTAATTTTGAATTTATTTTTATTAATTATTTTTAATAGGCCGCGACAGAAACTTTCGTTATAAATTCATAACTTCTTCGTTTGATGTCCGTTCTCGCCTAACTTTTTATCGCTTCGATACCAACAATGAGATCTTCGATTCTCATTTAGATTGCTTCGGCTAACAACCGCTCGATCTCAATTCGAGTATTTCAGGCTGTATACCGCTAAGCCGGAACTTCGATAAATCATAACTTCCTCATACGAAGTCAGATTTGGGCGTTCTATATATATTCGGAAACCTCGTTTCAACTACTACAACATTAACCAAAGATATTAAGTTTATTTTACACTTTAATTTTGACGCTTATTTTTATTCTTAATTAATCAGACCACATAATTAAGCAATTAAGCACAAAACACATAATACTCAAATAATACATTCTTATTATTTCAAAACGGGTTACAAAGGTTAACCTAGACTATTATATTGCTAAAAACGGCAAGCCCGGAAACACAGGCGTTACACCTGACTCCTAACCAGCAAGACGACATCCAACACTTTTGTTTGTAACGGAAGGGAAAGTTATAAAAAAAAGTCCCTTGATTATGTGCAAGAACTACTTGGAGAATGGCATAGTTGCAGAAATCGAGATTAATCGGCGATTAATCGCTTGACGTTCTCCAACCGTCGATGATTTGGGCATTAATCGGAAATTTAGGATTAATCGGGTTTGGCGGGATTAATCGGTCAACAAAAGTCAACAAAAGTCAACAAAAGTCAAAAAGGTCGAAAAAAGTCAAAAAATTGTCAAAAAAAATTGTAAAAAATTAAAAAAACCAACTTTTTTTTATTCCAAAATTTTCAAATTTTCGAAATTTCAAATATTATACCAAAATGTTCATATTTTCGTATTTTCAAATTTCTAAATTACAATTTTTCTTATTTTCTAATTTTGAAGTACTTGTTTTTCTTAAGATATATTAATATTTAACTAATTTTAATATTTTATTAATAATCTATGGTCTCCGATTAATCCTCGATTAATCCCCGCCAAGACCGATTAATCTCTTAACACCAGTCGACAAAATAGTCAGGGAGACTTCCTATCTCCACATCGTGGTGGCCAACCCACCACGTCGTGGAGCCTGCTCTAGTCGGCTTAATACATTAAACTCTTATTCCTTTAAGCTACATATTTATACTTTCTTGAGGACTTTCTTACACCCAAAGAATCATAAAATTGTTGATTTATAGACATATATGTATTTAGCTCAAGCCAGGTTAAGTGGTGAAAAATGAGGCCAAAACCTCATGCATGACATCAAAACTTTATTAAACTCACATCTGGAACATATAACCACAAAGGGGACCTCAAGGACCTATAAAGTTGCCAACTTTATAGAATCCATCCATCAAAGATCTCCCAATCATGACCTAGATCTAGAAACATAGCACATAAGATCAGAACTTGAGGACTTACATGAGTCTAAAATGTATGGAAGAGATGATGATGAGATTTGATTGCTGGATCTATGCACCAAGAAAACATTCTTCTTCTTCTTCTTCTTCAAGGCACCAAAAACACCACCAAAAGCTCACAAATGTCAACGGTAGAGGCTAGGGTTGCTTTAGGTCGAAAAGGAAGTTATGTAGGCTGATGGTGTGAAAACTCTAGTCATTACATCCCTTAAATAGGGATTAAAGCCTGAAAAATTAGGGTTTTGCATTTTGGAGGCCACCACGTCTTGACCATCGCCCTACCATGTCATGGCACCTTAAATGAATTCATGCTTTCATCGGGTGCCGCCACATCGTGGCCACCAAAAATCATATAGTTCTAAGTCTTAAATGTCGAATTCATAAAAAACGCTTGTACCTGGAACTTGGTGTTACAATTCTTCCCCACTTGAACTAGATTTCGTCCTCGGAATCCTCAGCTGAAAACAAGTCTAGGTAGTGCTCTCGCATCTACGCCTCAGGCTCCCAAGTCCACTCGGAACCCTTCTGATGCTGCCACTGAACCTTAACCAAGGGAACCACCTTGTTGTGTAAGGCCTTCGTCTTGCTATCTAAAATCGTTACTGGTCTCTCCACATAATTAAGGTGCTCTTCGATCTGATACCATCCAAAGGAACCACTGTTGAATCGTCCACCAAGTAATTTTGGAGCTGAGAAACATGGAAAGTACTATGAATCTGACTCAACTCCTCAGGCAAGTCTAATCGGTAGGCCACCTTGCCCACTCTAGCCACTACTCGAAAAGGTCTGGTGAATCGGTGGCCCAACTTGCCCTGCTTCCTGAAGGGTATAATACCATTCCAAGGTGATACCTTTAGCAAAACCATATCCCTAACCTAAAATTCCAACTTGGACCATCGCCTATCGACACAACTCTTCTACTAACTTATGTTGTCTGCAATCTCTGTCTGATCTGCTGGACGAGCTCAATTGTATAGAGCACTACCTCAGTACTCCCTATGATCTCTGCCTGACCTCGCCCTAAAATATCTCTAATGGGTTTTATGCATAAGAAACAATCCTATGTGCTCATACAAACCCTAATGCTTGGATCTAGGTTTCTCTATTGTACATGCTTTGAATCCAAGGCTATAAAACCTAGATCTAACATTTAATAAACTGAATTAGGGTTTATAGAATTACCTTTGATTGTTATATTGCAATAACAATCAATTCCTTGCTTTGATTGGCTTTAGAAAGCTTAGTGCCTCAAGTGCTGCACCTCTAATGGAGTCACAAACACCTTATGTAACTTGGATGAAGAGGAGATGAAAGGAGGCTGCCCAAAAATGACTAGAAACCCTAGAGAATTAGTTGTCCACGTTTTTGGGGTCTAAGGGGTCCTTTATATACTTGTGTGGGCTGCTAGGGTTTCAGTCAAAACCCTAATGGACAACTTAAACTCTAAGCAGCCCATGGAACCTTCTGGATAAGGCCATGGACGAAAATATGATGGGCTCCCATCATAATTTCGTTCACCCCTTGTTCCTCTAGCATTCCTTAGCCCAATGACTCAATTATCCAATAATTGCAGTCCAGTCCCCTAAATTTAATTACTCTTTCAGCCACAAAATTAATTCTTAATTAATTCTTGACCAATATTAATTAAACAATATGATTTCTCCTTTAATATATTACTCTCATAATATATTAATAAATCATATTTAAACCTTTCTCTCCTTAATTCATCCTACATATTGCTATGGTGAAGGCAACCCAAAAGGACCATGCTCATAATCGGGTCAAGTACATACCAAAATAGTTATGGACTTAGACACTAATCCAACAGTCTCCCACTTGGATAAGTCTAATAACTATTTTCTGTATAACTTCAGAACCTGATCAGCAATCGTAGCTTTCAAAAGCCGCTGTCAACTCTGATCTTATCAGATAGCGTGTCCTTAGATAAGGGATTATATATTCCTCCATTCTCAAGATATCGTATAGACATAAGACATGAATTTTAATCATTCTCTTTATACTGTTTCCTGACTTCCGATTTATGACGACTGACAACAGACAACAATTGAACACATCAACTTAGTCCCGGCTTAGCCAAGCGCTTAGGTGTCATCACTAAATCATCGAGAGGCCCACATATATCGCTTTTATCCCACTTTGGGTAAAAGGAATGGATAAACTTCGACTCATATGCTTGCTTGCATTTACTGATCGAATCACACACAACAATAAGTTTTATAACACCAAGTTACTGGTGCGTTTACTTATTATCAATGTGCAACCGACCAACAAATAACAACTCATACGTCTTGGATTCAAGAATATACAATATTATCGTCTCACTAATCACTCGTGATAAAACCATGAGGTGATCCAAGTGAGCATGGGTTTAATCTAATACTCTAATCTTATCAAAGCACTCATGAACTCTTCAGCAAACTTGTGCTATGTCTAAACCTTTTAGACAATCTACAGACTCTTCATGACAGTCTTCCTTCATACTTACTTCCAACGTATGACCGACTGTGGATGTTCGAATAACCCAGTTATTCTGGAAGTCAAAACATGCAAACTGAAACATAACAATAATACTTAATCTTATATGGCCCCAAACTTGTGAGAGTAAATAAAACACTTCTATTTATCCACCATATTGATTACTCATTATTTATCATTTAATGTTTCGGATAATCAACTCATTACTTGAATTACAACAACAATTGTCCCATGCTCTAAGCATGCACACCTTGTTTCCTATGGTCCATGCTTTGTGAAATAGATCAACTGAAAACTTTTCCAATGATGCTCATTTCACAATTCCTTAATCCTAACTGTTAGTGTAAGAACACAAGGTTCTTGCCACTACTAGAATATGTTAGACTCTAACATTTTGTGCAACGATCCTTTCGCAAAATCATAGCACAAAAGTCACCAAGACTTGGCCAATGAAATTACAAAATACTCTATCTGAAATTGTTACAAGACAATTCCATAGACGTGAAGTCTCACATTCAAGGTACATTCCTTTGAACATCCTTCTTGCATAAAAGTTTCTAATCTAAACATAGATTCTCAATATCCAACTCCCAATATGGAAACATTTCCACATTTTCCATATGACAACTCATTCTTAATGTCAATATGGTCCATTCAATACCATACTTCCAACTACTCACAAGCGACCAATCCTCAGCGAACTTTGGATCGTCCTTTGATAGTTGTTTAATTATTTTAATCAAAACCGAGCTAATTTGCATGGTTATTCACACCTTGTTTGTGATCCTCGGTATCCCAGTCACAAACTTGAAGGGCATAATCAAGATTAAACATGCCACTGAAAAGTTCAATGAATCTCAAAAGATCTAGGAGTTTCATTTAAAAACCTAATTCGTTTAAAATTTCGTTTTCGTGGTGGAATTGGTAAATCGTCATTACCTACCAACAAATACTTTACTTTTGGATTTCGACATCCCTCTTCCGAATTGTGAATTATTGTGTTGGGTCCTAGTCTTAATATTTCATTTGAGTGTTATATTAAAGATTAAATCAACTAACTTGAATTTCTCCCTTGTAGATGTCTAGTTCTAACAACTATAGTCTTCCTTATCCTTTTGGAAAAAGCTTTCCTCATGAAGATAATATTCCACGTGACGATCGAGGTGAAAGATCAATCCCTTCTTTGTGCTTTGGAGAAATTTATCTTCCTCCACGTCCTCAAATTATTCTCCCTGACCCACGTGTTCGTTGACTTGAATAGTTCAAGATCACTCAAGCCATATTGGCAAGCAGACACGAAGATGGAAAGTCTGTATATGCTCACGTATTGGAGATGAAGTTGCATATTGACAGGTTGGGAATGTTAGGTGTTGTTTTCCCGAGGAAGTTGGCTGTTGACTTTGTTCTTCAATCACTTCCCGAGTCGTATGGTCATTTTGTTAAAGACTACTATATGACAGATCACGACGCGACCCTTATTGATCATGCATATTTGCTAATTACTACTGAATCAACAATGATTTGGCGCACTAGTCAAACAAATTTGATTGGAGGATCTGCATCCCAAATTTCCATGGACCCTAACAATGGTAAAGGTGATAGTCCATAAATGGTTTCTTCTCCTAAAGGACTAAAATCGGCCATGGTCGAAGAGTTTAATCATAAGAGAAAGGCAAAGTCTGAGATAATGCCATGCGCCATTCTGAAAGAGTCTGTTTGTTTCTATCGCCAAGAGAAGGGGCATTGGATGCGAAGCTGTCGTATCTACCTGAAAGATAGCAAGGATGGTAAAGTCAAAATGTATGACTCTACTTTAGGTAAGTCCACTATCTAACTTTGTTAAGTTCCTGTTTATAGATTCTTAATACATGATGCGATAAGATTGCATTTTGATGTTTTGTAGGATTGAAAAAAAAGGAAGGAAGCTTAAAGGAAGAGTGAGCTGAGTCTGGTTGCGAATAGATGGATTTCAATCGCATGGTTCGATGATTTGATTTTTGAGCTGCTATTTAGGAGTTATGATAGATTGTTTAGGGATATTTAGTAACATAGTTTTCATTTGTGCTTGCGTTGTAAGGACGAGTTTTCCACATTTTTTATACATAAAGAAAATTTTTGATTTTGTCTTATTTTATATTTCCTTACAATGTCATTTGTGAAAATTGGTGTTTTATATATTGTTAACAATGGATTTGATTCTTAGTTATATCATTTGTGGTAAGTGTCATAGTTTACCAAATAAGGAAGGATTCTTATCACCTAAGTTTCAATTCAAAAACCTGGAATCATGCGACTTGTATTATGTGATGTAACACCCGATTCTTGGTACACAGTTAATTCAAGCATTTATTGTGTTTTTCTCTGAGACTCGACGAGTTGGAGGCCCAACTCGTCGAGTAGAGTCGAGACCCGCGGACAGTTTAAGTGACCTACTCGACGAGTCGGAAGACTGACTTGGCGAGTAGGTGTTGTTTGGGTAAAACCCTAAATTGAGGGTTTGCACCCTATTTAAATGCCTTATCTCAGCCTCCATCATACCTTATACTCCTAGAAGACATCATATCAAAACCCTAGCCGTTTTTGTGTGTTCTAAGGTCATTTTGGTGCTTTTTGGTGGGTTGTGAAGCTTGAGAAGAGGAAAGGAGCTTGTGAGACCAAGGGGAAACAAGAAGATCCAGAGTTTGGAGTTCATTTTCAGTTTATTAGAGGTATGAAGCTGAACCTTTGTCTATAGATCTTGATTTTTCGGCCTGTTCCTTCATATTTCTAAGCCCTAGAGAGGTTGTATTCGGGATTTAGTGTTGGAAGTCAGTGTATGCTTTATATCCAGGTCTATTAGGGGGTTTTATGGCAAAAGGTACCCATTTTGTTGCCATGAACACCCCATGCACCTTGGAGGCCATCTTTTATGGCTTTTTGGGCCAAAGACCCCTTGCATGTGTACCAAGTTTGGAACTTTACGTGTAAAATGGATATTAGGAGGTCAGATCTATGGTTTTGGCGTGTTAAGACCCATTTAAATTGACCGTATAATGTTGTTCAAGGATGGACTCGACGAGTTGTTCTTGGAACTCGGCGAGTCTCGGTGTAAGGACCACCAAATCCTTTCTGTGGATAGACCAATTGTTAGGGAGGAAAGTCCCATAGATGTTTAGACATGAAAAGGGACCTGGGAATCATGGGACTCGACGAGTGTATGAACAGACTCAACGAGTCCAAGGCAATCTCCCAATCTTTGAAGATGGACTCGACGAGTTGTTCATACAAATCGACGAGTCATAGACCGGACACATTCTTATGAGGGAGATGAACTCGCCGAGTTCAAGGAAGAACTCGGCAAGTCGGATGAAGATGGTCCCGATGGTTTGAATGAAGGAGAACCCGTCAAGTTCTTGCTAGACTCGACGAGTGGAGTCGGGGTTGGATCGGTTTAATGGAGTATGAACTCAACGAGTTGGTAGACCAAATCAACGAGTCAGGTCAACTAGGTGTTGACTTTGACCAATGTTGACTTTACCTGGTTTTGGTATTGACTCGGGTTAGAGTTGTATGTTCTGTTTAATGACTTGAGGGCTGTCGTGTAGAGATTGATGAGTTGAGGAGAGCTGAACTTCATGCCGAGGACAGTTCAGACACTACATGACATCGAGGTGAGTTACCTTCCAGTAGAAGTGGGTCTAAGGCACTGAGGCCGGCCTACTAGTAATTGTTAGTTGGGATGGTTATCTTTGTGATAATTTTCTGGTTCGTTATTGTTGGATATGCGAGTATGCTAGACTGCTAGATATGTGAGTATGCTAGTTTGCTAGTTGCCATGTTATATGAGATAGCATCAGTAGAAGGGGACTAGTACCCGATTCGGTCGTTAGGACAAATGGGTAGGTCGGACACCCTAGATATGTCTGACAGCATGATTATGATATGAGATTATGTGTTAGTAATAGGGGTGAAATAGTCCTCGTGTTCGGTTGGGATAGACCGGAGGGTAGGTCAGCACCCCAGAATGGCTTGACATGGGTAGGTCAGCACCCCAGAATAACTTGACATGGGTAGGTCAGCACCCAAGAATAGCTTGACATGGGTAGGTCAGCACCCCATAATAGCTTGACATGGTTAGGTCAGCACCCCAGAATGGCTTGACATGGGTAGGTCAGCACCCCATAATAGCTTGACATGGGTAGGACGAGCGCCCCAGAATTTGCCCGGCAGTATGTATGCTATGTGATTGTATGGTATGTGGTATGATGGGGGAACTCACTAAGCATTGTGCTTACAGTTTCAGTTTTGTTTTCAGGTACCTCTTCATTCAAGGGGAAGGAGCCGGCGGTGTAGCGACGCATCACACACACATGATTTCCGCTTAGAGTTTTCTGGGATTGTACTCTGATATTTTGTTACTTCAAGATGATTTGGTTTTGAGAAATGATATTATGGTTTTATGTATTGACATGATCTTGGCAATGTTTCGATAAACTAATTTATAAATCACTTAATTAAAAACGAAATTTTTGGCCTCAAATTATGGGATGTTACATGTGATGAATGAGAATCTTCATCTTTGGGAAATTAAGACTAATTCCTTGTTCACATATGTATGTGAGTCATGTGAAAGAGTTAAGGATCTAGTGCACATTGATATGTACTTATCAAATCCACCACAAAGAATGATAAAGACTATTCATCATAGTTTACTAAAAGTTTAGTAAATATGGTTATACTTAGAAGATTAAGTGTCATTCTAATACTTTGAAAAGTTTCAAAGTATAGGAGAACGAATAAGAAGAATCAATTAGGCAGAAAGATAAAAGTTTTCTCTAATCAGAAAAGAAAGGAGAGTACTTTAGTATCGTGTTTTATGATCATCCTAATGATTATGGTACCATGTCACAATTGATCTTTTAAGGACACCTTAGTGCATAAGTATGACTAAGAAGAGATATCGAGAATTGTTGAAATGGTTAAATCAAGAAGATGAGTCATACTTCATTCCAAAATAGAGTCTTAGAGTTATACTCCGAGATTGTGTCTTGAGTGACATATCCTAAGTAGGTTTATAACACATCATGAAATTTGAAGTAGAAAAATGTTTTCTTACTCTTGCACATTTGAGATTGGTAGTTGTGATGTTTTGGATAAAACAAAGACCAACTAAGACCAATTGTATGAAGTGTCTTTCTTGATAAGAACCCACACTAACTCTTGAATATTTGTTTGTCAAGGAATGTTTCTTGACAAGAGAATCTTATATGTCAAGAGTTCAGTGGGAGTCTTAATGATCTTGAATAGTTTCAAGAACTAATCAAGAATAAACCTATTGTTTATCACTAGCACACGACTTGAGGTTTGTACCATATCGTGTTGACATATTCTTGTTTCTGCGCCCATTCCAGTTAAGTTAAGTATGCATGTGAGTTCTATGAGTACTCATTTGATTGCATAAGAAAAAGCACCTTGGTCATCGAAAGTACATTGATCTGTATGGGTGAGCTGCTCAATAACTTGGAAGCACTGGTATTGTGCTGCTAGATGGCAAGAAATTAAGAATAAGCAATTTCAGTCCATATGAGTTTGGATTTTTCATGAACCTTGTCTTATGATAGTGGTTGGAAATGACAAATCACATGGATAGGAACACATACATCATGAAATCTAAATGGCAAGAGGTTTCTCTCTACTTCATGAAAATGATTGTGAGGAAACGCTTCCACTGGAAGATTTTAAAGAGTTACCTGGTGTGTTAATTAAGTTCTCAAATTCGAGTATGATTACGACATCCTTCTTCATAGTTCGAATTGTGAGATACGACAAAAGGTTTGAACAGTTGGGAATTATCGCTATACGTTCTAAAAAGGTTTAGACACACGCATAAGCTATCTAATGAATGGTGTATGAGCTTAGATAAACACTTATTGAAGCATATCGTATCAGGAATCTGAACTTTGTTAAGGAAGTTAATAAGTATTGATTTTTAGAAGTCCAGATGATTTCCGAGTACATGTCAAAGCTAGTGGGAGCATAAGTGTTATGCTTGTAAGTATGTAATTATTATGCTAGTGGGAGCACAATTATTACGTTAAGTGTTGCGAGTTAGCAACACTATATATAGGAAACAAAGTTTTAATTTGCAAAGTTGCAGAGTTTGAAAAGTTGTTTCGCTGTAGTAGGTTTTAAGGAGAGGAACTCATACTTCATTTTGAATCTAAAAGTTTAGATTGAAATTTTAATGGGACTTAGTCATGGATATATATGAATGTAATGTTTCAACATTGGAAATTATATATATGGAAATATTATAGCAAGAGACATGGAAACTATCATGTATTTATGTAAGACTTTATGAATCGTGTCTCATATGCTTCGCTTCCATGGAATTGTTTTGTAACAAATCTCCAGTGTAATATCATTGGCAAAGTCTTGGTGACTTTGGTGACTTGACATTATAAATGGATCATGACATGATAGTTTAGAATCCAACATATTCTAATAGTGACATGAATTTGGTATTCTTACACTTATAGATAAGGATTAGGAATTGTGAAATGAGCATCATTGGAAGTGTATTCTATTAATCTATTTCACAAAGATAGGACCATAGATAAACATAGTGTGCAGGCTTGGAGCATGGGATGACTATTGTTTTAATTCAAGTATCAAGTTGATTGTTTGAAACATTATACAATGAGTAAGTTCTAATCAATATGGTAATTAAATAATAAGTGTTTTATTTGTACTCAAAAGTTTTGAGACCATATTGGATTAGATTATTCTTGTGTTTCTTTTTGCATGTTTTACATCCTGAATAACTAGGTTATTCAAACATCCACAACCAATCATACTTTGGAAGTAAGTAGTGAGGTAAGGCTGTCATGAATCCCATTGTAGATTGTCAAAGTATTTAGACATAGCAAAAGTTTGCTGCAGTGTTCATGAGTACTCCTGTAATAAGAATTTGACTATTAGATTAAACCCATGCTCATCTGAATCACTTCATGGATTTTTTCACGAGTGATTGTGAGACGATAATATCTTATATTCTTGAAACGGAGACGTATAGTTGTTGTTTACAAGTCGGTTATGCATTGATAGTGCGTAAACGCATCAATAACTTGATATTATAAAACCTATTGTTGTGTGTGATTTGATGAGTAAATTATGCAAGCATATGATTTGAAGTTTATCTGTTCCTTTTACACTAAATGGGATAAAAGCAATATCTATGGGCCCCTTGATGATTTAGTGATGACGCCCTAAGAGCTTGGGTAAGCATGTACTAAGTTGATGTGTTCAATTGTAGTCTGTAGTCAGTCGTCATAAATCGGAAATCAGGAAACAATACATGGACAGAGAGAATGATTATAATCCATGTCTCATGTCCATACAATATCTTGTAGATTGGAGGAATATTTGACCCCTTATCCAAAGGATGCGTCATCGATAAGATCAGAGTTTGACAACGACTTTTGGTAGCTACAATTTGCTAGTAAATTTGGTAATTATACTTGCAACTATAGTTATTGGACTTATCCAAGTGGGAGATTGTTTGATTAGGTGTCTAAGCCCATCACTATAATTGGTATAAACTTGAATTGATAGTAGTAATGTCCTTTTGGGTTGCCTTCAAACCTGGCAATGGAATAGGATGACTGTTAGAGAGAGAAGAATGATTTATTGATTTATTACTTGGTTGATAAATTAATTTGAAATCAAAATAAATGATTTAGTTAATGTATTATGTGAATAATATATTTATTAGTAATCATATAATTTAATTAATATTTAATCAGAAATTAACTTGGAGTTAATTTTAGGATTAATGGTATTAATTGAAACTGTAGGGACTAAAGGTGACAATGTTCAATAGTTGAGCATTGAGCATTCTAGAACCTCCCTTAGAGGGAGTGGGGGGGGGGGGGGGACGAAAACTAGATGCTGCTAGGGTTTCCTTGGGCTCTAAGGGTGCCTTGGAAGCCTTAGGGAGGAAGTTAAGGGATTAGGGTTATCTAAGATACACCTGCCTTATCCTAAACCTTCCTTATCACCTATATAAACCCCTATTGGGTTGGATTTCGTCCCATGCACTCCAAGAAAGGCTTAGAGCTGAATTTTCCACTTCCATTCTCTCTCTCTCTCTCTCTCTCTCTTTCTCTCTCCATAGTAATCCTTGGTTGTTAGGTTTGTTTGTGAGACATTAGAGGCGCGACACTTGTGGCGCTTGCTACCAAAGGTCTTTTCAAGCAAGGTTTTTAGATTTTTATTACAATATAACAATCAAGGTATGTATTTTAATCCCTATTGTGTGAATTTGATTATAATACATAGAACCTAGGGTTTCTTCTTTTGTGTTCAAGTTTCATGTTCAATTAGAGAAAACCTAGATCCAGTTCAATTAGGGTTGCATGCACACATAGGATTGTATGTTTTACTCAAAACCATCACTCTAGAGTTTGAATTATACGCTCACTCTGACTGTCTATTTGCATATGATAGGTTGTGCTAAAATGTAGTCTAGTACCCAACTACTTGTGGAACCTCTTCCAAAACCTAGAAGTAAACCGAACATCTCGATCCAAAACGATAGATATTGGCACACCATAGAGAGAAACCACCCCTCGAATGTAGATATTAGCCAATTTCTCGACTGATAAAGTCTCCCAAATAGAAAGAAAGTGCATGCTCTTGGTGAACCGATCAACAATCGCCTATATCGCATCAAATCCTCTAGGAGTACGGGGTACCTTCGTGACGAAATCCATGGTAATTTGTTCCCATTTCCATACGGGAATATCCAAAGGCTGTATTTTCCTTTGAGTCATTTGATGCTCAACCTTGACTTTTCTGCAAGTCAATCACCTCTCTACACACTCGACTAACTCCCTCTTCATGTAGGGCCACCAATAGTTGAGTCTCAAGTCCCGGTACATATTGGTCGCATCAGGATGAATAGAAAATCGAGACTTATATGGCTTATCCATCAATATATGTCTTACAACTCCGGTATCCATAATCCACATCCTGCCACACTAGGTTATCAACCTCCGACTATCTGTGACAAAAGTAGTAACTTATCCCTTAATATTCTATTTCTTTCGGTTCTTTTCCTTGATTCCCTCACCGTGGTCCTTTCTAATCATATCCGAAAGTGGTGAAGCGATTGTCATCCTCATACGCAGGTCTCTACTAGGAGCACTAACCACCTTGTAACTTAAGGCATTGGCTATCACGTTGGCCTTCCCCGGGTGGTATAATATCTCGCAATCATAATCCTTCACCACATCAATCCACCTCAGTTGTATTTTGTTCAAATTCGGATGATCCATAAGATACCTTAAAGTCTTGTGATCTATGTAGATGGTATAACGGACCACATACATATAGTGTCTCAAAATCTTGAGGGTGAAGACCATTGCCCCCAATTCCATATCGTGAGTAGGGTAATTAACCCCGTGAGGTTTCGGCGGCCTGGATGTATTAGCAATCACTCTACCCTGATGCATGAGCACCACCCCAACCCTATGATAGAAGCATCATAATAAACCACAAAATCCTTAACACCCTCTAGAAGGGTCAATACAGGAGCCTCACAAAGCTTTTGTTCAATGTCTCAAACGTTGTCTGCTGCTCATGTCCCAATGAAAATCAACACTCTTCTTCGTCAAACGGATGAGATGAACCACAACCTTGGAGAAATCCTGAATGAACCTCCAGTTGTACCTGATAGCCCAAGAAAACTCCGGATATCCGAAGGAGACTTCATGACCTCCCACTACATCACTGCCTCAATCTTGGCCAGATCAGCAAAAATCCCGTCCTAATTGCTGAGGTGCCCCAACAACTGAACCTCGAGCAACTAGAACTAACACTTGGAGAACTTAACATAAAGTCTCTCCTTCCTCAAAACCCCAAGAAGCTCCTTTGAATGATCCTTATACTGCTCCTTGGTCTTGTAATAGAACTAAATATCATCGATGAATATGATGACTGATCGATCGAGCATCGACCTGCACACTCAGTTCATCAGACCCATGAAGGTTATCAGTGCATTGGTGAGACCAAATGGAATCACAACGAACTCATAATGACCATAACGAGTTCAAAAGTCCGTCTTCTCAATGTCCTCCTCTCATACCCTCATCTAATGGTACCCTGATCTCAAATCGATCATAGAAAACCAAGATGCACCCTGAAGTTGATTGAAAAGATTATCATTCCTCAGTAGTGGGTAACAGTTCTTCATTGTCAACTTGTTCAACTCCCGGTAATTAATGCACATATGGTGAGAACCTTCCTTCTTCTTCACAAATAAAATCAACGCTCCCCAAGGTGAACTACTGGGTCGAATGAACTGTTTTCCCAATATCTCCTAAAGTTGAGAGGACAACTCCCACATATCTGGTGGTGAAAGGCGATATGACACCTTAGAAATTGAGGTTGCACAAGGGATCAAATTGATCTTAAACTCAACCTACCTCTCTAGAGCTACACCAGGTGAATTCTTCAAGAATACATCTGGAAAGTCATGAACTATTGGGACATCGGCAATCAAGCGCTTCAGCTGCTCATGAGTGTCCGCCACATAAGTGAGATATCTCGAACAACCATGTTGAATGAGCCTCTTCGTAAATGGTCAGCACTCCCCCACTTGGGTTATGAACTACCATTAATTGCTTCTCATAATCAATAAGAGCCCCAAAGCGGCTCAACCAATCCATCCATATGATCACACAAACATCCCCATAAGAATTGGAACTAGATCAATCGAGTAAGACACCCCGAAAACCTATAAAACACATCCACAAAAATGATTGAAGAAGATACCTTGTGCTCTTTGGTAATGGAAAATCATAATGTATACCTCATCTCTCCAAGAGCCACATCAAAACTCCTACTGACGGACGAAGATACAAAGGACTGACTTGCACCCAAGTCAAATAATACTAAAGCGAGTTAGGAGTTCATTAAGAAGGTACCTAACATAAACATACATATGATTGTATATGAAATAATCAAACATAAATAAAATTGAATACATACAAGTAACAACATCGTATGTTGCCATGGCCCCTCTGTAGTTAGCTGAAAAGCATATGCTTTGGCCTTCAGGACCTTAGCCATCCCCTAACAGCAATCTGTGATCCAAAGACTCACCAGGGTCGGTGCCTACACGTGCTCAACAACAAGAAAGGGATAGTTGGCCTTTACATGTCCAACTTGATCATCGTAATAAAAAATACGCATAATCGGCAATGGAGCCTATTGCTACCAGCGACACTCTCTCACAAAGTGGCCCTCTATGCCACACTTGTGGCACCTAGTGTAGTGGTGTTAATTATAATGACATGTGTGGAATACGAAAAGATCTAGTGAATCATCATACAAACTTAAGAACACAAGGAGTAAATAAATCTGTTTTAGCTCATATTAGATCTAGAAAGAATATACAAATGAGTCTTGTACAAATTCTCTCTCTAGTCTAACACTCCAAATGATTCCCCGGCATGATCGCAACGCATCACACAATGATTTTCACATTACAATATATTTGGGAGTTGTACTATGATATTAATTTTCTATGACATGTTTTGGTTATTTGAGATACTGGTTTTTGATTATGAAATAAGTTGACACTATTGATATTTCAGACTACTAGTTTTTATATATTTACTTATTTTAAAAATGAAATTTTTGGCTCTAAATTTTAGGATGTTACAAAACAGCCTCAACCCAAGGATTTTCGGCCACTTGCTTCTTGGAAGACCTATGTGGTTTTTCTAACGTCTCTCCTCCTTCTCAATCATTTTCCTTTGCTAGTGTTGAGTGTGAACCACTAGATGTATGACATTTGTGACGCTTGCTCTCAAGGCTTCATCAACACAAGGATTTACATTGTTATTACTACATAACAATCAAGGTATGATTTTTATAACCCTATTTTTATTTTTTGATAATATATTAGTGTTCCAGGGTTTCTATTTTGTTGTTCAAGTTGTATGTTTAATTAGAGAAAACATAGATAATTTATTTAGGGTTACATGCACACATAAGATTTATATGTTTTGCATAATACCCAACAGTGGTATTAGAGTGTAGGTTTAGTTTTCTATTGAATTGATAAAATTGTTGAACTTGAACAAGGAGAAGCAAAACATAATCATAATTCTGTTCCGACACCACGACCTGGTGACCTTCACCACTACGTGATGACCTTCAATTTTGCTCTACTACAATGTGGTACTTGTTTACCACGACGTGGTGGGCTATCAGATCCATAAAATTCAGTTTTATTGTTTATCTAATGAATTGATTAAGATAATTATCTTTAATAATGTTTTAATTGTATAAAACTAAATATTTTTTAAGTAATTTGATATTCTTATCTTGAATTCATGATTGGCTTAAATTTTAAATTTTAAATAAATTTATTAATCTTTGAAATTTAAAATTTTACCTAGTATTTTTGAAATTTTTTAAAAATACACCCTTTTACTATATATAACATTAAAAGTCTAATATTACTATACTTATAAGACTAAGTTAGTCGAACCGTGTTTAGGTTGTCAAACCAACAAATAAGGGGATAGATAATAATAATTAAGTTCAATTTCATTGCTATAATATACTAGAGATAGTATAGAATAAGCATGGTCGGTCCACAGAGATACATGACTTATTGTTTAACCATATTTTTCACATGACACATTAACACCAACTATTAAAATGGGGGGGGGGGGGGGGGGTTTGTTGGTGAATTTAAACCTTATAAATAATTTGAAAACTAGATAAATTAAAAACTAAAATTCATGAATTTAAAGACAATTCCGATTCTGATTCTCATTCATGTGCAATGTTATAAGATGTAATATGACTATGATTTATGTTCAATCTAGGTTGGTAATCAAGATATCAATAAGCTCTAATATCCAAATTAACAAAAAAAAAACTATTCAAAATATGCTCTTCGAATAAAACTTCATTTAATTGATTCAATTTAAATAGACTCTTGCATCTAATAAGAAAATTGTAATAACCATGTGAGATGCTAAGCTTAATCTTCCACTAAATCTCAAAAGGGGGTGAAAATACCATTTTACCCCTCCATGGCCTCTAAGGTCCACAGTTGACCAAACCCTAAAAGTCAACAAAAGTCAACGCTCCAGTCAACAGTCCATGTTGACTAAACTCGTCGAGTGCACCCATGCAAATCGTCGAGTTCCTTCATTTTCTCTGGAATATCAGGAAAATCCAACTCAACTCATAGAGTTGTCTCATCAACTCGCCGAGATACAAGGTGTCCATACTCATCAGGGAAAACCCTATCTGACTAGTCGAGTCAACTCATCGACTCGTCGAGTCCCTTTAGTCCATTTTCTCATTCAGACATTTTTAGGTAGAAATGATGTCTCATTCTTTGGATCTAACCTTCTAAGGCTCACTTATCACGTAAAGTTGCAAGCTTTATGTTCATGCATGGCATCTAGGGCTCAAAATTCCAAAACAAGCTCCATAAAGGGTTTCATGCATGGAGACTTGCCCAAAGCTTGATAAAGCTTGGATCTTTGGGCGCATGGGACCTCCTTTTGTCCAGATCTAGAGTCTCAACACCATGACAAGCTCCATTAACTCAGGAACCACAAGATAAGGAGGGAAAAAGCCCTAAAACTCCCTGGAAGGAGATCTATCAAAAGAATTACTCAAGGTGGTAGCTTTTTACCTCCAAACTAAAGCTAGCATAGAAAAACACTTGATCCAAAACCTCTTCTTGTTCCAAGGCTTGATGCTCTTCAATCCTCTTCCAAATATGCACTATAACACCCAAAGTTAGCTCCTCTCTCTCACAAGCAAATGCACACGATTAGGGTTTCTCACAGGGTATAAGGGTGATAAGGGAGGTGGAAATGGAGGCTTAATGTCCTTTAAATAGGACACAAACCCTGAAAATTAAGGTTTTCTCACTCAACACCTACTTTTCGAGTTGGGGTCCTCCAACTCGTCGAGTAGACTCTAAAAATCACGTGGTCATTAACTCCTTTACTCGGCGAGTTGGGGCATCCAACTCGTCGAGTTGCTTTGAAATTAAGAATGAAAATTAATTAAATATTATACCTGGGAGTCGGGATGTTACATTTTTCTATAAGTTTTATTATCTATTTTATTTATATAATAACTTTTTCAATCATCTACAGATAAATCTTACCTTTGTGATGCCACATTCACCAACACCCGTGGATTTATGGCTCCTTACTGTAATACTAGGTATTGGTTAGCCAATTTTCGAAGAAATAGAGCTTTAACTAAGGAAGAAAGGTTCAACCATGCTCATGCACAACTTAGAAATATCATTGAACGTGCATATGTTGTATTGAAGGCGAGATTTTAAATTTTATAACAAATGTCTCCTTATCCTTTTCCGATGCAAAGAGACATAGTCATTGCTTATGTTGTGGTCCATAATTTTATAAGGAAATACAATATTCAAGATGTCTTCTTTACGAACTTTGAACAAAATACTATGGTTACTCCTAATATGGAAGGTGGATGAAGTGAAGCCAAAACCTACAAGGCATAGAATGGGGTTCAAAAGCTATTGACTATATGACTACTTTGCATGACCAAATTGCTAATTAGTTACTTTCAAATGGTTAACGTTAAATTTGTATGCAATTTATTATGTACTTTTTGATTTTGTATGGAAATTTTTATTTGGATTTTGTATGACACTTTGTATTTGGATTTTAAATGATGTATGTTTAATTTGGATTTTATGTGATAGTTTGTATTTTTATAATTATTTTATCCAGCACAATCGACAACATAAGGGTAATATGGTCATTTTGATGATTCAGCACAATCAGTCAGAGAAATAATCAAACAACATAAACTCAGTCAAATGTGGACTCAATCAACATTTTTAACCCAGTCAGCTTCTAACCCAATCAACAACTATCAAACGACCCCTAAGTAGGTTTTGAAAACACATTATGAAATGTGGAGTTAGAAAGTTCCCTCACATATAGATCTGGTGTTGTGAGGTCTTTCATTAGACGAGAAACCAATGACCAACTTGAATCAATATTTGAGAAGTGTTACATTATTGAATATTCACTGAAGACTTTTGATATATGTGATACTTTTAACTCGAAAGGAATGTTCCTTTAGAGAAAGATAGATATCAAGAAATTAGTGGGAGTCATATTGATCTTGAAGAAATTTGAGATATAACTGAAAATGAACCTATAGTTAGCACTAGCTATTAACTTGAGGTTGATAAACCACTAGAGTTAAATGACATTGTCTTAGCTCCTCGTAAGATATAGTAGAGTTAGAGGACCTCCCAAGTTTTATGTGTATCATCTAACTGTGGAAGGAAATATGTTGATTAGTGATAAAACTTTAATCAATTTAGATAAGCCTAATAGCTATTAGGAAGAAATTATGGGCCCTATGACTACCATTAGAAGAGTCTAAGAATAGCGAAATTTTGTCCATGAAGGATAACTAATTTTGAAATTGATCCCAAACCTAGTCTTATGACAGTGGGTTGCGATTAGATCTTCAATGTGAAGACTAACATGGATAGCAATGTACACACATTTAAAACTAGCATGATGAAAATGGGTTTCACTCAGCATCAAGAAATTAATTATGAGGAAACATTCTCACTAGTAGCTAAGAAAAGTTTGTTTTGTTATTTGTTACCATTGTTGCCTTCCTTGATATAAGATATGGTAAAGTGGATGTTTAAACAACTTTCCTTAACAGAAAACTTTCGAGGGGTGTGTGGCATATTCTGATAGGATTTAAACATCCAGAGTATCCAAATTAGGTGTAAAGGCTTGAGAAATCTATCCATAGATTTAAACAATCGTAGTGTAGCAAGGAATATGTTATTCTATGAAAAAGTCAAAAAGTTTTTCATTTCTAGAAGTACAGATGAGTCTTGATGTGACAATTTCCAAAATTGTCACTGATCGTTAACATGACAAACGTAATAGACTAAATATTAGTCAATCTTTGATGAAAATATAAGATTTCACATTTCATTATCAACCAAATCGTCCGTAAGCTATAAAGAAAAGTGCCCAAACATGTTATTTTACATAAATAATTACATATTCCGAAAGTACGCGTCTTCCCGATCCCAGAAATATAAAATTCGTAAAAATCTGAGTCAGTATAAATTAATTATCATTTTTATAAAATATAAAAATGTACCATGCACAAAAAATTACAACATCAAAACGTTACGAAGAGAACGGTTGGCTTTTAACCAAAGTCACCAAAAGGAGAATCGAAGTACTCCTCGACACAAAACCGATGAAACAAAGAATGCCGATAATGGACTTTGTACGAGAGAGATATGATTTTTATAGAATTATTTAGGTTTATAAAAATAAGGACTAAAAATAAAATCAAAATTATCCGATGTACTTTTTTCTAACACTCCTGATCAACCAAGGTTAGATAAACATGTTCGAGATAAATTGCAATCATCAAGTGAGGTTTGAAATCGTTTTTTTCTTTCTTTCTTTCTTTTATTTATTTATTTTTTAATTTTAAAACCATTGTTTATGTAATTCTTTACATTTCATTAGAACTAAAGTATTTCAAACATATTTCATATCTATAGACAATCATGATTTTATTTTATTTGGTTTATACTATTCATGTTCATGACATAAGATATAACATGCTAGTAAACGTTATGGTGTATATAATAGATTTAGATTCAAGACGTATAGGATCTTAAGCATGTGTTTTTGTTCAACTATTTGAACTTCAACATTGAGTATTAAGCAATGGTATGCCTTGTGACATATGGATCATTAAATGCTTGAATTCTGTTCTTGAACAATTTGTTTCATACTTTGTTGGGATTTTCTAGATTTTTAGACCATTAATTACCGTCAGATACACATTCGTATCGTGGTCTAATATCCACATTGCCATTATTTGAAGTCTTACCATGGAGTAGTGAAATTTTTTAACCTCAACATGACTATTGGTGTGATTCCTATTTAAAGCAACACTTTTAAATATATATGTTGGAATTATTTTGGTTTTTCTAAGAAACCTTACACACTCAACAATTTCATTATTCTCTATGCACCTATCAAGTTGAAATACTAAATACATGTTACACCTCTATGTTTATGCCTTCATCATGAATCTCAATGAATCATACTAAAAAAAATTATTTAATGTGAAATCCATTAATTTCCCTTATAGGAATCAATCTTGTTTATAGTTGATATGGATTAGTAAAAATATTAGCATAGACCACCTTAAGGCCCTATTTGATATATGTCAGACCGAGTCAGGTCAGATATTTTCGGCTGACTCGGTCAGCTGAAGTTGTTTGATAAACAAAATTTAGGTGGCTGACTTGGTCAACAAGATTTGAATGAGAAAGAGGTCGGGAGTTAGCTGACTGAGAAATGGAGAAAGACTTTCCAAACTTACCCATGGGCTTTAAAAATCCGACAGTGGAAAATAAAGTGACGAGAATCTAACCCATCACCTCACACTTACAAACCAACATATTTACCACCAAACTAGAAGCTTTCTTTTGTTATAGTTGCTCGAACATTTTAAATATTGTATAACACTGATTATTATTATTATTATTATTATTATTATTATTATTATTATTATTATTATTATTATTATTATTACTATTGCATAGAAACGTATAGAGCATCATATAGAGCATCAGGGTAAAATGACCATTTTGCATCAGTCAACACATTCAGTCAGATGTACAATCAAACAACATGGTTTATTACTCAGTCATAATTTCTTACTGAAACAGTCATTTCTCAATCAACACTTTCTCACTCAGCAACTATGAAACGAGACCTAATACCCTCCACATTGAGGACTTGCAATTATACATGTAAATCCAATTCATCAATTTGAAATGTCACATGTGATTTGGTATTTCACCATTTGAAAGGATTACAAGTTGACTTTTATTACTTTTTTAATTAAATAGCATTAACTATATATATATATATATATATATATATATATATATATATATATTGATGAGATTAAAACCTTAATCTATGAAGATCGACTAGATCTTAAACAGGTAATTAATTATAAAAACAGCAAGAACACGATAAAAAGTATAAGACAAGAGTGAATCAAACGTGTCGAATGATTAAACAAAATCCTCAGAAGAGCTCGATTAAGAACATCAACTGTAGAGGATTGGTAGGTTACAAGAACGATTAAAGAAACCTGTAAATGCTATTGTTATGCTCTAGATGAATCTCTAAAATCGTTAACCTAATATACATGCAAGCATATACTTATATATTAAACAAAATGGGCTCTCGGTTGGACAGGCCCAAACCGGAATACAAACTAAAGAAATAAACTATTGAGCACAATAGACGCAATCTTTAACAAAATCTTCAGCCCAACAATCTCCCCCTTTGCGTCAATTGGAGCGAGATCTTCACTTGTTACTTGGGCCAGCAGCTGAAGCAGGTACCTTCTTCTTCACGGTGTTAAACAGACATTTGGTGAGCGAGAGTATAGTCTGTCTAAACCTGACGTACCATTGAATCATGTCATTGAAGTACTTGACATCATCAGCTGAATTCTCTTTACACCTCTTGATGATCGATAACACATGCTCCAGACAAGCAGTGGTGTAAAGGTGTTTGTCAGCTAAAGCAAAGAGACATTTCTGTCCTTCTGCTCTAGTGAACATAACCGAGTTGCGTCTCGGGTCGATCTTGCCCATTTGCATTTGGTTGAGATCACTGGCCGATCCCACAGGAGCTATCTTCGGTTTCTTCTTGAAGACTGTGGCAACCTCCTGATCCATAAGGGCAACCTCCATGATGTAGCAGGCTAACATCCTTTTGATATGGTCTATAATGGGACCATATTCGGCTTCATTAGTCAAAAGGATATTATACAGGACAATCCAATCATGAGGATTTAAATTCGGTAGACCAGGGAGATATGATGAGCAGTTTTTGCAGATCCTCGAATGACCTTGAACCGAACGTTTGTGAACCTTCCTTCGGCATAAGGCTTCAGTACCCGAACGTTCAATATCTTCTAGGCGCTCCAAGTAAGATATTGAGGACGAGCAGCCGCCAGATAGAAGTCGATGAGCTCCCTGTCAAGCTCAACGTTCGGATGAGGGACTTCAAAGATGTTTGAGAAGGCGTGGAAGATAAACGCCTTTCGAGTCAGCGGCATGTCGAACTGCGAGTCGACAGTATTATTGCAGTCGAACGAGATCACCGGCTCGAGCCATAATATGCTGGGAGTTTCTATGTCCTCTTTGATCATTCTCTCCCGAGTCCATGCAGGGAATAGAGTCTTCCTGCTCTCGAGGAGATCGTGGGCTTCCTTCTGCTTGCGTTCGGCTTCTTCAGCCTCTCGCGCCACACGATTTACATCTTCATCAACATTGCGACTGTTCTTTCGTTTTAACATGTCAGCAATGGTCTCCTTGTCTTCATCTTCATCTTCATCTTCTTCCTCAGCTATGTTTTTCCCTTTGTCCTTTACACCCGAACCCGAAGCTTGACCAGTCGGAGGTGGTTCGGTTGTGTGAGTAGCTTTGGAGGAAGGAGGTGGTTTCGATCCGGTCTTCTTCTCATCTCCCCCTTGTTTCGGAATGGACACGAAACTAGGCAGGCCTTCGATTTTGCTGAGAAGGTCCATGGCCGGAGAGAGCTTTTCAGCAAGGGTTCGCCTCACCGAATGGTTTAGAATCGGATCATGTGCTTCTAGGATGTTGGATAAGGCAGCGTGTACATCCGAAACACATGTCTTGATGACCTCCTTTTCGGATCGAAGAGCTTCCAGCTGTTGTTGAGAGTTGGATAGCTGAGTGCTCTTGACCTTTAGGGCGGTGGTTTTGCTTGCGAGAACATCCATCAAAGAGTTTTCAGCCGCAAGATCCTCTTGTAGCTTAGCAAGTCGCTCATCGATGGAGGCACGAAGGGCCGAGTTGTCGTCGCTTATGGTTTGGCGAAGGGCAGCGAACGAAGTCAACTCCGTTGAGACGAACTTTGCCAATTGCTGAACAAGCGGTTCCAAAGTTGTTTTGGTAGAGTCCGCACTCTCCTGTAATGACTTCAGCAGAGAAGAGGCGTTGGAGAATAGTTTATCGACTTTTTCGGTCGCTGCCTCACATGCTTTGGTAGAGGCTTCGATGGCAGCAGTTGCTGAGGCTACGGAATCATGTTGAGCCCTGGAGAAGGCATCAACAATCTTCTGAAGTGCAGCTTCAGAAAGAGAGGACTGCTGGTTGGAAGATGAGGCGAGAAGTAGGTCAACCTTCTCGTTGAGCTCCTTTAGATGCTTCTTTGTCACTGGAGCATCATCCTCTTCATCACTCTGAACCTGAAACGGACTATAGTAGACCGAATCAAAGTTCATGTGTTCACCGCCAAGGTAAGGGTTTTCTCCATCAGAGGCATTTTCTGGAGATGGAGGGGGTGGTGAAGCTGGGGGTGTGGTTGGTTTGGTCGGTTCAGGTTGAGTGGGTGTGGGGTTAGTTTCTGGTGGTGGTTGAGTTTCGGGTTGAGGTGGTGGTTGAGTTTCAGTTTGAGGTGGTTCGGTTACGGGTGGGGTTTCGGTAACTGGTGGTGTTTCGGTTGCAGTTGTGAAAATGGGTGGTGGTATAGGGAAAGAGGTTGGTGGAATAGTGGTATTGAGGATTATGGTCGGAATGGAAGTAGGAATGGTTGGAGGAGGTGAAGGAACGGGTGAGTTATGAAGTTCCATCTCTGGGGTAGGTGACCGAGGTGGTGTGTTGCCTCGTTGAGGGGTTTCGCCTCCTTGAGAGCCGTCCGAACCCGAACTCTCGCCCTCAGAATCACTTGAAGAAGAGGGAATAACGATCTTGTGCTTCGGTTGTGTCTTCCTCCTCTTTGGCTGTGGGGACTGAGCAGCATTTGTCTGTTTCCTCTTCTTGGGAGAAGGACCCTTAGGAGCTTTGGTCGCTTGCTTCCCTTTGTCAGCCTTTTTGCCCCTGTTCACCGGTTTGTCAGCATCGTGGATGGACCTGAGCATATCCGGTGTAAGTTCCCTAGGACCAGTTGGTCTGAATTCCTTGATCGTCCGGATTAGCCTGCTGTCAGAGGGCACGTCGCCATACATTGTCTTCGGAATGGAGCCAATGAACGAGAATTTAGATGCATCCGAGACGATGATCTTCTTGGTATGAAAAGTACCAATAGAAGACATCGATGCACCTGCAGCAGTGGGAATGTCAAACTTGTCCATCGCCCATTTGGTGATTAGAATCCAGAACCGGGCCAACGACACCTTAGAGTGTCGTGATGATGAAGAAAGACTCTGAATAAGCTGTTGCCAGAGGACCATCCCAAAATCCAGATTAACCCCGTTGTAGACGACATACATGATCGACAAGAAAAGTCGACTAGCCCCGTCAGATCCTGAGCTCCGTTCCGACAAGCCCTTGAAGAGGACCGTGAACATGCCGTTCCACTGCAGCGGCAAGCAGGACTTCTTGAATTTAGCGATGGAGGTGAGAACCTCCGTGTACCCCATGTTGTAAAACATGTTATACAGATACCCAACCGGAATCGTCTCCGGGTTTATTCTCGATGGGTCAACAGCCAACCCTAGCATTGTGCAGAAACGTTGTCGAGAAACTGATGTCTTGTGTTCAGCAATCTCGAAGAACACCCGGTCGACCGCTTTGTCGTAATAAGCAGTCGCATAAACCTGCGATAGGGCCACCATGGGAACAGACTCGATCCTGGAGAGAGCGGTGGCGATTTGGGAGTACTTTAGGCACTCGATGATCGGCAACATGTAGGAGTCATACGCCATAGGGTTGAGATCGATCACCAGACATTGTTGCGGACGAATAGGAAGGATTTGTGATGTAGCATGGACGGAAGATGATTCTGCCATTGTTGAAGGTAGTAGAAGAAGAAGATGAACAGTGAAGCTTTTGGGAGTATTTGTTCTCTTGAAAATTCGGAGGCAGTAAAAAGGTAAATAAGAGTGTAGACCGCCTTTTATAGTGAAGGATTGGAGAGAGAAAAATCGTTTCATATCTTCTATGCGATGATCACGTAGGAGAGAGATTGTCAGATTGCTAGGATCACGCCACCCAACAAGCGCCGTTTCAGAAGAAAACCGCTTCAAATTCTCACGCGCCTTTAAATGCCAGAGGGATGTCGCTTGGATTTCGCACACGCGTCCATAATGTCAGTAAAAGCATGGGCGTTTCAAATTCACACGCGCCCCCTTTTTACCGTCGTTTGAATTTCAATCCGTTTAACTCCCGCCGAGTCAGCAACCTTTCGTCTTATCCTTTTAAACGGCATCTTTTGAATTAAATACCCACGTGGATTGTTTTTGACCACAGCTTCATAATTAACCACCAAAGTAATAAGACAGACTGTAATAATTAGTAACGGAATTTTGGAAAATCAAAGATTTTCGTGCAAAGAGTGCAAAAGAAAAAGAAATAAAGCAACTCTTTTAAGGATATTCTGTGATGTCAATAATGACACGAAACTGATGATCCCGGGCACGAATCTCTTCCTTCAAGGTCAAGAGAGACCTTAAAGTGTTAGTGTGGATTCCCGTTGAATTACGATCAAACACTTATTAATAAATGTTGAAAGGCTTCTTTTAATTAGGCTAAGTAAGGGTGGCTTTCGCTTTGATTCAGCTATTCTAATCTTGAAATAAGAAAGAAAGTGAACAAAGTACTTGTGAGACCGGTGTAGCCTGTTGAAGAAGTAGGTAGGAATTTATTTTAAACTGGCTTGGAAAAATATAAAATCTCAGATAAAAAATATAAAAATTGGATCCCATGGGAAGAAATGTTATGGTGTTGAACAATTTCATAGGAATCACGCAAAATAAAATTTGAGATTTCATGAAGGTACATTCGTCAATTCTTTGGTGAAAACTTGAGCAAATTAATTGTTCACCGTCAATTCAGATTTGGTGTTGAATTTTGGGTTTCACTCAGCTCATAGTGGCACGAAACTAAGATCATAAACACAGATGTTGTGTAACCATAAACCTCAGTGGTAATTTCTGAGAGTCTCAAGGGTTACGTTGAGGAAACGAATGTAATGGAGATGGTGTAAGAAAACATAGTACCTCTGCTGCGAAATAAAGGACCAAGCAGAAAACTCTTATCTCATGTGAGAATAGAGTGAGGTAGCTCATGATTAGAATAAATGTATTAGCCTTATTGGGAAGACAAGGTTTGTGTATACCAGGTCATGAAGGCTATTATTCAAAATCTTATGAGGCTTGGGACACATACAACAGCATGCTTCTAGGGACACTTAATTAAGCCAACATTTATATTCCCATAAACGAACGAACATATAAAAAAAATGAAAGAAGAATTAAAAAAAAATAAGTAAGAAAGTAAGAAAAAAAAATAAAAAAATAAGTAAGAAAGTAAGAAAAAAACTGAGTTAAAAAAAACTTTGAAAAACCGAAACCAACCAAGAAATTCTTCAAACTCCCTGTTCTTGAATTCCAGACCATTGTCGCTTCTGATGTTGCGAACAACCTTCTTGAGCTGAACTTCAATCTGCTTGATGAACACTTTCAGCTTATGAGTCGCTTCAGATTTGAGCTTTAGAAAGAACACCCATGTAAACCGTGAAAAGTCATCAACGATAACAAGAATATACTTGCTACCACCGATGCTTTCGATAGATGAAGGACCACACAAATTGATATGAAGCAATTCGAGTGGTTCAACAACTTTTGTGTTAATTACAGATGGGTGACTTTGACGACTCTACTTCCCCATTTCGCATGCAGCACACAAATGATCTCTGTCGAACTTGAGCAATGGAAGACCCCTAACATGACCTCCAGTGACAAGTCGGTTGATATCTTTAAAGTTGAGATGAGAGAGTCTTCGGTGCCACAACCAGCTTTCGTCAGATTGAGCTTTTGATAACAGGCATATAGATGGGTTTCCTTTGATGGGTTTCAGATTTAGAGGAAACATTTCACCCTTTCGCTCCGACTTGAGAATTACCTTCTTTGTCTTTTTCTCAATAATTTCAGAACCTTCATCATCGAATGATACTTTGAGACCTGTACTTCCAACAAGCTGAGATACACTGATGAGGTTGTGTTGGAGTCCTTCCACATAAGCCACCTTCCTTATAGTAAAGTCACCATTTGTTATCATCCCGTATCCCTTTATGGTGCCGAAAGAATTATTTCCAAACTTGACATTGCCACCATTTGCAAGAGATCTGTATTCCCTGAGCTCCTCTTTCCTCCCTGTCATGTGACGTGAGCAGCCACTATCGATGTACCATTCTTCGTCGAACTGCTCGTCACTTATAACCTGCAAAAATAAAGCAGATTTAGGAACCCAAAGTTTCTTGGGTCCACGTGAGCTTTTCATGGGAACAGGAACAGTAAGAGAAATGTCAACTAGATATGTTCGTTTTATGAGTGTTGTTTCATCTTTCTTTTTAATGGTAAAAACTTTTATCTTATTAGGATTGGGTGCGTTCGGTTTGGACTCTGGTTTGGATTCATTGACCTTCTGTTTGCCCTTTTGTTCAGCTGACGAATGAGATTTTTGAGAACGAACAGAATTAGCTTTAGAACAAGATGGAGATGAATTGGTGGATGTAGAAGAATTAGATGAACTAGAAGGAGTAGGTTTAGATTGAGAGGACTTCTTGGTTGGAGACTCTAGGTGACCCTTTTGCTTTTGATCATTGGAGGGACTGACCTTAGAGTTTTGATCTCTTTTGACTTCAGAACCGAACCTTTGCTTTCGGTTGGAATCGTTCCCTGAACCGAACCTTTGCTTTCGGTTGGTATTCTCTTGTGAACCGAACCTTGGCTTTCGGTTGTTGTGACTGTCAGACTTTCCGACATGATTGTTTTCATACTTCAGATTCTTGTCTTGATGCGAGAAGTATGCATTCTGGGATTTCCAGAATTGTCTCCTTTCAGAGAGATTCTTCCTGTATCTTAGGTTCCTTTCTCGCTTCTTATTCCTCATCTGCTTTGGTTGATGATGAACATTAGCTTTCGTTTTTGGTTTCTCCTTGGCTGGTTCGTTTTGAACTGTTGGAGTTTCATTTTGCACTGAGGAAGTAGAGGGAACGTCTTTTGTTGCCGAACTTTCATTCTCCTTAGGAATGTCTTTTGTACCACTGGTACTTGGCTCATCGAAATTATCTGGCTTATTTAAGGGTTCAGGTATGTATCTACCTTTACTCATCCAAGAGGTTCTTTCAGATAAGCCCACCGTTTCATCTGCATTATCGATTGGAGCTGACCAGAAGAACTCATCACATCCATCGACATTGTCTTCGTTTACAATAGCTGTGAGTTCAGCGGTCTGATGTTCGGTTACTCCAGTGACCTTGTACACTTGATTTGGAGTGGTCTGGACCTTTTGATATACAACCGCTTTCTCTACTAAGATCAGGGACTTTTGTTGGGACAATCGAGCGAACTCTACTGAATTTTCAGAAATTAGATTCTTGTGGTTTTCAGGTTCGCTTTTAACAAAATCTGAGCAGTCAACCGTGTCCTCTACAGAAATTTCACTCATGTTGTCGTCCTCGTTAAGCTCAGATGCATTTTCAACATCAATTTTGTTTTCTGAGCTTACGTTGGCGTTTAAAGAGTCAAATTTTTGTATGGTTTCGGTTCTCAGTTTAAGTCTATCATTTTCATCCAAAAGGTTTTTAAGCATATCCTTGTGGTCTTTGGATTTAATGAAAGATTCAATTTTGTCCAGTCCATAAATGTAGGTCGGATTGACATCATCAGACGATATCACACTCTCACAATTATAGGCTTCAGCATCAATTTCATCCTCCTTAAACTCCAGGAAGGGCAAAATCATGCGATGGATCTTTTAGCCTATTTCACAATCTAAGTGAAGCTGAGTAATATTAGAATAAAGACGTTTTGCAATTAAACAAAAAACATTCCGCTGTTTTAACAACTTTAAATTATCTCTTGGTAAATAAATGTTTTCGTCTTTAATTTTAACTATTTCAGACTCCTTCAACTCGATCCACATACGCCGCTCCTCACTCTTCGACGCCGCCCTGCTTAATTGATCAGTTAGGTTAGAATTGGTGACTCGAGTTTGAGTTAAGCTACTATCTAAATGACAAATTCTTGTATTAACAATTTTTAATTCTTTCTCATATGAGGATTGTGGTACTTTAAATGAAACAAAAACCGATTGTACCTTCTTTATCAGTTCATCAAGCTCATTGAACTGCTGGCTGAGTGGTTTGGCCGTAAAGCACATGTCCTCCTGCACCTTCGGTTCATTGCTTCCATTATCGGTGTTGTATCCCCTCATCTGGGATACATCAGACACCATGAAGCATCTTCCTCCACTGCTCTCCTCCTTTGCCACATAATCCTTTCCATGAGTAGGCTTCCTCACTTCACCGTCTTCTGAGTCGGTAGACCAAACTTCCGTGCTACCGAACTCGTCATCAGCAACCGAACCCTGCACAATAAGAGCGTTAATAGAAGGGTTAGCGGTAGACTTCTTCTTTCTCAACTCATCCAGCCTTTTCTGCAACACGGCTTCCTCATCCTTTTCATCATCCTTTTCAGCCATCTTCTTAAGGACACAATCTTTAGCATAGTGGTTTTTCCCACTACAGTAGTAACAGCTTACTCCAGAATCACCATCAGCCTTCGGTTCCTTTGTGGGCTCTTCAACCTTCGGTTCATTGATAACTTTTTCTGAACTGTAACTCCCCTGCCAGTTTCGGTTTTTATTGCTGGGGAATCTCTTCTTTATGAACCTCTTGGGGTTAGACACCATCATAGCATAATCCTCAGACGTGAGGTCATACTCCTCCAAGTTAAGGTCTTCATCCTCCATCACAGCTTTACTCTTTGACAGGAGGGCCAACGAACCAAGGCTTGAAACAACGTTCTTCTCCTGCAGTACAATCTTCTCTTGGGACTTGAGAATACCCACCAGTTTCGCCAGAGAATATGATTTAAACTGCTCATGGGCTTTGACTGTAGACACCACTGCTCTCCATTCAGACCGCAGACCATTTAAGAAAGTAACCTTCTGCTCGATAAGCTTCCTTTCGATGTCATGTTTGATCATCTTGCTGAGAAGATGATTGAAGCGATCGAACGTCTGGGTCACCGTTTCTTCGGCTCCTTGCCTGAATTCTCCAAACTCAGATAAGAGCAAGGTTTGGATAGAATGTTCAAGATCCTCGTCTGTAGAATACAGTTCGCGAAGTCTATCCCAAACTTCCTTTGCCGTCGTGCATGAGCTGACCAACCTAAAGGTGTCGGACTGAAGGGCGAATCTGATTAACCTTAACGCCTTAATATTGCACTGGAATTTGTCCTTTTCATCTTGTGCAATATCCTTAACATCCTTCAGCAGATCATTGTACTCCTTTTGTGTCTTAATAATCCTGGACGTTGCAGAATGAGAAAACGGTCCATTAATGATAGCTTCCCATATGAGGTATCCATTATCCTCAGATCCAATCACGTAGTCTTCGAAGTGATGCGCCCAGACTTCATAGTCATGGGTATATAGGATTGGAATCTTTGTCGTCGAACCGATGCTGTTGGAAATATTAATAGGATTTGATTGCGACTCGTCCATTATGATCGAAAAAACCTGTTAAAAGATCAGACTTGTAATAACTCAGATTAGGGCAAAACAATAAATATCAAGATACGTCAATAATGAGATGACGGCTCAATAAATATCGGTAGTTGCGGAAAAACCCCAATTAAAACCTTTTCACAGAAAAGATGTGTATCGATTACACAGCCTCCTGCTCTAATACCAATTGATGAGATTAAAACCTTAATCTATGAAGATCGACTAGATCTTAAACAGGTAATTAATTATAAAAACAGCAAGAACACGATAAAAAGTATAAGACAAGAGTGAATCAAACGTGTCGAATGATTAAACAAAATCCTCAGAAGAGCTCGATTAAGAACATCAACTGTAGAGGATTGGTAGGTTACAAGAACGATTAAAGAAACCTGTAAATGCTATTGTTATGCTCTAGATGAATCTCTAAAATCGTTAACCTAATATGCATGCAAGCATATACTTATATATTAAACAAAATGGGCTATCGGTTGGACAGGCCCAAACCGGAATACAAACTAAAGAAATAAACTATTGAGCACAATAGACGCAATCTTTAACAAAATCTTCAGCCCAACATATATATATATATATATATATATATATATATATATATATATATATATATATATATATATATATATATATATATATATATATATATATATATATATATATATATATATATATATATATATATATATATATCCTTTCTCAATTGCAAATGAATTTTAAACCAATTTGAAGATACTGATGATCAAAATATTATTAATATTTCGTTTTTTATATCTTATAATGTTAACTATTTTTATTTAAATTATAGATAATTATACTCATGTTAATTTATTATTCATTATTAATATTTAGGATATCTCAAAAAAAATATAAATAGGTTGGTGATATGGTAATACAATGATATAGACATAATTATAAAAACTAAGTGACATATTTGAAAGATTAATTGACATAACACAAGACATAATTATAAAAACTAAGTGACATATTTGAAAGATTAATTGACATAACACAAGTATGGGTGACCTAAGTATAATAACAAATAAGCTCACGATGTATAAAAGAAACCAAAGGCTGGTTCATCTTGCAAACAACTCAAAATATTCAACTTTTTCGAATTTTAATTTTGATTCCAACCGGAAAGTCCGAAAAAGGTTTTGAGCTAAAATTTCTATAGATGGACATTCTAAATAGGAATCTCCACAATTTATTTAAATCTAGGGGACAAAACTACACGAATGACCCCTCTCGTATGTCTAAAATTACTACCTTGGTCCAAAAATGTTTGGACTAGCACCAGAGGTCCAAAACTTTCATTTTATTACGGTTTTAGTCCAATTTTTTTGAAAATATTTAAAGTAACGATTTTTCCCTTGGTATTTTCTTTTTCTGATTCTTTTATTAATTTTATTATTTTTTATTGAAATAAATAAGAAAAAAAATTTAATAACCCCTCGTCCCTTTTATCTGCGCATCACTTAACACTGCCATCATTTGTCAGCAGTAAAGCCACCATCGCCACCGGAAGCCTCCACCACCATCGTCGTCGGAGTGAAATGAAGACACACAGACGGAGCCAAGGTTTGCAAACCCTAAACCACCTCGGACCTGTAAGACAGAGAGAGAGAGAGAGAGAGAGAGAGAGAGAGAGAGAGAGAGAGAGTGAGTGAGTGAGTGAGTGAGTGAGAGAGAGACGGAGAACGACATTACGGTTTGTTTTGACAGGTGGGGGCGCTAGGGTTTGCTATAACAGGCGTCTGCGACGGTTGGTTTTCAACACCGAAGAAGGGATCCGACGGTGGGTTTTCAGCACCAACGAAGGGTATCAGATCTGTTCATTTGTTCATTACTTGAGATCCGACAAGGAGTTTTTCAGATACGAGGGTTTATGGAGTGAAAACCTTAAATCGTTTGGGTAATGGGTGACATATCTGGATCCGATGTGTACGAAGATGCGGTGTTTCGGCAAACAGATTCGGAGACCGATGACCTTCATGGTTTCGACATGGGGAAGATTTTTTTTGTCTAAAAACCGACAACGACTACGAGATAGATCTAAAGAGAGGGATCGTTTTCATATCTACAATGTTCAAGGAGGTTTTTGAAGGTTTGTTTTTGTCTTCGCTGGAAAATCGAGGGTCAGTCTGTGTAACATCCGGAATTTCAGGTATTATATTTATTCTTTTTTATTTCGAGTTTTGTGAGAGGACTCGGCGAGTTGGTGCGTAGACTCACCGAGTAGAGACGCGATTTCTCGTATGGACATATTGAATCTCTACTCCGCCTTGCTTCCGAATTCTGACTATGGGGGTCATTACCTCATGATGGGTGACTGGGAATCTCGGAAGTTTAGGCGAATTTCTCACCGATGTCCCTAAGAAGATATAGGCACTTGGTGAATTCAATAGTCTCGACCCAGTTCATTTATTTCCGAACAAGAAATCTTCTCAATGAACATCCTCTGGGTCTGAATCAACTCTGCTGTCAAGCACTGAAGTGGATAGGGTTTTCTACAGGGTTCGTGCGAGAATGGAAATGTCTAAAGAATCCTAAGAGATTATTAACATTTCACTGAGTGATCCATATTGAGTCCTGCTACGATTACACATGGTGTACAAATCATATATAGCTTAGATCCGATAGGCCTTCGAATATGTGATACTACTCTATATCCACATCCAAACAAGGAAAAGGAAGTAGGGCGAAACCACACATTCTTAGCCTATGGGATCCTTATTATATATAACCTTGGGAGTATACCCTCTGTAGTTGTAGGTATATCAATAAGGATCTTTTTAGTTCTTCACACAAGGTTATCTAGGTATCCTAAAATACCCCTGTGGTATTTTAATTTCTTGTTTGTTTCTTACCTTCTGATTATGATTCTAGGATTAGTGTGAATCTTTTAGTGTTCCAAAATATTCCTATAGTATTTTGACTTTATGTTTGGCTCTAGCATTCCTAGTTGGTAAGTTTCAGACCTGTTGCAACACCACTATCACTCCCAAACAAACGTTCATCGCATCTCGAATAAATGTAGTTGATCAGGTTACATTTATTCCAGCTTACGATTACATAACTGTCCAGGTTTAACGGTAATGCTCAACATCCGAAGACTTTTATTATCGTTCTTCTTGTGATACTTGTGTTCGAGTGTTTAGGTTTTGGATGTTCTTATACTTTGGTAAAATATGGTTATATTTTAAAGTATAATTCTTGGTCAGAGTGTTTTATCCCTTTGTATTTATAGGCTGTATATCTTTTATGAATTGATATACTTCGCTCACTATAAATATAAACAATGCTCTGATACCAATCTGTCTCACCCCAAAACCGGAACGGCGGAAACGTTCTGGGGTGGATGACGTCATGTCAAGTATCACAACACATGCATTATAGTGATCAAAGTACAAAAAAACATTGCATTAATAGTAATAGTTTTACATAGTTTACATAACAGTACAATAAAGTAATACAGGTAATAATATAAGTGCAGCTTGGCACAAAATAGTCTTCAACAGAAGCTCCTGGATTGTACCTGTCTAATGCTGACCTGAGAATACAAGTTATTTGAAAAGCGAGTATCGGCATTTTTACAAATGCTGGTGAGTTCATAAGCATTTAGTGACATTTTATTCAAACAACTTTATATAAGTAGTAGTTTTCAAGTATATAGTGAAATAGTGTCCTTTCCAGAAAATCCTATATTTTCTATTTAAAATGCAGTCTTCTACCAAGACTGGTCAGAGTTATGTGGTAAAAATAGTTTTCCCTTAAACACTTTCATTTTTTAAAATTCGGAATTTGCTTTTTAAGAAAGTTAGAGAATATCAGGGAAAATAACATATGCCTCAGCAGTGAGGACTGCTGACTAAGGCTAAAGGAATCATAGACTCCAGAAGAGTATCGAATGAACGACACGCCTGGCTCAGTCTAACAGAAAGAGACACAGACCCCAGACGGTACCAAATGAAAGGTACATCTAGTAAGGTCTAAAACAGTGAACACAGACCCCAGACAATATCAACTGAATGATACGTCTAGCAAGGTCTAAAACAGTGAATACAGTGAATATAGTGAATACAGACCCCAGACAGTATAAAATGAATGATACGTCTAGCAAGGTCTAAAACAGTGTGACTCCGAGAGTGGGTTTCCAGCATACAGTGTAAATTGCTGGTGAATTACCATTACCTTAAGGCCATGAATTATAAGGTAACCTGGGATACTCGTAACCATACTAACCGACACTAGAATACCTGACGCCCTACAAGCGTCTATAAAATATGACATTTGTCATCCCTTGGCTTGGTGGGACGTGGACTGTAGCTAGCAGTCAAGGTGCGGGGATGTCAATCCCGTAAACATCTATACACACAATGTCTGCTCTCCCTACAGAAGACTCTGGTTACCAACTAGACGACGGAGAAGGCCGCGTCCCGAAGATGCATCCCATAGAGTGGGTAGTGGGTTTCATATGTAAGTGCTGAACTAGAGGTAGAGACTCATAACTGAACTGACTAGAGCAAACCTATATGTCTATGCTCATACACATAACATATAACTAATGAATCAAACAACCTTCGGACGGCCATCCGATCCCACCAGACCACATCTCAACGAAGAAAAGGAAATAGGGCGGACAAGCCTTCCTAAGTCCTTCAATCATTACTTATATGCATCTAAACAAGCACATACATACATCTAACTACGCTTGAGTGTGTAACAAGTGGATTCATATCGTGAAGTATAAGTGTACAGTGTGGAATAACCGAATCGTGAAGTATAAGCGTACCAAATGTAAGTGTATCACGAAGTAGAAGCAACAACAAGAGAAGTAGGAGCGTATCAAGTATAAGTGAAGTAGAAGCGATATCAAGTATATGTGAAGTAGAAATGTATCACTAAGTAAGAGTGTGAACAAGTATAAGCATCTAACAGATATAAGTGTATCACGAATTGGAAACGTTATCGAGTAGGAGTTTAAACTAGGTAAAAACGAAGCAGCGGTATCTAACAAGTAAAAGTAAAAGTATACGGCATGAAAGAGAACTTTGATGAAAACCTTTGGAAAAACCTTTATCCTTAAGAAGATTACAACCGGGTATTCTTAGGTAAAATAAGTTTGTAACCTTTAGAATTTCTTTGGGAACCTTTCATAAACCAGTATAAGTAAGAGCTTGAACAAGTGAAAACATTTTAGAAAACCATTTATAGTATCCTACTCGGTAAAACAGTTTACAGTGTGGTAAATCCTTGTGCATGCGGGTTATCAATCACATGTGATTGATATGATAACTGGCATGTTTAACTTGTATTCCCCCCCTATAAAACATGTAAAAACATTTAAAAGGTTCATTCAGGGGTATGAACTCACCTAGTGTAAGTGGATCCGACGAAGGCGCCGGTTGGGTGCTCGGTGTCAATCAAAGACTTGAACACACCTAGTGACATATTCAACATATGATAACATATGTTCACATACAATTAGTACACTCAATACTAATTAAACATGTATACGCACTCTAAGGAGCGGAAAACTCTTTGGTTAAGTGTTTGGGGTGTCCCGGGTAACATTTAAGGGCTCAAATGGCTTAGGAATGGAGTTTACTCTTCAAGAGTAAACTCACCTTATGGTGTTTACGGCCCAGGGACAACTCCCCATGAGTTTACGGCCGTAAACTCATGGTGAGGGGTTATAGGGTGATTTAAGGGCTCTATCTTGTTCGTGGAATTTTGCTAGGTCCAAATCCGGAAGGTATGAATGGGTTTAGGGCTTTTAAAGGTACCATAGGGGAGTTTACGGCCCATGAACCACCCCTATGGGAGTTCATGGCTGTGAACTCCTACACCTTTATTTTATTGAAGTTTTAAGTCCCTATTCCAACCCTAGTAATTTATAATGAGGTATGAGGCCATTCGGGGGGATTAAAACCATCATTTGGCTTGATTTGGAGGTGTTTACGGCCTTGGCATATGTAACGGCTCAAATTTTCAAATAAATTTTTCATTAAAATAAAACATCAATATTCGACAAAAGGGTTTAATTCCAAGTTTATTTCAAAATAAAAATAATAAATCTCCAGGATCTCCAACGGTGGCAGTGTGTACGTGTCACGCCGGCGCCTTCCCACGGTCATCACTAGTACCTGAAAAACATAAACACAACTAGTAAGCATAAATGCTTAGTGAGTTCCCCAGTATACGACTTACCCACATACGCCTTCCGGCCCGGACCTTTCGGTCCACATAATATTGCCTTCCGGCCCGGATCTTTCGATCCACAATACATTGCCTTCCGGCCCGGATCCTTCGATCCACAAGATAATTGCCTTCCGGCCCATACACATATATAACACATAATACAAAAACTCTAACACATAAAGCACATGTTTCATATCGTTCTTTCTAACACATAGAGTCTCGCCTTTCGGCCCGTATAATCATACATCACATATAAGCACACATCACATATAAAGCATCTATCTCTCTAGACATAGCATGAATATAACACACGCGACCTTCCGGTCTAACAGTCAAACCCTTCCGGGGGAAGTATAGTGAGAAGACTCACCTCGTAGTACGCAGGCTATAACCTCCTCGAGCTACTCGCACACAATCCGCTAGTCTGCAGGTTCCCTATAATACCACATCCCTAGTTAATGATCTTATCAAACAAGACAACTGACCCCTCTAAGATATATACAGATCAACGGTCAATCTTGACTGGACTCGTCGAGTACAAAGGGTAACTCGACGAGTTTAGACATCCTGACACCACTCGCCGAGTCCGAAGAACGACTCGACGAGTTCCAGTAAGTCTTCAAGCTACTCGCCGAGTCTGAAGAACAACTCGGCGAGTCCAAGTGAACCTTCAAGCTACTCGCCGAGTCTGAAGAACAACTCGGCGAGTTCTAGTGAATCTTCAAGCTACTCGCCGAGTCTGATCATTGGACTCGGCGAGTCCCCGCCATGCAGTCAACCCGCTGCCTCCTGTATTTCGCATGATTTCGAAGTATATAGATATAGGGCTTCCTGGACTTTCACATATACTATTACAGGGGTTTTTAAACACTTATAACAACAATATAATCTAACTAACCCTTAATTGGGTTTCCTAAACCCTAAACTCGCATTCAACGTAAAAGTTACAGATTTCAATCCGAAAATTACCTGGAAACGTGTTTCCTGCGTCTCCAAACCTCCAATACTCAATTCCTTTGATCACCACCTTGCTCCTCCTTGTCTAACAATCTCTTCAAGCCTTCTCAAGTCCTCTCTCTTGCTTCAAATGCTCACACACTCCCAGGGGATCTTCAATCGGCCAAAAAAACACGACATGACGGCCATAATATCATTATATACGGTTCAGAATCGAAACGGCTAGGGTTCAGCTGAACAGCGTCGACTCGCCGAGTCCCTTATTGGACTCGTCGAGTCCAGTCGCGCGTCTGCGACCAAGACCATGGCCCTACTCGGCGAGTCATGCACCAACTCGCCGAGTCCCCTCCTAAATGTGCCCCAAAAATAATTTAAAGAAATACCTGAAATTCCGGGCTGTTACAACTCTCCCCCACTAGAACTAGACTTCGCCCTCGAAGTCTCTCATTCTGCGAATAACTCCGGATGTTGCTCCCGCATTTCTCTTTCCAGCTCCCAAGTCATCTCCGATCCCTTCCGATGTTGCCACTGAACTAACACCAGAGGTATTTCCTTGTTCCGAAGAACCTTGACCTTCCGATCTCTGATAGCTACTGGTCTCTCAGCGTAATTCAGACTCGCATCTACCTGAATATCTTCTAACGGAACCACTGCTGCCTCATCGGCTATACACTTCCTCAGCTGCGATACGTGGAAGGTATTGTGAATCTGATTCAGCTCCGCTGGCAACTCCAACCGATAAGCTACCCGACCTACCCTTGCAATTACCCGAAATGGACCTATGAACCGGGGCCCCAATTTGCCCCTCTTCCTGAACTGTATCACCCCTTTCCAAGGAGAAACCTTTAGGAGGACGAAGTCGCCAACCTGGAATTCGAGCTCGGACCGGCGTCTGTCCGCATAACTCTTCTGTCGGCTCTGGGCGGTCAATAACCTCTGCCTCACCCGTTGGATCTGTTCAGTCGTTTGAAGTACAATCTCTGTACTGCCCATCACTCTCTGTCCCACTTCTCCCCAGCATATGGGAGTCCGACACCTCCTACCGTACAACAACTCAAAAGGTGGCATACCAATGCTCGAATGATGGCTGTTGTTGTAGGAAAACTCAGCCAGCGGTAGATGCGCATCCCAGCTACCCCCGAAGTCTAACACACACGCTCTAAGCATATCTTCCAATGTCTGGATCGTCCGCTCGCTTTGACCGTCGGTCTAGGGATGGTATGCGGTACTAAAATGCAGTTTAGTACCCAACTCCTCATGGAATTTCTTCCAGAACCTGGAAGTGAAACGTACATCGCGGTCCGAAACGATCGAGGTCGGCACTCCATGCCGAGATACTATCTCTCTCACGTACAACTCCGCCAACTTCTCTGCTGATGAACTTTCACTAATGGCAAGGAAATGTGCACTCTTTGTTAGTCTATCCACAATCACCCAAATCGCATCGACTCCCCTGGCAGTTTTCGGCAATTTGGTGATAAAATCCATCGTGATCTGATCCCACTTCCACTCAGGGATCTCCAAGGGTTGCAATTTACCGTGCGGTCTCTGGTGCTCGGCCTTAACTTTACGGCAGGTCAAACACCTCTCCACGAACCACGCAACGTCTCTCTTCATGCAAGGCCACCAGTACTCCTTTTTCAAATCCAGATACATTTTCGTAGCACCGGGATGGATCGAGAATTTCGATTTATGTGCCTCCTCCATCAAAATGACACGCGTACCGCCCACGAATGGCACCCAGATCCGACCCTGAAATGTCAGGAGTCCCCGCCCATCCGTAACGAACTCTGAAATTAACCCGACGACCCGCTCCTGTTTCTGCATCCCAGACTTCACAACCTCGGCCTGTGCCCCACGAATAGTATCTAATACCGGAGTCACCACCGTCAATCTCAAACATACGTCCCGCAATGGAGTACCCTCCGCCCTACGACTCAATGCATCGGCTACCACATTAGCCTTACCTGGGTGGTATAGGATCTCACAGTCGTAATCCTTAACCACGTCTAACCATCTCCTCTGGCGCATGTTTAGGTTGGGTTGATCCATCAAATACTTCAAACTCTTATGGTCCGTGTATATGGTACAACGAACCCCGTACAGGTAGTGACGCCAAATTTTGAGGGCGAACACTACTGCCCCCAACTCTAAGTCATGCGTGGGATATCTCGCTTCGTGAGGCTTCAGCTGCCTCGATGCATAGGCTATCACATGGCCCCTCTGCATCAACACTGCACCCAGTCCTGAAATCGATGCGTCGCAATATACGACGAAGTCCTCCATCCCTTCAGGAAGGGCTAATACTGGTGCTTCGCACAGTCTCTGACGAAGTGTCTCGAAGGAAGTCTGCTGCTCGGGTCCCCATGAGAATGTAACACCCTTTCGGGTCAATTTGGTAAGTGGCACTGCGATCTTGGAGAAGTCCCTAATGAACCTTCGATAGTAACCTGCCAACCCAAGGAAACTCCTGATCTCCGAAGGTGACTTTGGTGCCTCCCATCTCATCACCGCCTCCACCTTGGCCGGATCGACCAATATCCCTGCCTGATTTACAACGTGCCCCAGAAATTGAACCTCCCGTAACCAGAAGTCACATTTGGAGAATTTTGCGTATAGCTTCTCCGACCTCAGTACCTCAAGGACCTCCCTCAAATGACCCTCATGCTGCTCCCTAGACCGTGAATACACCAGAATGTCGTCGATGAATACAATCACAGACCGATCTAGCATCGGCCTGCATACCCTGTTCATGAGATCCATGAACACTGCTGGGGCATTGGTGAGCCCAAAAGGCATCACCACGAACTCGTAATGCCCATACCGCGTCCTAAAGGCTGTCTTCTGAACGTCCTCATCCCGCACCCTTACCTGATGGTACCCTGATCTCAAATCAATCTTGGAAAACCAAGATGCCCCTTGCAACTGATCGAATAGATCATCGATTCTTGGTAACGGATAGCGGTTCTTAACTGTCACCTTGTTCAGTTCCCGGTAATCAATACACATCCGGTGTGAACCATCCTTCTTCTTGACGAACAAAATCGGTGCTCCCCACGGCGAGCTACTCGGCCGAATAAATCCCTTCCCCAACAACTCTTGAAGTTGCGAGGACAATTCTTGCATCTCCGGAGGTGCAAGACGATAAGGCACCTTCGCAATAGGCGCCGCCCCTGGAACTAGGTCGATACCAAACTCTACTTGCCTCGCAGGAGGTATTCCCGGCAAATCCTCGGGGAAAACATCTGGAAACTCGCGCACCACTGGAACCTCCTGCAATGTCTTCGGTCTCTCGGAACTCTCCCGCGTATCCATCACATACGCCACGAAACCGTTACATCCCCGCTGTAGGCATTGCCTCGCCCTAGCAGCCGAACAAAAAGCTGATCTCGAACGGGTACCCTCGCCGTACACCGTAAGAACTCCCCCACTAGGGTCTCGTATAGTCACCAACTGACGCTCGCAGTCGATGACAGCGCTGAATCGGCTCAACCAGTCCATGCCTACAATGACACAGACATCACCCATCGCAATAGGAATTAGGTCAATCGGAAATGCGACCCCGAAGATCTCTAGCACACATCCCCGAAAAACCTCCGTAGCACAAATCACCCTCTCAGCCGCAATGGAAACGCTCAAAGGCCGACTTAACGGCTCACGACTAATGCCGATGTGCTGACTAAAAGCTAACGATACAAACGATCTACTCGCACCCGAATCAAATAATACTAGAGCAGGCATAGAGTTCACAAGGAAAGTACCTACACATACATTAACATAAGCATAACATTTCGACCTTTAATTAAATACATGAAAGATAACATACCTGCCACAACATCGGGCGCAACGCGGACCTCCTCCGCAGTCAGCTGAAAGGCTCTCCCGCGAGCCCTCGGGGCCTCGACCTTCACCGGTCGGGTCTCGGTAGTCCGGGTAGTAGGTGTAGCTCCCTGACGAAGTTGCGGGCACTCGGCCTTCCGATGGCCTGTCTGGTTGCAGTGAAAACAAACCATAAACCCCTTAGGGCAATCCCTGGCAATATGTCCGTCCTTGCCACACTTGTAGCAACCACCAGTTCGACACGCCCCCTCGTGACTTTTGCCGCACTTCGCGCAAGTGCGACCCTTCGAACCTCCCTTCGTCGTATCAGCGAACTTAATCCGCTTGGCTGCCGGCTGAGACTGGGCCGGCCGTCGATCCACCTGCCGAGACTCAGCCTCCTCCCTTGCTTGAGTCTCCAACTCAATCTCGCGCTTCCTGGCGTTCTCCTGAAGCTCAGTGAAAGTGCGATAGGTGGAGTTTGACACAAACTCCCGAATGTCCCTCTTCAAAACACCCAAATAGCGGCTCATCCGCGACTGCTCCGTAGATACCAGCTCGGGGCAGAACATTGCCCTCTCATGAAACTTCCGTGTGATCACTGCCACGGAATCAGTACCCTGCTTAAGGGTCAAGAACTCCTGAATCAACCGCTCCCTCTCTACCGGGGGAACGTACTCCTCCCTGAACATCTCCGTAAACCTCTCCCATGTTACTGCCGTAATCTCTGCCTGAGTGAAGTTCACCGTCACGAACTTCCACCAATCCTTTGCTCCCAGACGGAGCTGGTTCAAGGCGAACCGTACCCTCAAGTGTTCCGGGCATGAGCAAGTATAGAAGCACCCCTCGATGTCGGCGATCCACCTCATGGCTGCAATCGGATCCTGCGTCCCATCAAATTCAGGGGGTTTCGTGTTGCTGAATTCCCTGAATGGTAATGAATCACCCCCTTGCGGCCTGGCAGCAGCCACCGCTGCGGTAGCGGCAGCAACTGCAGCTTCAGAAATTGCGGCGCACCGCTCCTCAAACTCCTCCATCAACGTGGTCTTAATAGACCCAAACATCTCCGGGATCTCAGCCCGGACCGCCGCAGCTACCTCTTCCTGAATAATCTGACGAATCTCCTCGTCACTCGCACCGCTCGAACTCGCCCCATTGCGTGTGACAACCATGATGTCTCTGAAATACAACATAAAATCATCAGAGACTCCACCAAGTACAATTGTACTCAATACGCGCCCTACCCAGTCTCCGATTTCCAGGGATTCTTATTTGAGTCTTCCACTGATCCGGTGCCTTCGGTAGTACGGGCCCAATACTACCGACCACACCGTATCAGTATTCGTCCCAAATCTTCCTCCCCAAATCCCGAATAACGGGTACTCTACTTCTAGTATGTACTATTTACTTGCGCGCTACCAAATATCTTATATAAGCAATCTCTCTAGACTAAGGCATCACAAAGCAGGCAATTCTATTCCTATCATGTATACCTTGTCTTCTAGCATGCATAACAATTCATAATTCAGTGCATAACATAACATCGTAAGGTATTCTGGGGATCTTTACCGTTCGGACGCTGGCTACTCGTACACACTGTTCCACCCTTGTTTTTACCGCCTTGCCCTTTATAAAATGTTATGTCCTTATTATTTTTAAGAAAAAGTTTTTCCTCAAATCCCCGGTCTGAGTTCAGTTGCACCCAAAAGTACACCCGAATCCCTCAAACCAAGGCTCTGATACCAATTGTAACGGCTCAAATTTTCAAATAAATTTTTCATTAAAATAAAACATCAATATTCGACAAAAGGGTTTAATTCCAAGTTTATTTCAAAATAAAAATAATAAATCTCCAGGATCTCCAACGGTGGCAGTGTGTACGTGTCACGCCGGCGCCTTCCCACGGTCATCACTAGTACCTGAAAAACATAAACACAACTAGTAAGCATAAATGCTTAGTGAGTTCCCCAGTATACGACTTACCCACATACGCCTTCCGCCCCGGACCTTTCGGTCCACATAATATTGCCTTCCGGCCCGGATCTTTCGATCCACAATACATTGCCTTCCGGCCCGGATCCTTCGATCCACAAGATAATTGCCTTCCGGCCCATACACATATATAACACATAATACAAAAACTCTAACACATAAAGCACATGTTTCATATCGTTCTTTCTAACACATAGAGTCTCGCCTTTCGGCCCGTATAATCATACATCACATATAAGCACACATCACATATAAAGCATCTATCTCTCTAGACATAGCATGAATATAACACACGCGACCTTCCGGTCTAACAGTCAAACCCTTCCGGGGGAAGTATAGTGAGAAGACTCACCTCGTAGTACGCAGGCTATAACCTCCTCGAGCTACTCGCACACAATCCGCTAGTCTGCAGGTTCCCTATAATACCACATCCCTAGTTAATGATCTTATCAAACAAGACAACTGACCCCTCTAAGATATATACAGATCAACGGTCAATCTTGACTGGACTCGTCGAGTACAAAGGGTAACTCGACGAGTTTAGACATCCTGACACCACTCGCCGAGTCCGAAGAACGACTCGACGAGTTCCAGTAAGTCTTCAAGCTACTCGCCGAGTCTGAAGAACAACTCGGCGAGTCCAAGTGAACCTTCAAGCTACTCGCCGAGTCTGAAGAACAACTCGGCGAGTTCTAGTGAATCTTCAAGCTACTCGCCGAGTCTGATCATTGGACTCGGCGAGTCCCCGCCATGCAGTCAACCCGCTGCCTCCTGTATTTCGCATGATTTCGAAGTATATAGATATAGGGCTTCCTGGACTTTCACATATACTATTACAGGGGTTTTTAAACACTTATAACAACAATATAATCTAACTAACCCTTAATTGGGTTTCCTAAACCCTAAACTCGCATTCAACGTAAAAGTTACAGATTTCAATCCGAAAATTACCTGGAAACGTGTTTCCTGCGTCTCCAAACCTCCAATACTCAATTCCTTTGATCACCACCTTGCTCCTCCTTGTCTAACAATCTCTTCAAGCCTTCTCAAGTCCTCTCTCTTGCTTCAAATGCTCACACACTCCCAGGGGATCTTCAATCGGCCAAAAAAACACGACATGACGACCATAATATCATTATATACGGTTCAGAATCGAAACGGCTAGGGTTCAGCTGAACAGCGTCGACTCGCCGAGTCCCTTATTGGACTCGTCGAGTCCAGTCGCGCGTCTGCGACCAAGACCATGGCCCTACTCGGCGAGTCATGCACCAACTCGCCGAATCCCCTCCTAAATGTGCCCCAAAAATAATTTAAAGAAATACCTGAAATTCCGGGCTGTTACAGCATATGTCTGGGCTGTAAACTCCTTTTAATCCCTCAATTTTTTGTGTTTGAATGCTCTAAACCCGAAATAGCAAGCCCCTAATTTATGTATTAAGCCTAAGGGTGGTTTGGGAGTGTGTTTGGGGCATTTTTGCAAGGTTTAGAGGTGTTTACGGCCTAAGCATGTGCTTGGGCCGTAAACTCTCTTTTATGTCCTAAAATCTTTTGATTTGATGATTAAACACTCCTAGATAAATTCCTTAATTGGTTCCTAGGCTCAATGGGACAAGTTCGGGTCATTTTGGCCACATTTAAGGTGTTTACGGCCTAAGGAGGATCTTAGGTCGTAAACTCCTCTTTCACAGCTTCTAAGTCTGATTTTTGGGGTATAATCACAAGCCAAGATGTTTGCAACAAGCTAGGGTAAGTGGACTTACGATTTGGAAGCGTTTGGTTGCGGATTTGAGTCGAACACAAGCCTAGAGAGAGTGTATAGAGAGAGAGAGGGTGAAAAAGGTTCAAATGGGGTTTACTCCCCCTTATATATGGGTTGGAGTTGGAGCTCAGTGGGATTCTACCTGATACTGCCGTTATACGGGGCTTTTGGTCGCACCCGATTTAGTGGTCGTAATAATAAAAACTACTTTTTCTAAATTACTATGGAAATGTAATTTAAGTGTTTTTATCTACTTTATTACAACTATAATGACATAAGGATTTAAATAAATAAAACATTTATTTACTTTGAGACCTCTAGTTAACGGAACTTTTATAAAATGGAATATTCCGTTAACGGTAACGGGGTAATGTAACGGAATAACTTTGGGTTGCCACAGTTATCGAGTGTGAGTATGCTTGAGTGGGTTTCTAATATATCGTATGTTGTTTTTCAGAGGTAGATCATGGTGAGGACACGTCATGCGCCAGAGAGTAGCGAGACCAGTGATGAGGAGATCCGCCGGATCATCCATGAGGAGGTGGCTGCGGCCATCAGGGCAGAGATACCAGAGATGTCCGGGTCTATCAAGATCACGCTGATTGAGACTTTTGACGAGCGTTATACTGCTCTTTCTGAGGCTGCTGTTGCGGCGACCACCGCAGCCATTGCTGCTGCTAGGCCACAAGGGGTGACTCGTTGTTGTTCAAGGAGTTCAGCAACACGAAGCCACCAGAGTTTGACGGGACGCAGGACCCGATTGCAGCGATGAGATGGGTATCTGACATTGAGGGGGTGTTTCTACACAAGCTTGTGCCCGGAGCACTTGAGGATTCGGTTTGCGCTGAACCAGCTTCGCCTGGGGCGAAGGATTGGTGGAAGTTCACGATAGCACACTATTCTCCAGCAGAGCTTGCTGCGGTGACTTGGGAGAGGTTCACCACCATGTTTCGTGATGAGTACGTTCCCCCGGTGGAACGAGAACGGTTGGCACAGGAGTTTTTGACCCTCAAGCAGGGTATAGAGTCCGTTACGGTTATCACCAGGATGTTTCATGACAGGGCGATGTTCTGCCCTGAGCACGTGTCTACTGAGCAGGCACGTATGAGCCATTATTTTAGTATTTTGCAGAGAGATATTCGGGAGTTCGTGGCAAACTCCTCGTACCGGACATTTGCCGAGCTTCAAGAAAATGCCCGGAAGAGGGAGATTGAGCTAGAGACTCAGGCTAGGGAGGAGGCGGAGTCTCAAGGGAGGGATCGACAACCAGCACAGTCCCAGCCGTCAGCCAAGCGGGCCAAGCCCGCTGATCCCAAAGCAGGGAGCCAGAAGGGCCGCACTTGTGGAAAGTGTGGCAAGGATCATGATGGAGTTTGTAGAGCTGGATCTTGCTACAAATGTGGCAAGGAGGGGCATATGGCCAAGGACTGCCCCAAGGGGTTTGCAGTATGTTTCCATTGCAACCAGACCGGACACCGGAAGGCGGAGTGTCCGCAGTTGCGGGGATCAGCACAGGGAGCACCTCAGGGATTTGCCCCTGCCGCCATCAGAGCTACCGAGAGTCGGACAGTGAAGGCCGAGGCGCCGAGGGCCCGAGGGAGAGCCTTTCAGTTGACCGCGGAGGAGGTTCGTGTAGCGGCCGATGTCGTGGCTGGTATGTATTCTTTTGTGTATTTATTTTGATGTTGAGATATTATGCTTATATTATGTTATGCGTAGGTAATTTTCTTGTGAATTATGTACCTGCCTTGGTGTTATTTGACTCTGGTGCGAGTCGGTCTTTTGTATCTTTGCCTTTTAGTCAGCATATCAGTGTTAGTCGTGAGGCGTTGAGTTGACCTCTGAGAGTTTCCATAGCTGACGAGAGGGTGATATATGCCATAGAGGTGATCCGAGGGTGCGTATTCGAGATTTTTGGTGTTAAGTTCCCGATTGATTTGGTTCCTATTGCGATGGGTGATGTCTATATCATTTTGGGCATGGACTGGTTGAGCAGATTCGGTGCGGTTATCAACTGCGAGCGTCAGCTGGTGACCATACGAGACCTTAGTGGGGGAGTTCTTATGGTGTACGGCGAGGGTACACGTTCTGGGTCAGCGTTTTGTTCGGCCGCTAGGGTGAGGCAGTGTTTACAGCAGGGCTGTAAGGGCTTTGTGGCGTATGTGATGGATATGCGGGTTGATTCAGAGAGACCGAGGTCAGTTGAGGAGGTTCCGATAATGCGTGAGTTCCCGGACGTATTTCCAGAGGAGTTGTCGGGTGTGCCTCCCGTGAGGCAAGTGGAGTTCAGTATCGATTTGATTCCGGGGGCCGCGCTTATTGCCAAGATGCCCTATCGTCTTGCACGTCCAGAGATGCAAGAGTTATCCTCGCAGCTTCAGGAGCTGTTGGGAAAGGGATTTATTCGGTCGAGCAGCTCGCCGTGGGGAGAGCCTATCCTTTTTGTCAAGAAGAAGGATGGTTCACACCGGATGTGCATTGATTACCGGGAGTTGAACAAGCTGACGGTCAAGAACCGTTACCCGTTGCCAAGGATCGATGATTTGTTCGATCAGTTGCAGGGAGCATCTTGGTTCTCCAAGATCGATTTGAGGTCGGGGTATCATCAGGTAAGGGTGCGACATGAGGATATTAAAAAGACAACATTCAGGACTCGTTATGGGCATTATGAGTTTGTGGTGATGCCTTTCGGACTCATCAATGCCCCGACAGTGTTCATGGATCTCATGAACAGAGTGTGCAGGCCGATGTTGGATCGGTCGGTGATCGTGTTCATCGACGATATTGATGGGTTTTACTATAAGAACATCCTATGTGCTCATACAAACCCTAATTGTGACAACCCGAAATTTCCATTATGAACAAACCATATCAAGCCAATAGAGGTTAGAACAGTTTCAGTGAAATTCCAGACTTCGGGTATAAGTTTGGCAGTTTTTCAGGATTTACCCTTAAGGAGATATCAGGAGAGTGGTTGCACTAGGGTTTTGTGCAACACTGTTATTCCGACACTCCGTTATATGAGAAATCATTTCAGGAATAAAAATATTTTCTGCCAAAAATATCTCAGGACTATAAATAGAATTCTGAACCAAATTCATTTATTATTCGCATTTCCAACTAGAGAAAAGCCATTTTCTCTCTCACGGATCTTCGGGTTTTTATCCCAAATCGTGAGTACCTCTCTCTAGTAGTGTTAGAATGCTTATTATGTGTTATTAACATGAATTAGATAACTAAATAACGAGATTTAGGAGTTTACTCCCCAAGGTGTTCTTGGGCGGTAAACTCCCGAAACAATGCCTAGCCTTTCCCCCGCGATATACTATTGCCTTAGGCTTGTTTATAAGTGTATTTGGGACATGAAAACACCAAAGAAACACATAGGTATGGGAGTTCACGGCCCAAGAGGATCTTGGACCATGAACTCCAAAATCATGCACAAAAGGGTGCTTTTAAGGCACCTAAAGCATTGGACATTTACTAAGAATTGTTCCCACTTAAATCAAGGGCCAAAACACATCAAAATCACCTTCCAAAGTGAGTTTACGGCCAAGACATGGTTCTTGGGCCGTAAACATGAAAGAAAGGCACCAAAGTGTGCCTAATGCCTTCATATGCTTTACGTAAAAATCTAGAACCTATCCTACATATGCAAGAGACTTGAAAGCAACAAAAACACAATTCCAAGGGAGTTTACGGCTGTAAACTCCAAAGGAAATGGCCTTGGGGCCGTAAACTCCTCTAAGGAGTGCTTCTAGGCCTTAAACCCTTCCAAGAATTTAACCACCAAGTTGGAATAATTCTAGGAATCATTTGGAACTTCAAAACACACAATACACCCATGGTTGGGAGTTTACGGCCGTAAAATCAAGAGTTTACAACCATAAACTCCATGTGTGATGGTATAAGGAGAGTAAACTCATATATAGGGTCCTTTGGAACCCTAAGCACAAGTGCCTTGTCCCACAATAGCTTAGATGCAATCCTTAGGGCTTAAAACACTTATATAAAGTGTTTATTATGTCTAGGATGTCTTAACATTATCAATTAGTAATTTGAGACTAATTGAGTGCATATATGTGTGATTATATGTTCATTAGGATCTTAGTGTGTGTACAAGTCCTCACTTGACGCCTAACAATCCTCCACCGTCCAGTTCATCTAAACTACCAACTACAGGTGAGTTCATACCCCTTAATCAATGTTTTAAATGATTTTAAACGTTTTAATGGGGGGGGGGGGAATACAAGTAGAAAACAGTATGTTATTAAATCAATCTAATGTATTTTATAACTGTGTTTTCACTCAGTAGATTTCACATATTTCAAAAGGTGACACATGAAGTGGTTTTCTATCTTAAAATACCTTGATAACAAAAGTATTAGTTTTGAAATGTTTATTAAAATGACATCAAGTCATTCTTAATTATTGTTCAAAACTCCTAGATATCTTGCAAAAACCATTATTTTTACCTTCTTGAGCAAAACTACACTTATACGCATATGTTCTTATATATGTATTGATGTTATAGTTTTCATCATTCGTTCAGTTTCCCACACCCTGGTGTATCGAGGGTGCATAAATCTACTTGAACAACCAATTACTTTCCAGTTAATTATCATAGGGATAGTTAGAAGAAACAAAACATTATTCCTATTACAAGGAATCACACAAGAGTCAGTTCATTCATGAGTCTATACCAGTACCTTACATGATACATGAGTACAATTACCTAGGATTACATGATACATGAGTATGTTTACATAGCTACATTTATCTGAATACGCTTACATGAATACCATACATGAGTACTGTTACGTAGATACATTATCCTATATTCACTTACCTGGATACTTGTACCTAGAGTTATTAGGAAGATTTATTAGTACCTTCTGTGTAAATTTTCCTGCCTATCCCTATTCGACGGGATGTCCAGACGGGACTTACCATTCCGAACCCCACTGATTAGCACCAGTGGTCGATGAATGTCTACGGATGTCTAAGGTAGTTACTTATTTAGTAGTCAGTGACGGGACTAACCATCCCTCCGTCCAACTGTTGCAATAGTGGATGAGATGTGAATCTTCGGAGGATCATTAGGTTAACGAGCTGTATTAGGAGATCGATATCGGGACTAACCCTCCCTCCACCTTGCTGCCGCTACAGAGGATGAGGGGACACTCTTCGGATGTTCATAGGGTCTATCTTTCGCTTCGGCGATGTCGTGTTTGTCCTGGTAACCCAAGATAATAACACTTACATGATTATATTTTTCCTGTTTACTTTATTTTATGATACTTTCACATAAACGAGGAGTTAGACTAAGTACTCTAGTACTAGTCAATAGAAAGGAAAAGCTATCATATTACTTACAAAACATTCGGGTCTTCGTAGAAGACTACATTGTCATAACAAAACATTCGGGTCTTGGTAGAAGACTACATTTCATACTTATATCAACTGTTCTATTTAAGGATTTATACGACATTCTTAACAGCATTCCAAAACAGGACAATAACACATAAATACTTATGAATTCACCAGCTTTAAAGCTGATACTCGCTTTCAAAATAACTTGTATTCTCAGGTCATCAGTTAGACAGGTGCGATGGCCAGGTTTTTGAGAAGATGGAGCACAGACAAGACTCGCCTTATTTTGATTATTCATTTTATTGTTGTACATTATGAAAGAACACACATGTATTAAAACTCTACTTATAATGCAATGGATGATGATGTTGCTTGTTTATTATATTACACTGTTGTGATACTGTTCATGATGTCCTCCACCCCTGAACATTTCCGCCGTTCTTGGTTTTGGGGTGTGACACTAATGCTTGGATCTAGGTTTCTCTATTGTACATGCAATTTATCCAAGACTATAAACCCTAGATCTAGCATATGATAATCAATATAACATATAAATAAGGGTTTAGATCATACCTTGATTGTTATGTAGCAATAACAATCTCAAATCCTTCTTGTATTGACTTTAGAAAGCTTAGAGTCACAAATGTCACTCCTCTAATGGTTCACAAACACCAAGAGCAAGAGGATGAAGAGGAGAAGAGAAGGAGGCTGCCCAAAACGTGTGGAAACCCTAGAACAAAGCTTGTCCACGTTTTTGGGGCATAAGGGCTATACATATAGTGAAGCTATTAGGGTTATCTAACAAGGAAACCCTAATTTGGATGCTTAAGCCCTAAGCAACCCATGGACTCCTTTCCTTAAAGGCCTTGGACGATTTCCAATGGATATCCCCATAGGATTCGTCCACTCCTTAATATAAGGCAATCCATAGCCCAAATTGCAATTATCTTATAATTACAATTCCAGTCCCTTAAGTTTAATTAATCTCTTTTAGTCACAAACTTAATTCTTATTAATTCTTGACTAATATTAATTAAACAATATGATTTCTCCTTTAATATATTATTCTCATAATATATTAATAAATCATATTTAATCCTTTCTCTCCATAATTCATCCTATCAAGTTGCTTTGGTGAAGGCAACCCAAAAGGACCATGCACCATCGGGTCAAGTACATACTAGAATAGTTATGGACTTAGACACTAATCCAACAGTCTCCGACTTGGATAAGTCTAATAACTATTATGTGTATGACTTCAGATCCTGATCTGCAATCGTAGCTTTCCAAAGCCGTTGTCAACTCTGATCATATCAGATACGCGTGTCCTTTAGATAAGGGATCATATATTCCTCCATTCTAGATATCGTATAAGACATGATTTCTAATCATTCTTTCTGTACTATTTCTCGACTTCCGATTTATGACGACTGACAAATTGAACAAATCAAATTAGCCCTAGCTCGACCGAGCATTTACGTTTGTCATCACTAAATCATCGAGGGGCCCAAAGATATCGCTTTTATCCTACTTTGGATAAAAGGAACGGATAAACTTTGATTCAATGCTCGCTTGCACTTACTCACCGAATCACACACAACAATATGTTTTATAACACCAAGTTACTGGTGCGTTTACATATTATCAATGTGCAATCGATTTGCAAGATACAACTCACACATCTCGGTTTCAAGAATATAAGATGTTATCGTCTCACCAATCACTCGTGATACAATTCATGGAGTGATCCAAGTGAGCGTGGGCTTAATCCAATGCTCAAATCATATTCATAAGCACTCATGAATGTTGCAGCAAACATCTGCTTATGTCTAATACTTTTTAGACATTCCACACACCAATTCACGACAGTCTTTATTCATACCTACTTCCAACGTATGAACAACTGTGGCCCGTTCGAATAATTTGACTGTTCTAAACCAATTAAATTATTCAGGAAGTCAAAACATGCAAAGTGAAACACAAGGATAATACTAATCCCATATGGCCTCAAACCTTTGAGTATAAATAAAACACCTTTTATTTATCACCATATCGATTACTCATTATTTGTTGTTTCGGGTAGTCAACTTCTAACTTGAATTATTACTACACTTGTCCCATGCTCCTAGCATGCCCACAATGTTTACCTATGGTTCTTTCTTTGTGAAATAGATCAAACGAACACATTTCCAATCATACTCATTTCAGAACTCCTAGTCCTTTTCACAAGTGAAAGAATATCAAATTCTTGCTACTTATGGAATATGCTAGATTCTAATATTTTATGCAATGATCCTTTCGTAATGTCATAGCACAAAAGTCACAATGACTATTGCCAATGATATTACAAAGTCCTCTATCGAAGATTGTTACAAGACAATTCCTTAGATATGATGTCTCTCACTCAAAGTACATTCCTTTGAACATCCTTTTGCATAAAAGTTCTAATCTAGACATAGATTTTCAATATTCAATTCCCAATATGGAAAACTTTCCATACTTACCATATGACAACTCATTTTCAATAGAATCTTATCTATTCATAATAATGTCGATACGGTCCATCCAATACTATACTTCCAACTACTCACAAGCGACCAATCCTAGGCGAACTTTGGATTGTCCTTTGATAGTTGTTTAATTATCTTAGTCAAAACTGATTCTTTTCCTTTTTCCCTCTAAATGCGCTATAAATTTGGAAAATTTTAGAATGGTCAAATATTATAGCATTTGCAATCTATCCTATACCCGAAGCATATGGGACACGATGCATAATGTCTTACAAAAAGATTTGATACTTTATCAATCTTCTGCCATAATATTTTATGTGCTACGTTCTCAAAATTCGAACTATGAAGAGGAATGCCGTAATCATAATCAAAATTTGAGAACACACTATGTATCCTTGACTAAATTATTAACATTCCACAACCTAAGCCTTTAGATTTGAAATGAAGCATAATATTCTCTCCCTTAATTATAGCAAAGCAACTATTCAACCTTTACAACTTTGCAAAGTATGACTTTTGTTTTTCTATAATTAATATTGCTAACTTGCAATACTTTTCATAATAATCATGCAATCATAACATTTATGCTCCCACTATCATGATTATTATTATAAAACATAACACTTATGCTCCCACTAGCTTTGACATGTATTCAGAAACAGCTTAACTTTCAGAAAAACAATACCTATTGAATTTCTTAAGTTCATGTTTCTAATACCTAATGCTTTGATAATCCTTTATCTAATCTTATACACCTTTGCCCTTGATAGCTCATATGTGTGTCTAAACAATTCAGACTAATTGCCAAACTTCACAATTCAAATCATGGAAATGGATACCGTAACCATAATCGAATTCGAGAATACAATTTTCACAATCACTATCTTCTTAAAATCTCTATTAGTGAAAGCATTTCCTCATAGTCATTTTCATGAAGGAGGGAATCTTATGACACTTAGATTTTAATGGTGTATGTGTTCCTATCCATGTGGATTTGTCAAAACCAAAGTTTACGACAAATTCAAACTCATATGGACCAAACTTTCTTAATCTTGACTTCTTGCCTTATGGTAACACAACTGCCCACTATGTCTTCCAAGTAGTTAAGCAGCTCACCTTTTCCTATCAATGTACTTTTCATTGATCAAGGTCCTCGCCTTTTATACATTCAAATGAGAACTCATAGGACTCATACGCATAATTAGCTCAATTGGAACGACATAGAAACAAGATAGTGTCAACACGATAGGTTGTAAACCTGAACTCGTGTGCTAGTGATGATCGATAAGGTTTATTTTGATTTGTTCTTGAAACCTTTCAAGACCATTAAGACTCCCACTGACTCCTTGACATATAAGATTTTCTTGTCAATAAACATTTCTTGACAAACAAATATTCAAGAGTTAGTGTAGTTTTTATCAAAACACTTCATAAATTGGTCCTAGTTGGTCTTTGTCTTATTCAAGACATCACAACTTTCCACATTTGATGAATGTTATAAACCTTCTTAATACTTATCACTCAATTTCCCAATCTTAACTCTAAGACTTGTTTTGGAACGAAGTATGATTGACTTCTTGATTTAACCATTTCTTCAATTCTTGATTCCTCTTCTTAGACATACAATTGTACTAAGACTCACTTAGAGGATCAATTGAGATATGGTTCTTAATCATTAAGACCTATCATAAAGCATAAAAGGTACTCTCCCTTCTTCTTGGAATGTAGAAACTTTTATCTTTCTGCCTACTTGATTCTTCTTATTCGTTCTGCTATTGATTTAAACTTTTTCAATCAATTCAGAATTACACTTAATCTTATAAGTATAATCATATTTACTAAACCTTTAGCAAATCATGACGAATATCTTTGTTACTCTTATGGTGGACTTTGATCAATACACAACTTTGTGTACTCAATCTCCTAGTCCTTCACTTGACACTTTGTCAACGAATTAGTCTAATTTCCAAATACGAAATTTCTCATTCATCGTGCAACCTAGTTGCATGATTCCAAGTTTCTGTCCAATTGAAACTTGGGCGATGAGAAACTCTCCCTATTTGGTAAATTCTCGACATTTCCACAAACAACATGATTAAGAATCAAATCCATTATTTCTAATATTAGAAACATTCAAACATCAATTTTTAATATACGCCATTGCAAGGATAAATAAATAATATAAAATCAAAATTTATTTTATTGCGGAAAAAATTTGTCCTTACAACGCAATTCATTGAAAAACTATGCTAATACATATTTCTTAGCAATCTAATTCTAACTCTAAGTAGCAGCTCAAGAATCTAATCTTCAAGTAATGCGATCGAAATCCATTTCTTCACAGTTAGATTCTGCTCACTTCTTCCCTTAAGCTTCCTTTCTTTTCTTCGATCCTACAAAACATCAATTGTAATCTTATCACATTATGTATTAAGAATCTAGGATGGGAGCTTAAAAGAGTTAGTCAATGGATTTTACCTAAAGCAAAGCCATACGTTTTGACTCTCCCATCTCTTAGATCTCTTAGGTAAATAGGGCAGCTTCGTCTCCAATGCCCCTTCTCTTGGCAATAAAAGCAAATTGACTCTTTTGGAACAGGACATGGAACTACTTCAGACATTGCCTTTCTCTTATGATCAAACTTTTCGATCATAGCATGTCTTTCGTTGCCATTTTCTATATCCATAGAGGTCTTGAAGGCAGATTCACCAATCAAGTTTGCTTTTCTATTGCGCCAAACCATTGCTGATTCAGCAGCAATAAGCATATAGGTGAGATCTATAAGGGTCACGTCGCAGTTCATCATATAGTACTCTCTTACGAACTCACTATATGAGTTAGGAAGTGAATGAAGAACCCAATCAACATCCATCTCCTCACAGACAACGGATCCCAACATTCTTAACCTATCAATGTGTGACTTCATCTCTAGGACGTGCACACACCAACTTTCCTTCTTTATGTTTACTTGCCAAAAGGGCTTGAGTGAGCTTGAACTTTTCAAGCCTTCGAACTTATGGGTTAGGGAGAATAATTGGAGGAGGTGGAGGAAGAGAAGCATGATCTCTTGTTCCTTGATCGAATCGTGGAATATCATCTTCATGTGGAAAGCTCGTTCCACGGGATTTGGGAAGACCATAGTTGTCGTACTTTGACATCTACAAAACGGGAGAAAACGAATTCAAGTTAGTTGATTGATTGAGTCCTTAATAAATCACCCAAATGAGATATTAAGGCTAGGACCCAACACAATACGCTACATCCTAGAAAAGGGATGGCGTAATCTAGTTGCATAATATTTGAAGGTAAGTGAATGACGATTCACTAATTTCCATCATGAAAAATGAAAAAGAAATTTAAGTTTTAAATCTATGAAAACTCCTAGATCCTTTGAGATTCATTGAACTTTTCAATGGCATGTTTAAATCTCGATATGCCCCTCTAGTTTGTGACTGGGATGCTGAAGATCACAAAGCGGGTGTGAATAACCATGCAAACTTACATGGTGCCCTCACATGTTACAATCACCTATTCGATGTGCCGGTAAACCACACACGCTCCACCAAACTATGACAAACATTGAGTCACCCTTTGCTACCTTTTCTTAGAACCATTTAGTGTGCCGGTTAACCACACACGCTCCACTAATGTCTTCGCAAGGGCACAAAGTGTAATTTGATGGAATTTCACCAATTCACTTTTGCCTAAGTAACTAACATTGGGAATTTTTAAAACATTTAGTTACTTTTGTACTTTATTATACTTATAATGGAAGGTTTTGTCCTATTCTATCCGTTCGGCTAACGACTCTCCACTAGTCAAGAGTGCGGTGGGTAAGAGTGGATACCCATTCAATCGCTATTTTATAGACAATTTCCTTAAACACCCCTTATAGACCAACTTCGTGAATGAGGCCTACTAACGGTAAGACTGACTTTTACTCATACATATATATAATGTTAGACTTTTAATGTTATATATAGTATAGGGTGTATTTTACACTTCTAAAACACTAGGAGGTCAAATTTAACAATTATACTTTTAATTCAATTAAATTGTAAACCTAAACTTTTATGGATTTATTAAACCTCTTTTAATTATACACCTTAATTAATTAATAAAACCATAAGGGTGTGATTTGAACTTTTCAAAACAATACTAGGGTTTTAGAATTTAACATTCCTAAATTAAACCTTTAATCAACTTTTAAATTCCAAAACTTGAGGGCAAGTTTTGAAACATTTCAAAACATTTAGGTTTAGAATTTAAATATACATCAAAATTAAACTTTTAATCAAAATTTAAATTCCAAAACTTGAGGACAAGTTTTGAAACCTTTTCAAAACATTAAATTTTAAAACTAAACTTTGAGTTTAAATTTAAACTATAAAACCTAAAGGGGAAAAATTGAATTTTTCATAACACAAGGATCAAATAACAAATACTATAAATTAAACAATTAATTTCATTATTATCTATATTTGACCTAATTTCAATTTCTTGCAAAATAAGTTACCCAATTAATACAAATAATCCAATCTTTTTCATATAAGGAAGTTATTATCTAATCAATTGGTAATTATCTTGTGTTTTGGCAAGGATATTCTTTAAGAAACAATAAAATTCATATTTTATAGGGTTAAAACGAATATGGTAATAATCATTAAGCAAAACAACAACAAAATCCGAAGTTTCCTCTGTCTGACGCTCCGACTCGCCGAGTCACACTTTGGAACTCGCCGAGTAGGGCTGACTCGCCGAGTCCAAGTAGTGACTCGCCGAGTCAGGTCGAACAGAAGGCCAGAAAACGATTTTCAGCAACATAAAGCATCAATACAATAGAAATCAATCAAGTCTCTGATACCACTGATGGGTTTTACTATAAGAACATCGTATGTGCTTATACAAACCCTAATGCTTGGATCTAGGTTTCTCTATTGTACATGCAATTTATCCAAGACTATAAACCCTAGATCTAGCATATGATAATCAATATAGCATATAAATAAGGGTTTAGATCATCCCTTGATTGTTATGTAGCAATAACAATCTCAAATCCTTCTTGTATTGACTTTAGAAAGCTTAGAGTCACAAATGTCACTCCTCTAATGGTTCACAAACACCAAGAGCAAGAGGATGAAGAGGAGAAGAGAAGGAGGCTGCCCAAAACGTGTGGAAACCCTAGAAGAAAGCTTGTCCACGTTTTTGGGGCATACGGGCTCTATATATAGTGAAGCTATTAGGGTTATCTAACAAGGAAACCCTAATTTGGATGCTTAAGCCCTAAGCAACCCATGGACTCCTTTCCTTAAAGGCCTTGGACGATTTCCAATGGATTTCCCCATATAATTCGTCCACTCCTTAATATAAGGCAATCCATAGCCCAAATTGCAATTATCTTATAATTACAATTCCAGTCCCTTAAGTTTAATTAATCTCTTTTAGTCACAAACTTAATTCTTATTAATTCTTGACTAATATTAATTAAACAATATGATTTCTCCTTTAATATATTATTCTCATAATATATTAATAAATCATATTTAATCCTTTCTCTCCATAATTCATCCTATCAAGTTGCTTTGGTGAAGGCAACCCAAAAGGACCATGCACCATCGGGTCAAGTACATACCAAAATAGTTATGGACTTAGACACTAATCCAACAGATATTTTGGTGTATTCGAGATCCACAGAGCAGCACGAGGAGCATTTGAGGGAGATCCTCGGAGTACTGAGATCGGAGAGGCTTTACGCCAAACTGTCCAAGTGTGATTTCTGGTTGCGAGAGGTCCAGTTCCTAGGGCACCTCATTAACCAGCAGGGGATATTGGTCGACCCGGCCAAAGTGGAGGCAGTGATGAGTTGCGAGGTGCTGAGGTCACCATCCGAGATCAGGAGTTTCTTGGGATTGGCAGGCTATTATCAGAGATTTATCAGGGATTTCTCCAAGATCGCCGTGCCACTCACCAGATTAACCCGGAAGGGTGTCGCTTTTTCATGGGGACCAGAGTAGCAGACCTCCTTTGAGACGCTTCGCCAGAGGCTATGTGAAGCCCCAGTGTTAGCCCACCCATAGGGGATGGAGGACTTTGTGGTGTATTGTGATGCATCGATCTTGGGGTTGGGAGCGGTGCTGATGCAAAGAGGGCATGTGATAGCATACGCATCGAGGCAGCTGAAGCCTCATGAGTCAAGGTATCCCACCCACGATCTAGAGTTGGGGGCAGTGGTGTTCGCCCTCAAGATTTGGCGTCACTATCTGTACAGGGTTTGGTGTACGATATACACGGACCACAACAGCCTGAAGTATTTGATGGATCAGCCTAACCTAAACATGCGACAGAGGAGGTGGTTGGACGTGGTCAAGGATTATGATTGTGAGATCCTGTACCACCCAGGCAAGGCTAATGTTGTAGTCGATGCATTGAGCCGCAGGGCGGACAACACCCCGTTGTGAGATGTGTGTTTGAGATTGACCGTGATAGCTCCAGTGTTGGACACCATTCGTGGGGCTCAGGCTGAGGCTATGCAGCCTGAGATGCAGATGAAAAAGCAAGTTTTTGGGTTAGTATCGGAGTTCGTTACCGATGGCCGGGGGCTTATGACATTTCAGGGGCGTATCTGGGTACCTTTTGTGGGAGGGACGCGTACCATTTTGATGGAAGAGGCTCATCGGTCGAAGTTCTCGATCCATCCTGGTGCCACTAAGATGTATTTAGACCTGAAGAGGGAGTATTGGTGGCCATGTATGAAGAGGGATGTCGCGTGGTTTGTTGAGAGGTGCTTAACATGCCGTAAGGTTAAGGCCGAGCACCAGAGACCGCATGGTAAGTTGCAGCCGTTGGAGGTTCCCGAATGGAAATGGGAGCAGATATCCATGGATTTTATCACCAAATTGCCGAGAACGGCGAGGGGTGTCGATGCGATTTGGGTGATAGTAGACTGTTTGGCAAAAAGCGCTCACTTTCTTGCCATTAGTGAGAGTTCTTCTGCGGAAAAGTTAGCAGAGGTATATGTGAGAGAGGTGGTATCGCGGCATGGGGTGCCGATCTCGATAATGTCAGATCGAGCTGTGCGTTTCACTTCCAGATTTTGGAAGAAATTCCATGAGGAGTTGGGTACGAGGCTGCATTTTAGTACCGCATACCACCCACAGACTGACGGTGAGAGCGAGCGGACGATTCAGACGATCGAGGACATGCTCCAAGCATGCGTGTTGGATTTTGGTGGGAGTTGGGACACGTATTTGCCCTTAGCAGAGTTCTCCTACAATAACAGCCATCATTCGAGCATTGGTATGCCGCCTTTTGAGCTGTTGTATGGGAGGAGGTGTCGGACTCCCATTTGTTGGGGAGAGGTAAGGCAACGAGTGATGGGTAGCACAGAGATTGTGCTTCAGACGACAGAGCATATACAGCGGGTCAGGTAGAGATTATTGACCGCTCAGAGCCGCCAGAAGAGTTATGCGGATAGACGTCAATCCGAGCTTGAGTTCCAGGTCGGTGATTATGTTCTCCAGAAGGTATCTCCTTGGAAAGGAGTGATTCGATTCAGGAAGAGGGGCAAGCTAGGGACCCGGTATATTGGGTCATTCAGAGTGATTGCGAGGGTGGGAAGGGTAGCGTATCGCTTGGAGCTACCTTCAGAGTTGGAGCGGATTCATAATACCTTCCATGTGTCTCAGTTGAGGAAGAGTATAGCCGACGAGTCGGTGGTGGTGCCGTTAGAGGACATTCAGGTGGATGCGAGCCTGAACTACGCGGAGAGACCAATTGCGATTGTGGATCGGAAGATCAAGGTTCTGAGGAACAAGGAGGTGCCTCTGGTACAGGTTCAGTGGCAGCATCGACGAGGATCCGAGTTGACCTGGGAGCCAGAGCGTGAGATGCGGGAGCAGCATCCGGAGCTATTTCAGGGATGCGACTTCGAGGGCGAAGTCAGATTCAAGTGGGGGAGAATTGTAACATCCGGAATTTCAGGTATTATATTTATTCTTTTTTATTTTGAGTTTTGTGAGAGGACTCGGCGAGTTGGTGCGTAGACTCGCCGAGTAGAGACGCGATTTCTCACCCGGATTAATGACTGGACTCGACGAGTCGCATTGGTGGACTCGGCGAGTCCGTGCTGTTTAATGAAACCCTAATTTCTCGGGTTTGGGGCCTATTTAAAGGGCCTTATGGCCGTCATTTGTGCTCACCAGCCCCCAGAGCGAAACCCTAGTGTGCTTGAGCGTTTGGAGTGAGAGAAGGAGCCATTGTTGACCTTGGTGGTGTTGTCTAGCAAGGGAAAGGAAGCTATAGCCAAGAGGAAGCAAGAGGGTTAACTTCCTGAAGAGCTGAGGTCCAAAACATCACTTGAGGTACTATTTTCGAACCATTTTCTGTTGAGGTGATGTTCATGTTGATTTAGGGCTTATTGAGCCCTTTTGTGACTAGATCTAGTGCTCCCATGGTCCCTTAAGCGAGTGAGGTTCTGGATCTGGACCCATGGAGGTCCAGAGTGCCTCTTTGTCCAAGCTTTATATGAGTCTATGGAGGTTTTGGTTTGGGATCATTATGTTTGAGGTTAAAACACCATTTATGAGTCAATAGGTGTGATATGATCCCCAAGACATAGACTTTACGTGATAAATAAGCTTGGAAAGACTAGATCTATGAGTTAGTGGAACAGATCTGACCTCAGAAGGACGTTTGGGGTTGTACATGGAATGCACTCGTCGAGTCCATTGGCAGACTCGATGAGTTGGAGCGAGTGGTTCCGTGTTTTCGAACCAGGGGTTGAGGAACCGAGTTGGGTGAGTGACTCGGTGAGTCGGAAGGGGATTCAGAGGAATCGGGTCCCCGAAGGGACTCAGCGAGTCCACGCCAGACTCGGCGAGTTGGGTTGACCGTTGACCGTTGACCATTGACCAGAGTTGACCGATGTTGACTTGATAGAGTTAGTCAACCCTAGTTTGGAAAGTGTTAATTAGGGATGTATTTGTGTTATAGGAGGACCATAGCTCGGGTGATCGAGCACTAGTGATTTCAGGGATTTACGAGTTACCGAGATACGCGAGGTGAGTCTTCTCACTATACTTTACCTTGAGTAGGTAATTAGAGTTATGTGATACAGTGTTGTATGCTATATATGTGTTATGTGTTGCACTGCATTATTCTATGTGATTTATGATGTGCATGCTACAGAGTTAGAACCGAAAGGTTCACAGAGACAGAGCCTGAGGGTTCATAGAGTTGGGTGCACGAACCCAAAGAGTTATAGCCTCGAGTGGCTAATATGTGTTATATATATGGTATTTTGGGGAACTCACTAAGCTTTGTGCTTACAGTGTTTGATGTTATTTGTTTCAGGTACTAGTGAGGATCGCGGGAAGGCGCCGGCCTGATCAGTACGCACACGGGATTTTTATGTTATGAGATCTTGGGATTTTTATATGCTATGGATTTGAGTTTCAAACAATGATGTTTTTATGAATACTAAATGAATTGCGGCGGTGGTCAAGTTAGAGAGAGAGAGAGAGAGAGAGAGAGACCGGGGTGGGGGTTAGTTTCTTTTTGTTTTTTAATTAAAAAAGTGTTAAAAGTAAATAAAAAAAGTGGAAAAAGAAAATATCAAAGGCAAATAATGTTTGAATACTTTTAGACCAAACTCGCAACAAAATCAAAATTTTGGACCGCTGGTGTTAGTCTAAACTTTTTTGGACCAAAGTGACAATTTTCGACATACCATAGGGACCATTTGTGCAGTTTAGTCAATCTAGGGCAACCGAAATAAAATAAAACTCGCTAAAATTTATTTTACAGAATTTTATTGTTTCTTGGTTATTCCAAAACCATTAGGTCAAGGTTTCTAGTTTGAAATCCTTGATAAATGCTTTAAATATTATCACTATTTCAAGTATAAAAAAAATAAAATGTGTTGTTTATATTAATTAAAAGATTCTCTATGATCAAATAATGTAAGCATAATTTAATAGGATGATTTTAGTTATGCTAGTCAATAATATGTTTACACGTTTCCTGAATATATATAATTTTTAAAAATAATCGTCAACCCCATTAAACTAGAGCATATTTTGTTAGACATGAAATGTTAAAAGCTAAAAATATTCAAATGCTTCGCTATTAATATAGAAAGAAGAGATGTAGGATACCTACCGTCACTTGGCTTATCTGGTTGGCATTCATAATGTGTATATCCAATAGGTCATGTGTTCGAGGCAGGTAGAGAGAGAGAAGAAGAGAGAGAGAAGAAGATAAAAGGTATTCTAAAATACCACATTTTAATTTGGATAATCATTTTCTTTGGCAATTTCATTCGTTCAGTTTCAATAATCATCGCTTAATTTTTATTTTATCATCATTATCATATACTTTTTAATAACATCGACCATCATTAATTATCATCTTTCAACAAAGTATTAAGCTCCAATCTTATAAGTTGTATTAAATCTTTAAAGATTATGTTTGTCAACATGAATAAGTATGATTTAGTCGGTTTAAATGGTTGCCCTTTTAGGTGGTGTTTTTTTTTTCTAACATATAAACCGAAATCAAACTAAATAAGCTTCGATTTAACCTGTTTTCAGTTTAATTTTTTTGATTTACAGTTAAATCTAAGGGGGTATTTGGATAGGAAAAAAAGAGATGTTTATTGCTTATTCTCACAATAAGCTAATTTGAGTGTTTGGATAAAATCCAGCTTATTAAGCTAAATAAACTAATTTTAATAAGCATCTCTCCCCATGCTTATTGCTTATTGCTTATTCCCACCACAAATAAGTAATAAGCTAATAAGCTAATTCAAACACCTCTTAGATAACATATGTTAAATTTTTTAATGATTAGATGGAATAACATTATGCGAAATAGTGGTCTTCAATTAGGAGTGATGTTGTCAAAGTTTTTTTTTTTTTTCTTTTCTCATTAAGAGGGTGAAAGTAGTACAATGGTTGAGTTTGATGAGTTTTTTTTTAAAGATAAATGGTAGCTGCTGTAATTGATTTTTTTTTTTGAACCGAAAAATATATTAAAAAAAGACCCCGCCAACCCCGCCTAGCAAGTCACTAGACGACTGAGGAAAAACAGAAGATAAGAACAAAGAAATTTACATACGAATTAAAGGAGAAATTGAACAATCAACCCATCTATAACAATATTTCAGACGGCTATGTTTAATCCAAACAAACACCAGCCACCTTTGTTGGAGAATCTTGTATGTTTTTTAGTACTCTGTTGCACCCCGCCTTCCAAATCCACCATAACGTCCTATAGCAAATAGTAATTAAGTTATTTTTTCTATCCTTATCATTCCCAAATGCAACATGTACTCTATTAACTCTCCAATTGCCGATGTCTGGAACATTGGAATGCCACACCACTTCAAGACACATTCCTACATTGTTTTCGCGAACGAGCATAATAGCAAAATATGGTCAGAATCCTCCTCATCTGTTAGAAAATAACTGCACATCACCAAGTCCAGATACAAACCTCTACGCATAAGGGCACGTAGCGATGGAATACGCTTCTGCAATGCTCTCCAAATAAAGCTTGTAACTTTGATAGGAACCTCACGGATCCATTCCACCCGATCCATCATTACCTGTTTTTGAGGTTTATCAATTACTCTCCTGAGGGCGGCCACCTGAAATTCACCATCAACTGTGATACCACATTTCCATCCATCGTTTGAAGCCTGCGGTTGAAAGGTCCCAAGCAATGTCGAAATAATTTGTAGTTCTTCAAAGTGGGTATTAAAGTAAGGGCACGAGATCCAATCCCATAAGGGACCACCAAGTTAAATTTTGTCTTCGATCGGGCATCTCTTTTTCTTTTCTAGTTAATACAACCCTGAAAAAGTAGATTTTAGAGGTTCATCGCCAATCCAGTGGTCTAACCAAAACATAGTGTCGCCTCCTTTCCGAATCTGCTTTGTAATCACGTGATCCATACTAATTCCCATATTTTTTAAGTCATGTTGAATACATGCAATGTTGTTCCACACACCTGTAATAGATTTTTTAGATATAACATTGGAGGGCCTGATGCAGAGATTATGGACTCCTTTAATAACACGGGCCCAACTTGCCGTGGGATTTGTTCTCAAACGCCACCACCATTTGATTAATAGAGAAAGGTTAAGAGCCCTGATCGATCCATACCCAAACCTCCCATATCCTTTGGAGCAATAATTTTATCCCACGTAACCTAGTGATTTTTTTTCTGTCCTCAGCGCCTCCCTAAATGAATTTTCTCATGATTCCTTCCAAAGTATTTAGTACCCCGATAGGTGCAGCAAATAGCGACATGAAGAATGTTGGAAGGTTTCCCAACACTGCTTTAACCAGGGTCAACCTTCCACCGAAAGACAAATATTTTGCCCTCTAGGTGGTTAGTTTGGAATGGAAGCGTTTAATCATCGGGGTCCAATTTCTCTTAAGATTCATGTTCGCACCGACTGGAACGCCTAGGTAGATAAAAGGAAGTGATGATGGCTCACACCCAAGAGGCACAACCTACCTTTGTACTTCAGTTGGGCATGCTCCAATTTCGAACACCCAAGACTTATAAAAATTTACTTTGAGGCCATAAGAGATTTGAAAATAACATAGTATCCGTGCTAGGTTAATTATGTTTGATCTTCTCCATTCACCAATAAATAAGGCGTCATCCGCGTAAAAAGATGGGAAATCGTCATAACTTCGTGTGGAATTCGAACCCCTTTATAGATGCCTTTCTCACACGTCGACTTCATAGCAACATTGAGCCCTTCCATTACCATTATGAAGAGTAATGGTGAGAGTGGGTCACCCTGTCGAATTCCTTTTCCAAAATTAAACTCAGTCGTGGGCAAACCATTGACAAGAATCGATGCCCTAGCAGACTCGAGGCACGCCTTTATCCACATCCTCCACTTTGGGTCATACCCCATTTGATCCATTGTAGAGTCTAAAAACTCCCAGTTAACCGATTCAAATGCTTTATCGAAATCTACATCGAAGAGGAGTAATTTCTTTTTTGTTTTTTTTCTCCCATGAGCATAACTCATTTACAATTAGTGGCCCATCAAGTATATTCCTGCCTTTAACGAACGTCGACTGTGTTGGATTAGTGTCTAAGTCCATAACTATTTTGGTATGTACTTGACCCGGTGGTGCATGGTCCTTTTGGGTTGCCTTCACCAAAGCAACTTGATAGGATGAATTATGAAGAGAAAGGATTAATTATGATTTATTAATATATTATGAGAATAATATATTAAAGGAGAAATCATATTGTTTAATTAATATTAGTCAAGAGTTAATTGATAATTAATTTTGTGACTAAAAGAGATTAATTAAACTTAAGGGACTGGACGTTTTGGGCAGCCTCCTCTCTCCTTATTCTTCATCCTCTTGCTCTTGGTGTTTGTGACCCATTAGAGGAGTGACAATTGTGACTCTAAGCTTTCTAAAGTCATTACAAGGAGGATTTGAGATTGTTATTGCTACATAACAATCAAGGTAAGATCTAAAACCCTTTCACATGTTAGTATGATTAATTGTATGCTAGAACTAGGGTTTAAAGTCTTGGATGAATTGTATGTACAATAGAGAAACCTAGATCCAAGCATTAGGGTTTGCATGAGAACATAGGATGTTCTTATGGCTAAAACCCATCAGTGGTATCAGAGCCTTGATTGGTTTCTATTGTATTGATGCCTTGGTTATTTGTTCAAGCTTCAAAAATCGATTTTTTTGGCTCCCTGACTGATGAACTCGGCGAGTTCTAATGTGGACTCGGCGAGTTGCTCCTACTCGGCGAGTCCATAGAGGAACTCGGCGAGTTCGAGCGTCAGTAAGAGCAGATTTCGGGATTTCTTGATGTTTTGCTTGAGGATACTTGCTTTAACTGTTTTGGGTCCTTAATATTCGAATTTTATCTTATATTTGAGTATATCATTGATTAAACAAGAGATAATTACCAATTGATTAGATAATAACTTCCTTATATGATTAAAGATTGATTATTTGTATTAATTGGGTAACTTATCTTGCAAGAAATTGAAATTAGGTCAAATATAGATAATGAGAAAATTAATTGTTTAATTTCTATTATTTGTTATTTGATCCTTGTGTTGTGAAAAAGTTTCATTTGTGCCCATGCAAGTTTTATGGTTTAAATTTGGATTTAAAGGTTTTGTTTTGAAATTTAAATAGTTAAAACCCTAATGTTTTGAAATGTTTCAAAACTTGCCCTCAAGTTTTTGAATTTAAAAGTTGATTTAGAAATTTTAAATTCTAAAACCTTAGTATTGTTTTGAAAAGTTCAAATCACACCCTTATGATTTTATTAATTAATTAAGGTGTATAATTAAAAGAGATTTAATAAACCCATACAGTTTTGGTTTACATTTAATTAAATTAAAAGTATAATTTATTAAATTAGACCACCAAGTATTTTAAAAGTATAAAATACACCTTATATGATATATATATATATATATATATATATATATATATATATATATATATTTATATTTATATAACATTAAAAGTCTAATATTATATATGTATGAGTAAAAGTCAGTCTTACTGTTAGTAGGCCTCATTCACGAAGCTGGTCTATAAGGGGTGTTTAAGGAAATTGCCTATAAAATGACGATTGAATGGGTATCCACTCTTACCCACCGCACTCTTGACTAGTGGAGGGTCGTTAGCCGAACGGGTAGGATGGGACAGAAACCTTCCATTATAAGTATAATGAAGTACAAAAGTAACTATTTTTTTAAATTCCCAATCTTAGTTACTCTAAGCAAAAGTGAATTGATGCAATTCCATGAAATTTGACTTTGTACCCTTGCGAAGACATTAGTGGAGCATGTGTGGTTAACCGACACACTAAATGGGTCTAAGAAAAGGTAGCAAAGGGTGACTCAATGTTTGTCATAGTTCGGTGGAGCGTGTGTGGTTAACCGGAACATCGAATAGGTGTCTGTAACATGTGGGGGCACCATGTAAGTTTGCATGGTTATTCACACCCGCTTTGTGATCCTCGGTATCCTAGTCACAAACTAGAGGGGCATATCGAGATTTAAACATGCCATTGAAAAGTTCAATGAATCTCAAAAAGATCTAGGAATTTTCTATAGATTTAAAACTTAAATTTCTTTTTCGTTTTTCATGGTGGAAATTAGTGAAACGTCATTCACTTACCTTCAAATATTCTGCAACTAGATTACGGCATCCATTTTCTAGGTTGTAGAGTATTGTGTTGAGTCCTAGCCTTAATATCTCATTTGGGTGATTTATTAAGGACTCAATCAATCAACTAACTTGAATTTTTCTCCCGTTTTCTAGATGTCAAAGTACGACAACTATGGTCTTCCCAAATCCTGTGGAACAGGCTTTCCACATGAAGATGATAATCCACGATTTGATCGAGGAACAAGAGATCATGCTTCACTTCCTCCACCTCCTCAAATTATTCTCCCAAACCCACAAGTTCGAAGTCTTGAAAAGTTCAAGCTCACTCAAGCCCTTTTGGCAAGTAAACATGAAGAAGGAAAGTCAGTATGTGCACACATCCTAGAGACGAAGTCACACATTGATAGGTTAAGAATGTTGGGATCCGTTGACTATGAGGAGCTGGCTGTTGACTGGGTTCTTCAGTCGTTTCCTTACTCATATAGTGAGTTCATAAGAGAGTACTATATGATGAACCACGACATAACCCTCATTGATCTCACCTATATGCTCATTGCTGCTGAATCAACAATGATTTGGCGCACTGGAAAAGCAAAGTTGATTGGTGGATCTTCCTTCTAGACCTATGTGGATATAGGCAACGAAAGGCATGCTATGATCGAAGGGTTTGATCATAAGAGAAAGGCAAAGTCTGAAGTAGTTCCATGCGCTGTTCCAAAAGAGTCAATTTGCTTTTATTACCAAGAGAAGGGGCATTGGAGACGAAGCTGTCATATTTACCTAAGAGATCTAAGAGATGGGAGAGTCAAAACGTATGGCTCTGCTTTAGGTAAAATCCATTAACTAACTCTTTTAAGTTCCTATTCTAGATTCTTGATACATGATGTGATAAGATTACAATTGATGTTTTGTAGGATCAAAGAAAGGAAAGGAAACTTAAAGGAAGAAGTGAGCATAATCTAATCGTGAAGAAATTGATTTCGATCGCATTGCTTGAAGATTGGATTCTTGAGCTATTACTTAGAGTTAGAATAGATTGCTAAGAAATATGTATTAACATAGTTTTTCAATGAATTGCATTGTAAGGACAAATTTTTCCACAATAAAATAGATTTTGATTTTATATTTATCCTTGTAATGGCGTGTATGAAAAATTGATGTTTCAATGTTTCAGTTATTAACAATAATGGATTTGTTTCTTAATTATGTTATTTGTGGAAATGTCAAGAGTTTACCAAATAGGGAAAGTTTCTCATCACCCAAGTTTCAATTGGACAGAAACTTGAAATCATACAACTTGGTTGCATGATGAATGAGAAATTTCATATTTGGAAATTAGACCAATTCGTTGAAAAAGTGTCAAGTGAAGGACTAGGAGATCGAGTACACAAGGTTGTGTGTTGATCAAGTCCACCACAAGAGTAACAAAGATATTCGTCATGATTTACTAAGATTAAGTAAATATGATTATACTTATGAGATTAAGTGTAATTCTCAATTGATTGAAAGAGTTTCAATAAATAGCAGAACGAATAAAGAAGAATCAAGTAGGAAAAAAGATAAAAGTTTCTCTATTCTAATAACAAGGGAGAGTACCTTTTATCATGTTTTATGATAGGTCTTAATGATTAAGAACCATATCTCAATTGATCCTCTTAGTGAGTCTTAGTGCAATTGTATGTCTGAGAAGAGGAATCAAGAATTGAAGAAATGGTTAAATCAAGAAGTCAATCATACTTCGTTCCAAAACCAAGTCTTAGAGTTAAGATTGTGACATTGAGTGACAAGTCTTAAGAAGGTTTATAACATTCATCAAATGTGGAAAGTTGTGATGTCTTGGATAAGACAAAGACCAACTAGGACCAATTTTGTGAAGTGTTTTGTCTTGATAAAAGCTACACTAACTGTTGAATATTTGTTTGTCGAGAAATGTTTATTGACAAGAGAATCTTATATGTCAAGGAGTCAGTGGGAGTCTTAATGGTCTCGAAAATTTTCAAGAACTAATCAAGAATAAACCTTATCGATCATCACTAGCACACGAGTTGAGGTTTACAACCCATCGTGTTGACACTATCTTGTTTCTGTGCGGTTCCAATTGAGTTAATTATGCATGTGAGTTCTATGAGTTCTCATTTGAACGCATAAAAGGCAAGCACTTTGAGCAATGAAAAGTACATTGATAGTAAATGGTGAGCTACTTAACTACTTGGAAGACATGGTGGGCAGCCGTGTTACCATAACGCAAGAAATCAAGATTGAGAAGGTTCGGTCCATATGAGTTTGGGTTTGTCGCAAACTTTGGTTTTGACAAATTTGCATGGATAGGAACACATACACCATTAAAATCTAAGTGTCATAAGATTCCCTCCTTCATGAAGATGACTGTGTGGAAATGCTTTCACCAAAAGAGATTTTAAGAAGATAGTGATTGTGAAAATTGTATTCTCGAATTTGATTATGGTTACAGTATCCCTTTCCATAATTAGAATTGTGAGATTTGGCAATTAGTCTGAATTGTTTAAGACACACATATGAGCTATCTAAGGCAAAGGTGTATAAATTAAGAATCTTTGATAAAAGATTATCAAAGCATTAGGTATTAGAAATATAAACTTAATAAATTCAATAGTTATTGTTTTCTGGAAGTTTAGTTGTTTTCTGAATACATGTCAAAGCTAGTGGGAGCATAAGTGTTATGCTTATATGATAATAATCATCATGATAGTGGGAGCATAAATGTTGTGCTTGTATGATTATTAAGGCAAGTATTGCAAGTTAGCAATATTAATTATAGAAAAAAAGAGTTATACTTTGCAAAGTCATAAGGGTTGAATGGTTGTTTTGCTATAATTAAGGGAGAGAATATTATGCTTCATTTCAAATATAAAGGCTTAGGTTGTGGAATGTTAATAAATTTAGTCAACGAGACATAGTGCGTTCTCAAAAATTTCGATTATGATTATGACATCCCTCTTCATAGTTTGAATTGTGAGAACGTGACACATAAAATATTATGGCAAAAGATTGATAAAGTATCAGATCTTTATGTAAGACATTATGCATCGTGTCCCATACGCTTCGGGTAAAGGATCGATTGCAAGTGCTATAATATTTGACCATTCTAAAATTTTCCAAATGTCTAGCGCATTAAGAGGGAAAAAGGACAAGAATCGGTTTTTGACTAAGATAATTAAACAACTATCAAAGGACGATCCAAAGCTCGCTGAGGATTGGTTGCTTGTGAGTAGTTGGAAGTATGGTATTGGATGGACCATATCGACATTATTATGAATAGATAAGATTCTATTAAGAATGACTTGTCATATGGCAAATATGGAAATGTTTCCATATTGGGAGTTGGATATTGAGAATCTATATCTAGATTAGAAACTTTTATGCAAGAAGGATGTTCAAAGGAATGTACCTTGAGTGAGAGACATCATATCTATAGAATTGCTTCTGATGGAGATTGGCCAAGTCTTGATGATTTTGAGCTATGACTTTACGAAAGAATCATTGCATAAAATGTTAGAATCTAGCATAAGTAACAAGAATTTGATATTCTTATACTTATGATAAGGATTGGGAGTTGTGAAATGAGTATGATTGGAAATGTGTTCATTTGATCTATTTCACAAAGTAAGGACCGTAGGTAAACATTGTGTGCATGCTGAGAGCATGGGACAAGTGTAGTAACAATTCAAGTAAGAAGTTGATTACCCGAAACTACAAATAATGAGTAATCAATTTGGTGATTAAATAAAATGTTTTATTTATATCCAGAGTTTGGGGCCATATGGGATTAGTATTATTCTTGTGTTTCACTTTGCATGTTTTGACTTCCTGAATAATTAAATTGGTTCAGAACAATCAAATTATTCGAACGGACCACAGTCGTTCATATGTTGGAAGTAGGTATGAATGAAGACTGTCGTGAATTGGTGTGTGGAGTGTCTAAAGTGTATTAGACATAAACAAATGTTTGCTGCAACGTTCATGAGTGCTTATGAATATGATTTGAGCATTGGATTAAACCCACACTCACTTGGATCACTTCATGGATTTTATCACGAGTGATTGGTGAGACGATAACATCTTATATTCTTGAAACCGAGATGTGCGAGTTGTATCTTGCGAGTCGGTTACACATTGATAATATGTAAACGCACCAGTAACTTGGTGTCATAAAACATATTGTTGTGTGTGATTCGGTGAGTGAGTGCAAGCAAGCATTGAATAAAAGTTTATTCATTCCTTTTATCCAAAGTAGGATGAAAGTTATATCTGTGGGCCCCTCGATGATTTTGTGATGATACCTAAGCGCTTGGCCAAGCTGGGACTAATTTGATGTGTTCAATTGTAGTCTGTTGTCAGTCGTCATAAATCGAAAATCGGGAAACAACACATAGACAATGAGAATGATTAAATCCATGTCTCAGTCTATACGATATCTGGAATGGAGGAATATATGATCCCTTATCTAAAGGACGCGTATCTGAGAAGATCAAAGTTGACAGCGGCTTTTGAAAGCAACGATTGCAGATCAAGATCTGAAGTCATACGCAGAATAATTATTAGACTTATCCAAGTGGGAGACTTTTGGATTAGTGTCTAAGTCCAAAACTATTTTGGTATGTACTTGACCCGGTGGTGCATGGTCATTTTGGGTTGCCTTCACCAAAACAACTTGATAGGATGAATTATGAATAGAAAGGATTAATTATGATTTATTAATATATTATGAGAATAATATATTAAAGGAGAAATCATATTGTTTAATTAATATTAGTCAAGAATTAATTGATAATTAATTTTGTGACTAAAAGAGATTAATTAAACTTAAGGGACTGGAGCTGTAATTATAAGACAATTGCATTTGGGCTATGGATCACCTTGGAATAATAGGTTGGACGAATTCTATGGGGAAACCCATTAGAAATCGTCCAAGGGATATTCTAAAAAGGGTCCATGGGCTGCTTAGGGCTTAAGTAGTCAAATTAGGGTTTCCTAGTTGAAAACCCTAATAGCCTACATGTATATATAGTACCCTTAAACCCCAAAATTGTGGCTAAGAGTTCCACTAGGGTTTCTAGACGTTTTGGGCAGCCTCCTCTCTCCTTATTCTTCATCCTCTTGCTCTTGGTGATTGTGACCCATTAGAGGAGTGGCAATTGTGACTCTATGCTTTCTAAAGTCATTACAAGGAGGATTTGAGATTGTTATTGCTACATAACAATCAAGGTAAGATCTAAAACCCTTTCACATGTTAATATGATTAATTGTATGCTAGAACTAGGGTTTAAAGTCTTGGATGAATTGTATGTACAATAGAGAAACCTAGATCCAAGCATTAGGGTTTGCATGAGAACATAGGATGTTCTTATGGCTAAAACCCATCAGATTGGACCTCATGGATGTTATTTCGAATAACCCTTTTAAGCCGCATAGCAAGGCAGTTTTGAACTACCGCAGACTTGTTTCATAGTTTTCAACTGAGCGGCAGACCCAACACGACTGACAGATAAGCCGACGTTAATAGCAGGTCTAATTCCGCGATAAAAGAGCTCTGTTTCCGAACAGATTTGTCCATCAGTAATGGGGACCTTTGCTGTAGTTTTATACATGCTCCTAATTAGGCTAGTCAGGAGAAAGTCACCTAGAACTAGTGGGTCCTTGACTTCTGGAACAAAGGTGATGAAGGAGGAGTTGCAACCAATACTAAGTCTCCTTTGTTGTTCAAAATGTTTAATAAATCTGAATATGTCTTCCTTCAATAAATCTCAATAGTTTTTTATAAACCTAAAGCTAAATCCATCAGGCACAGGGGCCATTTCTCCAAAGCATGCCCGTACTGCTACCCTGATCTCATCCATGAAAAAAGGAGACTCAAGATTACGGCTAATATCAAGATCCGAAGCACGAAACTTTGGGTTAATCAGTTTTGGTCTCGTAGGCCAATTCTCCCGGAACTTTGCTTGGAAAAATCTATAAACCTCCTGTTTTATATTATCTACGTTTATGTTCCACATTCCATTTATAACCAGCCCGTGGATATGATTTTTTTTGTTGTTTGCTATTAACAAAAGAGTGGAAGAAACGAGTTTTCACATCACTATCAACTATCCCTCTTATCCTTGCCTTTTGCTTGACATCAAGTGTAGCGATCTTATCTTGTTCTGCTATTTTGTGGAACACCAATCTTCTTTCCTTCGACTCAGATTTACTTAGTTCACGGGATTCAGATGCCACATCCAACTTTTGAATCCTAAGTTTCAATCTATGTAATTCCTTCACCTCCTTTGGATAGTCTGTAGCTCCCCATTTTTTAATTTCGTTTTTTAGGAATTTGAGTTTTGCAGCTAGGTATCTGTCATGGGTTCCATACCCAGTGAAAGATTCCCATACTTTGGTCACAACCTGAACGAATCCTTCTCAATTCATCCAGGAATTGAAAATCTCAACGGAGGTGTACCAAAGTCAACAATCACTGATTGCAATAGAATTGGACAATGATCAGAGAGTTCACGTGAAACCGCCACCACAGAGATATTGGGAAAATGGTTGAGTAAACCTCGGCAGATCAAGAACTTATCTAGTTTACTCATTTTTGGCTCCGACTGACAGAAATATGTGTAACGGTGACCCCCCATCCTTACGTCTCGAACCCCGGCTTCCCAAATGAATTCATTAAACAAAAAGGTTGTTGAATGATTAAATTGAGAGTTGAATATTTCTTCCGGGCCTCTAAGGGTATTAAAATCTCCAAATACTAGCCATAGTCCCCCTTTCGCTTGTTTAATTCCCAACAAATCATCCTCTAACTTCATTTTCTCCATTGGGGCTTGAGGTCTGTATACATTGAAAAAAGTGATCTTCTCTTGGATACCCGACCATGAACCAAAAATAATGAGAAAATGAAGGGATCTAATTACCTCAGTCACATCATAAAGACAGTTGTCCCATATACTTAATATCCCCCCCTGACGACCTTCTTGTTGCATGAGTTTCAGCATAACTGTAATCTGTAGTGCCCAACAACCTTCCACATTGATCTTCTCAGAATCTAGAAATTGTGTTTCATGTGTCAAACCCCCAACCGAGGTGGAACATGCCAGGCTATGCGACTATGTTCGTGGATCACATATAAACTGAATATATAGCACAAGTACAACGATAAACAAAACAACATTTATATTCCATCATAAAATTCGAATACATGGTTCTTACTAGATAATATGGTAATTGCCTTAAACAGGTAGGTGGACATAATAAAAAGTAGTAAACTAAATTGCCTAAAATTCCTGAATATTCATCGTCTGAATTTGCTTGGTTACTGATTCCCTGAGAATACATGTATTTTGAAAGTCAACATGAGGTTGGCGAGAGTCACAAGTTTTCTGCTAGCAGCAGTAATAATACTTTTATAAAGTCCAAAAGTATTTTCTTTGTATGAATAACAATAGTTGAAACAATGTTTGCCGTGAGTTTTTAAATACCATAATGTATCCGTATATAAGTAAATCCATGCTTTTAAAATGTGCTTGTAATAATTCCTTGAAAGTCAAGATGCACCCATTTCATAAGTAAATCCATACTTTAAACCGTGTTTGTAATACATTCTTGAATATCCTTGAAAGTCAACATGTATCCCTTTGTATAAGTAAATTCATACTTTAAAATGTACTTGTAATAATTCCTTGAAAGTCAAAATGTACCCATTATATAAGTAACTTCTATACTTAAAATAGTTTTGAAAGAAACCAAACCTATGGTTGTAGTGAAAATGAGAGAGATTATTCATGTTAATTTCTTTAGTGAGTTTAAAAATCGAGTTATTGTCGAAAATTACGCCTCCCTACAACGCTTCATTAGACGTTGTAGTAACGATCGCAGACACATATCACCTGCTATGATTGATTAGTCGTAGGTTGTAGCTAGCAACCGCAGGTGGGCTTGTCGACCCCATATAGATCTATACATATGTACCTTGCTTCGAAGATTAATAATTATAGTAGTGTGGGGCACGCTAAGTGGTTAGACTCAGCTAATGAATAAAGTATCATCTCACTCAAATTCATTAACGAAAAGTTTGTGAAAATCTCTTAGCCCAAACTTAATTATAGTCATGATTGTAGAACTTGCTACTCGGTACCTGTTCGGTGACTACCGAGTAGCAAGTACTCGAGAGTACTCAGATTCGGTAATTCATGTAGAAATATTTTTAGGGAAATTATATATGTCAAAATCATAAGTTAAAACCATAAGTTCATTTAAATATATAAAAATTAGATATATCTGAATACATAAAAACTGAAAAACACACAATGGTCTCACTTTGTGAATAATTATTGAAAATTATATATATATATATATATATATATATATATATATATATATATATATATATAGTAATTGTCAGATGTGTGTGTGTGGGTTAAATAATAAATCGTTAAGTATATTATACATATTAATCACCGAGTTGGCCGAGTTTTAAAACACTGCTCACTTCATAAGGGGCCGATCGGGGAGTACTCAGATTCTGTAACTCGACTCAGTAAGGGGCCGAGTAGCGAGTACTCGGACGAGTAATCGGCCAACTCGACGAGTTTTACAACACTGATTATAGTTAAGTATCGGGCATAATGAATTTCGTAGTATAAAGTTCATAAAACCTGAGTATGGTTTACGTGTTTATAAAACTATAAATTACTCGTTTTTATAAAAAAATGTATTTCAAAGTAACGATCTTGCATATGTGTGTAAAGAGTTGTGCATAAAAGTACTCATGTAATGAATTTCATAGTATAACATTAATAAAAGCTGAGTATGGTTAACGTATTTATAAAGGTATAAATTACTCACTTTTATAGGGAAATGCATTTCAATGTAATGATCTTGTATATGTGTGTAAAGTCTTATGCATAAAAGTATTTAAGGGTAGCAGTCTTTGAAACATTTGAAATACTTTAACTTGTAGCATGCACATCATATAAGACTTATGTATTTGTATCATAAGTACTATATAGCACATGTATTCTCCCCCAAAACGAATAAATATAAAAGAGGTGTAAGACCCATAAAAATCATGCCAAATTTCAACTTTTAAAAACATTTCAAAACCATTAACCATTACAAAAACTTGTTCTCAAAATGTATAATATCAGAGTATCCCAGAAACATAAACATACGTATTGTCACACCCCCAAACCAGAACGGCGGAATCGTTCGGGGGCGGAGGACGTCATATTCAGTATCATAACAGTTCATAGAAAGGAAAGTACACACCACCATAATATAAATATGTTTGAAAAAGTTTACATGATTGTAGGTGTTACATGTTTGCAAAAGAAATCAAATATAAAATGGCGATCCAAAATATGTTACTAACGCCAGTGCGTTAGTCTTCAGAAGTAGTTGCTACCTGGCTAGCGGTTTCCTGTGAATACAAGTTATTTCAAAGAAAAAGTGTCAACATTTAAGTTGGTGAGTTCATAAGTAGTGTTTTGAGAAGATGTATGCCATTCGAAAGTGTTTGCATGTTTTCCAGAAAAACCCTTATTTTCTTATAAAAGTATGCAATGCATATGAATGTTCGTGATGTAAATTGCAACTAATTGTACCGAGAAAAATCCCTTGTTTTCCTATTAGTTGTTTGGTTTGTATACAGGAAAAACCCTTATTTCCCTGACATAACTGGCAGTCTCTAAGACCGAAAATCGCAAGCAAGCGACGTGCTTGTAAGTTGTGTCATAGTTTTACATAGTAAAGCTATACGAAGATCGCACTTTTTAGATGAAGAATAGTTTTAATGACTACTCGTTCATAAAAGCATAATACCATAATAATTGTATATCCGATGAGTTTTATAACCATACTAAACATAATATGCCTGTAGCGACGTTCTTCAGGCGTCGTAGCGTTATGACAACTGTCACCCCATAAGACGGACTGTAGCTAACAGTCAGGGCGCGGGATCATGACTTCCCGTATAGATCTATACACATTTGACACGTTCTCCGAACGGGAGACTCTGGTTATAGACAGGACTTGCAGCATTATTTTCTAATAAAGAAAGTAACGTTTGAAGATATACACGACTCATGGATTCTCAACTAAGTCCGTAGTAAGGTAGTAGTTTGTATGCAAAGTTTAACCTCTTTCACACTGTTTGACAAAGCATAATCATAAATTCTTTGAATGCAAGAAATGACTTAGTAAAGAATGTTACCCTTGATATGATGTGTTTGTATGTAACCGTATAAATAAAGCATATTTCTATTTATAAACATATTATATCCCAAAGAGGGTAAAGCTGTGTTGTGAGGGGTTTTGTATCATAATAACTTCACAAGATAGTTAAAACAACAGTATGAAAAGTGTATCAAAAGATCGGTGTTTCATACGATTTTAGTCGTGTGTTTACTTGTATTCTTCCCCAAAAAGAGTATAAAACATTTAAAATGTATTTAAAGAGTGTTCAAAGGGGATATGAACTCACCTGATAGTTTGAAGATTGTGAGGTGGAAAACCGAGCAGAGTTTCGTCTCGGGAAACTGATTTTTCTTGGGATTCTCGGGAATCTCGGGAGTAGAATCGGCCTTCGGGACTTGAGCCAAAAAGACCAGAGCTTCGGGTTTGAACGGACACGGAAAACGAGGAAATGCTGAGAGAGAGAGAAGGGAAATGAACCCTTTCTTTGGAAACCCTCGCATTCTATTTATAGGAAGGCAAGTCTGCCTCGGTACGCGGGGCGTACGCTCGTACGCGCTGCGTACGCGTACGTCATGCATGACCGAAGCCTCGACTGCCTCGGTTCGGATGGGACGGGTTCTTGGGTTATCGGGTCGGATGGGACAGGTTGCTGGGGAGGTGGGTCGGATGGGACGCCGGGTCGGATGGGACGTCGGATCGGACGGGTCGGACGGGTCGGACGGGTCGGCTTCCTCGGATATGGCGACGTGGACGATCCGAGGCCAATCCTCTCGGTTACGCGGGGCGTACAGGAGTACGCAGCGCGTACTTCGGAGAAGGACGCTGACTCCTCTTCGGATAATATCCGAATTTTGAATTAAATAATTAATTAATTTATTTAATAAACTTCAAAAATCCATATCTTCTTCATACGAACTCCGTTTTCGATGGTCTTTATATCCACGCGTAGGTGAGACTACGATCTACAACTTTCGTTTAGACTCCGTTGGCAAATTCCAAAATTATTTTTATTATTTATTTTATAACTAATCGTTTTTAAGGAATTTCTTTGCAAAATCATAACTTCCTCATGCGAAGTCAGATTTGGACGTTCTTTTTGTGTACGCTCACGGTTTAATGTTATCTATGACTTTCATTTAGATACCTAAGGCTAAATGTTATCGTATTGAAACTTTGCGTTTTTCGTTTGATCGGTGTTGTCGGTTTTGACAGAAATCTTAGAATGGTCATAGCTTCTTCGCCATAACTCAGATTTTAGTGTTCTTTATTTATTTGGAACCTTTAAGACGATATCTACTACATAGCGTACTCCAAATCAGAGCTTTTGAACAATTCATTTATCGATGATATTCCCATTACATTCAAAAAGGGTTACAAGACTCGGTTTATAATGCCCGGGATAACGGGTTGTTACATCATCCCCCCGTTAAACGGAATTTCGTCCCGAAATTTAATACAAGGTAAGAGTTTTAGGGGCTGAGGAAGAGATGCGGATACTTCTGTAGCATTTGGTCTTCCCGTTCCCATGTGAATTCGGGTCCTCTCTTAGCATTCCATCGAACTTTTACTATTGGAATGCGACTCTGTTTGGTCCTTTTAACTTCCCTATCCATGATCTCGACGGGTTCTTCCACAAAGTTGAGATTTTCGTTTAACGCGATTTCATCGAGTGGAATTACAAGTGTTTCGTCGGACAAACACTTTTTCAGGTTCGACACGTGGAATACTGGATGCACTTTGTTAAGCTCGATTGGAAGTTGGAGTTTGTAGGCCACTGGACCAACTCTCGAAATGATTTCGAAGGGTCCAATGTACCTGGGGTTTAGCTTTCCACGCTTCCCAAAGCGTATCATGCCTTTCCAGGGTGAGACCTTCAGTAGCACACGGTCGCCAATCTGGAATTCCAAGGGTTTACGTCTCCTGTCGGCATAGCTCTTTTGCCTATCCCTTGAGGACTTCAGTCGTTCTCGTATTTGCACGATCTTTTCGGTAGTCTCTCTGATGATCTCTGGGCCAGTAAGGGTGCTCTTAGTGACTAGACCTTTTGCCAATTGGGTGTCGCCCACTTCCGTCCAGCACAGGGGTGATCTGCACTTACGGCCGTAAAGGGCTTCGAACGGAGCGGTCTTGATACTAGTATGATAACTATTGTTATAAGAGAACTCGACCAAAGGCAAGTGAATATCCCATGCCTTGCCAAAGTCGATTACACATGCCCGCAACATGTCTTCCAAGGTTTGGATCGTCCTCTCACTCTGTCCGTCAGTTTGAGGGTGGTATGCTGTACTCATGTCCAACCTTGTTCCCATGGATTTTTGCAGTGATTGCCAAAATCTGGAAGTGAACCTGCTGTCTCTATCTGAGATGATGGACATTGGTACTCCATGAAGTCGTACGATCTCCCGGATGTAGGTTCTTGATAGTTTTTCCATCCTATCGGTTTCCTTGATAGGTAAGAAATGGGCTGATTTGGTTAATCTGTCGACGATTACCCAAATAGTATCTTGGCCACTCTGAGTTTTGGGCAGTTTGGTTATGAAGTCCATGGAAATCTGCTCCCATTTCCACTCTGGTATATTAGGTTGTTGGAGTAGGCCTGAGGGTTTTTGGTGTTCTATTTTTATTTTGGCGCAAGTTAAACACTTGCCCACGTACGTAGCGATCTCTGCTTTCATGTTTGGCCACCAGTAGAGTTGCTTGAGATCTAGATACATCTTGTCTGACCCTGGGTGTACGGAGTATGGGGTCCTGTGTGCCTCGCTCATAACTACCTCTCTGAATCCCCCAAACTTTGGTGTCCAGATCCGGTTCATGAGGTAGCGTGCCCCGTCACTCTTGATTTCTAAGTTCTTGTCCATTCCTCTAAGGGCCTCACCTGCCACGTTTTCGGGTTTCAAGGCCTCTAATTGAGCTTCCTTGACTTGCGTTGATAGGTGCGAATGGATCGACATAGCTAGTGACTTCACTCTCCGGCCTGAGTACTCCTTTCGACTAAGGGCATCGGCTACGACGTTTGCCTTTCCCGGATGATAGCGAATATCGCATTCGTAATCACTGAGTAGTTCGACCCATCGCCGTTGTCTCATGTTGAGCTCCTTCTGATCGAAAATGTGTTGTAAGCTCTTGTGGTCGGTAAAGATAGTGCTCTTCGTTCCATACAAGTAATGTCTCCAGATCTTCAGGGCAAACACTACTGCTCCTAGCTCAAGATCGTGGGTCGTGTAGTTAACCTCATGTGTTTTCAACTGTCTCGAGGCGTAGGCGATGACCTTACCTCGCTGCATCAGAACACATCCGAGTCCTTGGTTTGATGCATCGCAATAAACTACGAAGTCTTCTATTCCTTCAGGAAGGGATAGTATTGGTGCGGTGTACAAGGCTCGTTTGAGCGTTTGGAACGCTCTTTCTTGTTTCTCTTTCCAGTCAAAGGCCACACCCTTCTGGGTTAGGGTTGTAAGAGGCTTCGCTATTCGTGAGAAGTTCTGAATGAACCTGCGGTAGTAGCCAGCGAGGCCTAGAAATTGGCGAATTTCTGTAGGAGTCTTCGGTGCTGACCAGTTCTCAATGGCCTTAATTTTGGATGGGTCCACGTGGATTCCCTCTTTGCTTACCACGTGTCCTAAGAATTCGACTCTTCGGATCCAAAATTCACATTTCGAGAACTTCGCATAAAGTTTCTCTTTTCGTAATATCCCTAGAACTTGTCGCAGATGATCGCCATGCTCTTTCTTACTTCGGGAGTAGATCAGGATGTCGTCAATGAAAACGATGACGAACTGATCCAAGTAAGGTCGGCATACTCTATTCATCAGATCCATGAAGACTGCGGGCGCATTGGTCAATCCGAATGGCATCACCACGAACTCGTAATGTCCGTAACGAGTTCGGAAGGCGGTCTTCGGCACATCCTCCTCAAGCACTCGTAACTGGTGATACCCGGACCTCAGATCAATCTTAGAAAAATAGTTCGCCCCTTGCAGTTGGTCGAATAGATCATCTATGCGCGGTAGAGGATAACGATTCTTGACCGTCAGTTTGTTGAGTTCTCTGTAGTCGATGCACATTCTGAACGATCCATCTTTCTTTTTCACAAACAACACGGGTGCTCCCCATGGTGAGAAGCTCGGTCTGATGAATCCTTTTCCTAGTAGTTCATTCAGTTGACTGGATAGCTCCTGCATCTCTGCCGGGGCTAATCGATAGGGTGCTTTGGCTACTGGGGTAGCTCCGGGAATCAGATCGATTCTGAATTCGACTTGTCTTACGGGTGGTATCCCTGGAAGGTCCTCGGGAAACACATCGGGAAAATCGCATACGTCGGGCACATCCTTGATGTCCCGAACTTCGCGTTTCACGTCTACAACATGTGCAAGAAATGCGTGACACTCCTTTCGTAAGTGCTTCTGAGCTTGGATACTTGAGATGATTCTAAGAGTGGTACTAGGTTTGTCGCCCAAGACGAGGAAGGTTTCGCCGGTTGGCAGATTAAGGCGAACGGCCTTATCGTAACATAGAATGTCCGCACGATGTGAGCTCAGCCAATCCATGCCAATGATGACATCGAAACACTTAATCGAGACTGGCATGAGGTTGATTTGAAAGGGATTATCGTTTAGAGTTAGGGTGCAGTTTAAGTATATCTCTTTAGTGCTTTCAGTTTTCCCGTTGGCCATTTCTACTATGAACGGTTCACTTAATGATTGTGGTAATGGTTTTAGCATGCTTTTAAAGTCGTGACTCACAAAACTCCTTTCCGCTCCACTATCAAACAAAATGCATGCATACGAGTTATCGAGAAGAAACGTACCCGTAACAACAGTAGGGTCCGCAATGGCTTCATCTTGTCCCATTGCGAAAACTCGGCCTCTCCCGCCGATATTCCTGTTGTTTGCCTTCGGGCAGTCCTTGCGGTAGTGCCCTGTGCTCCCGCACTCAAAGCAAGCGCGGCTTACTCCGGTATTAGCAGTGGGGGTGGATTGTTGGGTTGGCTCCTTGCAATAGCGGGCTGTATGACCCTTCTTATTGCACCTGGTGCATTGAAAGCCATGACAGAGACCGTGATGGTGGAAGTTGCACTGGTTACATTTCGGTAGCTTTCCATTGTATGAACTTGTGGGGGCAGAGTTGGTAGGAACAGTAATGGCGTGGGTCGCTATCACTTGTTGTTTCTTGGGGTTCTCCTGGAGGATTTGTCCCCTCCTCTTGTTCCAAGGCCTACTCTGTCCCTGAGCCTCCCTAGGTGGATTTGCGGCTGTTGTGATGGTACTCTGTCTCGCTCCGTGATCGATGAGTCGTTGTGCCAGGCGTTTAGCGCTGTTGTAGGTGATAGGGTTGGAGGCTAGGACATGCCCTTGAATCTGGGGTGACAACCCCCAAATGTACCTTTCGACCTTCTTTGATTCTGGGTTGACCATGGTAGGGCACAAAGCAGCGAGATCGTTGAACCTAGCTGTGTAAGCGACTAGGTCAGACCCGACCATTTTCAAATTCCAGAGTTCCTGCTCAAGCTTTTGCACTTCACCCCTTGGGCAGTATTCTTCCAGTAGTAGTACCTTCAGTTCTTCCCAACTCATGGCGTTAGCGACAGTGAGCGTCACTGAGTTCACATGGCTTTTCCACCAAGTGAGGGCTCGATCTATGAAGGTGCAAGCAGCGAACTTAACCTTGCTTGTTTCTTGGCACGAGCAGATCTCGAAGACCGTTTCGGTCTTTTCGAACCATTGCATTAGTGCAATGACTCCTCCTGTTCCATTAAAAGTTTTTGGTTTAGCGTTAGAGAATTCCTTGTAAGTACATTCTCTTCCTTGGCCATGACCAGTGCCATGATTTGGATGATTCGTGCTGCTTCCCGCCCCTCCATTCCCTTGGGAGTTTATTTGCGAGAGGGCTGCGGTTACCGCTGCTGTGATAGCAGCCTGAACCATGGCCGGATCATAAGCTGGTGGTGGAGGTGGTGGTGGTGCCGTGCCCGGCCTGGGCCTTAAGTTTGGACGAGGAGGCATCTTGCTGCCAAAAGGAAAATATGGAAGAAAATTATAAGTTTTGGCAGTTCAAAGTTGAATGATATTGAGTTAACTGCCTTAAAATAGATTAAGAATTTGGTTTGATCAACAATGGGTTTTGAGCTTGATTTATTAATAACGATTGAATGGATGCACTTATGAGTTGAACGGAATACACATATTGAAAATCAGAGAAAGGGGGGGGGGGGTATGCCCCATATATATAAAACATATAGTCGTGTTACATCCGAGTTTAGACAAAACTTTTTGACCTTTCTAAAGGTCTCCGATTACAGAAAGTTTCAACGAAAAGGAAATTCTTATCCGAAGTTCTAATTTATAACAAAATTTGAAATCCTGGCAGGCACTACTTGCGACGTAGGTTGCGCTTGGAGCTTGACTCCGCATCTGATTGCTTCGATTCCATTAGGCGTCGATCAAAAGCGGCTTGTTGCTCCCTTAACTCGGCTAGGGCTGCAATTATCTGTGCCTGAAATGCCTCAGACTGGAGTTGGACATTATCTTGTATCTTGTCCAGTCTACGGATATCGGAAGTGTGAACCTGCACTTCCACGTTGATATCCCGGAGTCGGCTTGCTTGTACTCCGGACTGATAGGACTGATTGGCTAACTTACCAACCATTACCGGGAGTGCTCGATCAGCCGAACTGCCACCGCGGACATCGTAGAAGTCCCGACACATGCCGTAGGGAGGGCGTATGCCTTGTTGTTGGCTCCAATGATGTAGGTGACTTCCCCAGACGGGAGTGGGTCCTTGGAAGTTCCTCACATGGACAGGAGGTTGAATGGGTGGTGGATCGATCACTTCAGGTTCTGAGTCAGTACCGGAGTCATCACCCAATTCTATGGGTTCCTCATCCTCTTCTGGATCATCTTCGATCCATCCTCCGTTGCCTTGGTTGGGAAAGTAGGGGTCATTGGGGTGGTGAAATCCAGCCATTTGACTGTACGAGAAATAGGGTCATAAGAATTGAATAAAGTCGGAACATGCACAACATGTAAGTTAGTTTAAATAGCAACTACTCCTATAGCTTTTAAATTATTGTGTTTGATTCTAATAACGGTTTGGTAAGTTTTTAAAATTTGTTGTCCACTGCAGACACCCCTCGGCACACGTTAGTCGGCTCTCGGACAAATATAGTTGATCAGGCTATATCCTTCCCAGTTCCGATTACATGTCCCAAGGCGTACCTGTACTGCACAACTCATTAATAATACTTCTAATATGGTACGACGTGGAACTGTTATTTATTACTAAATGAATGCATGCTTACTTACAAAAACTAAATAGATTTAATTTCAAAAGCATGACTCTTCTCAGAGTGTTTTTGCCCAGTTGCGTTTATAGTTGTATAAAAAAAAAATGGTTTTGATATACTTAATTCACTATAAACGAAGCTCTGATACCAATCTGTCACACCCCCAAACCAGAACGGCGGAATCGTTCGGGGGCGGAGGACGTCATATTCAGTATCATAACAGTTCATAGAAAGGAAAGTACACACCACCATAATATAAATATGTTTGAAAAAGTTTACATGATTGTAGGTGTTACATGTTTGCAAAAGAAATCAAATATAAAATGGCGATCCAAAATATGTTACTAACGCCAGTGCGTTAGTCTTCAGAAGTAGTTGCTACCTGGCTAGCGGTTTCCTGTGAATACAAGTTATTTCAAAGAAAAAGTGTCAACATTTAAGTTGGTGAGTTCATAAGTAGTGTTTTGAGAAGATGTATGCCATTCGAAAGTGTTTGCATGTTTTCCAGAAAAACCCTTATTTTCTTATAAAAGTATGCAATGCATATGAATGTTCGTGATGTAAATTGCAACTAATTGTACCGAGAAAAATCCCTTGTTTTCCTATTAGTTGTTTGGTTTGTATACAGGAAAAACCCTTATTTCCCTGACATAACTGGCAGTCTCTAAGACCGAAAATCGCAAGCAAGCGACGTGCTTGTAAGTTGTGTCATAGTTTTACATAGTAAAGCTATACGAAGATCGCACTTTTTAGATGAAGAATAGTTTTAATGACTACTCGTTCATAAAAGCATAATACCATAATAATTGTATATCCGATGAGTTTTATAACCATACTAAACATAATATGCCTGTAGCGACGTTCTTCAGGCGTCGTAGCGTTATGACAACTGTCACCCCATAAGACGGACTGTAGCTAACAGTCAGGGCGCGGGATCATGACTTCCCGTATAGATCTATACACATTTGACACGTTCTCCGAACGGGAGACTCTGGTTATAGACAGGACTTGCAGCATTATTTTCTAATAAAGAAAGTAACGTTTGAAGATATACACGACTCATGGATTCTCAACTAAGTCCGTAGTAAGGTAGTAGTTTGTATGCAAAGTTTAACCTCTTTCACACTGTTTGACAAAGCATAATCATAAATTCTTTGAATGCAAGAAATGACTTAGTAAAGAATGTTACCCTTGATATGATGTGTTTGTATGTAACCGTATAAATAAAGCATATTTCTATTTATAAACATATTATATCCCAAAGAGGGTAAAGCTGTGTTGTGAGGGGTTTTGTATCATAATAACTTCACAAGATAGTTAAAACAACAGTATGAAAAGTGTATCAAAAGATCGGTGTTTCATACGATTTTAGTCGTGTGTTTACTTGTATTCTTCCCCAAAAAGAGTATAAAACATTTAAAATGTATTTAAAGAGTGTTCAAAGGGGATATGAACTCACCTGATAGTTTGAAGATTGTGAGGTGGAAAACCGAGCAGAGTTTCGTCTCGGGAAACTGATTTTTCTTGGGATTCTCGGGAATCTCGGGAGTAGAATCGGCCTTCGGGACTTGAGCCAAAAAGACCAGAGCTTCGGGTTTGAACGGACACGGAAAACGAGGAAATGCTGAGAGAGAGAGAAGGGAAATGAACCCTTTCTTTGGAAACCCTCGCATTCTATTTATAGGAAGGCAAGTCTGCCTCGGTACGCGGGGCGTACGCTCGTACGCGCTGCGTACGCGTACGTCATGCATGACCGAAGCCTCGACTGCCTCGGTTCGGATGGGACGGGTTCTTGGGTTATCGGGTCGGATGGGACAGGTTGCTGGGGAGGTGGGTCGGATGGGACGCCGGGTCGGATGGGACGTCGGATCGGACGGGTCGGACGGGTCGGACGGGTCGGCTTCCTCGGATATGGCGACGTGGACGATCCGAGGCCAATCCTCTCGGTTACGCGGGGCGTACAGGAGTACGCAGCGCGTACTTCGGAGAAGGACGCTGACTCCTCTTCGGATAATATCCGAATTTTGAATTAAATAATTAATTAATTTATTTAATAAACTTCAAAAATCCATATCTTCTTCATACGAACTCCGTTTTCGATGGTCTTTATATCCACGCGTAGGTGAGACTACGATCTACAACTTTCGTTTAGACTCCGTTGGCAAATTCCAAAATTATTTTTATTATTTATTTTATAACTAATCGTTTTTAAGGAATTTCTTTGCAAAATCATAACTTCCTCATGCGAAGTCAGATTTGGACGTTCTTTTTGTGTACGCTCACGGTTTAATGTTATCTATGACTTTCATTTAGATACCTAAGGCTAAATGTTATCGTATTGAAACTTTGCGTTTTTCGTTTGATCGGTGTTGTCGGTTTTGACAGAAATCTTAGAATGGTCATAGCTTCTTCGCCATAACTCAGATTTTAGTGTTCTTTATTTATTTGGAACCTTTAAGACGATATCTACTACATAGCGTACTCCAAATCAGAGCTTTTGAACAATTCATTTATCGATGATATTCCCATTACATTCAAAAAGGGTTACAAGACTCGGTTTATAATGCCCGGGATAACGGGTTGTTACACGTATGAGGAGCTATACGATCATACCTTTGTCTTTCCTCGATCCCCTATGTACCTGAAACAATAAACTGAAACTGTAAGCCCGAGGCTTGCTGAGTTCCCCAAAAATACCGATACACTACACATAACACATATACAAATAACAACATGTATTGGCTCCACAGCTTTTATAGACTGGATTACCCCTGGGCGCACGGTGTGAGTATGGATTGCCTTCCGGGCCCACAACTCACATTTGGATTACCATCGAGCCTACAGTACGAGTCTCCCGCATCTCGTATTTGGAATGCTCTCGAGCCCACAGTACGAGTCTGACATGCCCCACCTGGCCATCAACTCATATCTGGAATGCTCTTGGGTTTGTTGGTTACCGCACGGAGCAGTATCACCTCAGCCCATCCTACATAATATGTCGGCATACAACACAACCAATGTGCATACAGATAATCACATAATACTACAGGTAGTCCTACAGATCTACCTAACTGGAAGAGCAACTAGCATGCAACGCTAAATCATACTCAACATACTAGCAATTGCTAGGATATCATATCCAATGGGCTGGCCTTGGTGCCTTAGACCCCTTGGTATAGTGAGGATAACTCACCTCGCAAGTAGTGTCGAAGTACTGAAAACCTCTGATCGTTGTCTCACCGGAAATCCCGAACTATCACATAATAAATACCAAGTCATTACACAACATAACAATCTTGACTAAGGGTCCACACAATCCATCACGTCCATTCTCTTTATTGGGCCAAGGCCTAGTGCCAAGTCCATAACCTTGAAAGTCCTTATGCAAAGCCCATTATTGGCCCGATTTACCAAATTGGGCCCAACTCCCTAATAGGCCTAATTCCAAGATCCATTATCAAAACTTGGCCCAAAACATTATATTCATAAAGTCCAGCAAAGGCCCAAATCCATGTAGTCCATAAACAACCCAAAACCCAAAGCTCAATTGTCAAAGGCCCATCAGAGGACGTACGTTGGGCGTACTCCTCCTGATGTTGACCACCATTGGGGTGGTTGACCCAATACGATGGGCGTACTGGATTTACGCTAGGCATACGTAGTGGTTTGCCAAAATCTGAATAAGTGCTTAATGGCTTAAGCACTTAAGCCCAAACTTCAGATCCAATGACCAAATGTGCCTAGGACCCATAAAGTCACAAACTTTATCACTTTGGACGTACATAAAGCTCTTAATACTTGTTCTAAATCCATTAAGACCTTCCCACTGCATGCATGGGATATCTTAAGCCATTGGGACCTCATTTTTATCACTCAAAACCCCTTCAAGAGTCTAGAAGGATAGTTCATTTCGTCCAAATCACATCATGCACAATCTTGGGAGTTTTTGGGACAAGAAATGGTTCTTTAAAAGAAAAATGTGAAAATCTATACATATATGCATAAAGTTTGAAGCTTTTTACCTTTAGGAGCTTCTAGGGCACAAACCAACTTTAGATCTACAAGCTTGATCTTCTTCTCCAACTCCTTGATGTAACACCTTCTTCTTAAAACACTCAAGAAACACTCAATAAGCTCAAACACCTTCTTATCCAACTCCTTGATGTAACATCTTCTTCTCCAAAACTCAAACCAATTATCCTGAAAAGAAAGTTTGAGAACGAAAAAGGGATTACTTCAACTCAAGGACCTTCCGAAGGGCAGCAGGCTGGGGCAGTCAATACCCCTATCAGCCCTCCTGTTCCGACACCGACGACACCATACTTAGGAAACCTCCCCCACTGCGGAAAGTGTAACTAACATCATTATGGGATCTGCCGAGAACTATGTTGTGTCAAATGCAGCATGAAGGGGCATACCGCTCGCATCTGCAAGACTTCGGTCGAGTTTATTACTTCAACCACCAATGTTGGAGTCAATCCAATATGCCATCTCTGTGGTGAAATAGGACATTTCAAGAGAGACTGTCCAACAAAAAGAGGTGACGAGGTTACAGGAGGAGTTTAACCTTAAAACATAAAGAAGCATCAAGGAGCCCGATAGGATTTTGGTATGCTTCTCAACCTTAGTAATTAATTAAAAACTTCAATAACCAATTATAATTATAATTACTCCCTCGTTAAAACAAGAGCGCGACACTGTTATATAACTCAAAACCCCATCAGGTAAATCTATGATGGCTTAGTATATACATTAGGGCCATTTATAATTAAGATTTGTAGACCTCGAGTGAGTGATGCGGCCTCATTTCCAGTTCCATGTTTGGTTGTGGATTTAGGGCGGAGTCACTCAGTCAACAGTCTTTCCAATCTTAATTATACATGACTAGTATACACTAGGCGGTTATAGAAATGCCTTGTGGAAATCACTCCATGAAAAGTACATTATTTCGAATCGTTAGGACCCTCAAACTGTTTACACCCGTTGTTTCCGGTTCAAAAGTTCATGGTAGTGATACCATGGGAGAAACCAGAAGCACTAAAACCAAGTGTGCTTGATTTAGCACATAGTCCTGATAATCATTTCTTGCGTATCGATTCGATATCTATTAGTCAAAAGATTTTCGACATCGTCGTCAGTCATGGTCCGACTTGGTCCTTACCATGCAAAAATTTCCGGTGCTATGTAAAAAGAACTTTCATCCTAGTAAATCGTCAAATAAATTCTTTCAAATCTAAATGGAAAACCTAATGTGAACCATCATGTCGTCCCTCACATCCGAAATTCAGAAGTACCAGAAGGGATACCACGCCTTGTTATCCTATCCAACAGTCAATAGACTTGAAGTGGAAAACACTGAAGATATTCCAAAAGACAGTAAGTACCCGAGGCATACCCGATAGATCCTCTAGAAAGACCCCGCGTATAGCATGGTCAAGTTTAGGAAAAGAGAATAAGAACTCATGGGATAACTTATTACTGCCAAGTGTATATGTAAGAGTGGTATATAATTTAGATCGATAAGATTTAAGATGCATGATCCCGCCTTATTTCCTGTTCCTTGTTTGGTTGTGGACTTGGGGCGGAGTCACCCATTTGAACATCTTGCCAATCTCAATTATATACAACTTGTATACACGAAGTAGTGATGAATGAGCCCAATATGAGTTTTATCATGGACCATAAAGCAAAAACCTTCGTTATATATCTGTTAGGAAGAAGTTGGAACATGAGAAAATGAATGTGAGTTGAACTACTAAACGACTACGACTTCGAAATTCGTTATTCTCCCGGTAGAGCCAGTGTAGTAGCCGACACCCTTAGTCGGAAAGAGTAACTCAGATAGTAGAGTCAAATCGTTGACTGTGACCCCCCATTTACATCAGTTCACATGAATTAAGGGCTCACCAGGGAGCCTAGGAACCTAGAAATGTGTCAGGTGAAATCCGGAGAGGGATGGATGAGTACTTAGAGGTCAGGGGTGACGGATTCTTATACCACATAGATTTGACCTAGACACCGAAGTTCAGTGATGTCCGAGAAGTAGTCATGGATGAATCTCACAATACTCAAACTCTCCGTTCATACAGATCCAAATGAGAGGCTTCTAGACCTCAAGAAGTTAGTTTAGTAGCTCGTCATGCGAGGAAAGGTATTGTTGCCATGTAGACAAGTGTCTTGGGCACACCAAAGTTAAAGTTAAAATACCGAAAGCCATAGGATTACCACCACATTCGGAGGTACTTCAGTAGAAGAGGCAGCATATTGCATTGGGCTTCATAGTCAAGCTTCCCAAGGCAACAGGTGGACACGATATCATTTTGAGTGACCGTTGACGGATTAAATCCGCACGGTCCCTACAAATTGAAGAAAACGGACACAATCGAGAAGCTAATGGAACACGTGTCTAAGAGATTAGTTAGACTGTGCGGTGTTCAAATGTCTATTATCACTATTCGAGATAACATAATCACCTCCCGAATTTGGCAGTCACTTCAGAAAATCTCTGAAGGCTAGGCTAGTCATGAGCATAGCCTATCACCCATGAAACGACAGACAAAATAATAAGACGATTCAACCATTAGGAATTGTGCGGAAAATGCATTTTATTGACCTTGGTAAAGCTTGGGATACCCGATTGCCAACTAGTCAAGTCCTTTACCATACCGACATTTAGAGTTGCTTCGTTCGAAAGCCCTCATTAGTTGAAAGTGCAGATCCTCTCTGCACTGGACTAAGGTAGGTGCCATGCAACTTGTTAGATGCCAAATGTCAGACAATATATTCGATGATCCAGAAAACCCTTCGTGAAAACTACCAAGTAATAGAGCAAATCCGAAAATCACCTAGAACTTATAGAACCAACCAGGAAAGCTACGCCTTCCATAATAGAAAAACCTTTGGAACTCCAGGATGATGATCACGTAAAATGGAGATCTCGCCCTGGAAGGGCATCATGTGTTTTAGATACATGGAATACTAAATCCAAGGTGCTTAGGGCCATATAATATTCTTGATAGAAATGGCCTGGTAGCTTACAAGTCCTGACTATTTAGGGAATTCAATACATTCCACCCTATCCTTCCACGTCTATAAAGATTTGAAGAAGCGGTTGTCTGTCGAGACTCTTATTATTTCACTCGTTTAGATTGAGGTAAGCAAAAGCCTCGTCTTGGTAAAGAAATTTGTAGAAATCCAGTTCAGTGAAGGAAACCCTAGTCAGTGGAGTCCAGGGAACGTAAACGAAACCGTACCTCGTGGCCAAAATCTTTTAACGCATATAGGGAGGACTTGATTTCCCTAGAGATCGGGTGAATCAAATGAATCATGAGTATCCGTACCTTCCACCTCATCCATGTACATTGTTTAAATTCTAATTTCGGGATGAAATTCCCTTTAACCGGGGGGGGGGGGGGATGATGTGACAACCCGAAATTTCTATCTTGTGCAACATTCAATTCAATAAATGTCAGACTCATTTATGCTATCTTTTAGCATTTTTTAGAGTCTGTGTGAGTGTTATAAGCTTAGTTGAATCAAGATTACAAGTCATAGGGTTGCATTAGGGTCAATCCCTCCTTCAAGAGGACTGTACGGTCGTACACATGGGTGTACGGACGTACACCTCCTCATGGCCATGAACACATGCCCTTAAATAAGCCTAACTTATCCTTCCTTCATTTTTCACACTTCCAAACCAAGAAAACCTGCTTTTTCTCTCAACTATCATCAAGTTCTTCACTTTGATCTTCAAAGAAGTAAGTGTTTCCTACCTAGATTTGTTGCTACATTGCTTTAACTAGTGATGAATCCATGTTGTCATTCCATAAATTTCGTCTTTGGCTAGATCTTCATCTTTCACCAAGAACATGATGGGATTTGAGCAATACATCAATCCTATGGTGTGCATGCAAACCCTAATAGATTTTGGATCTAGTTTGTCTAATGAACAAGCAATCGAATATCCAAAGCTATAAACCCTAGATCTATCATAGAAGAACTAAAATAAGGGTTTAGTAATTACCTTTGATTGTTATATTGCAATAACAATCAATTCCTTGCTTTGATTTGCTTCAGAAAGCTTAGTGCCTCAAGTGCTGCACCTCTAATGGAGTCACAAACACCACTAAGCAACTAGATGAAGAAGGAGAAGAGAGGAGGCACCCAAAAACGTCTAGAAACCCTAAGGATTCAGTTACACATGTTTTTGGTGCATAGAGGGCCTTTATATACATGTAGTCTATTAGGGTTTACAACTAGGAAACCCTAATCTGGCTGCTTAAGCCCTAAGCAACCCATGGACTCCTTTAACATATCCCTTAGACGAATTCATTTTGGGTTTCCCATAGAATTCGTCCAACCTATATTATTTAGGTAATCCATAGCCTAATTGCAATTATCTTATAATTACAAATCCAGTCCCCTAAGTTTAATTAATCTCTTTTAGCCACAAAATTAATTCTTAATTAATTAGTGACTAATATTAATCAAACACTATGATTTCTCCTTTAATATATTATTCTCATAATATATTAATAAATCATAATTAAACATTTCTCTCCTTAATTCATCCTACATATTGCTATGGTGAAGGCAACCCACAAGGACCATGCTCATAATCGGGTCAAGTACATACCAAAATAGTTATGGACTTAGACACTAATCCAACAGTCTCCCACTTGGATAAGTCTAATAACTATTTTCCGTATGACTTCAGAACCTGATAAGCAATCGTAGCTTTCAAAAGCTGCTGTCAACTCTGATCTTATCAGATAGCGTGTCCTTTAGATAAGGGATTATATATTCCTCCATTCTAAAGATATCGTATAGACATAAGACATGAATTTTAATCACTCTCTCTATAAAGTTTCCCGACTTCCGATTTATGACGACTGACAACAGACTACAATTGAACACATCAACTTAGTCCTGGCTTAGCCAAGCGCTTAGGTGTCATCACTAAATCATCGAGAGGCCCACATATATCGCTTTTATCCCACTTTGGGTAAAAGGAATGGATAAACTTTGACTCATATGCTTGCTTGCATTCACTGATCGAATCACACACAACAATAAGTTTTATAACACCAAGTTACTCGTGCGTTTACTTATTATCAATGCGCAACCGACCAAAAAATAACAACACACACGTCTCGGTTTCAAGAATATACAAGATTATCGTCTCACTAATCACTCGTGATAAATCCATGAAGTGATCCAAGTGATCATGGGCTTAATCCAATACTCTAATCTTATCAAAGCACTCATGAACCCTGCAACAAACTTGTGCTATGTCTAAACTCTTCAGACAATCTACAGACTCTTCATGACAGCCTTCCTTCATACCTACTTCCAAGGTATGACCAACTGTGGAGGTTCGAATAACCCAATTATTCTGGAAGTCAAAACATGCAAACTGAAACGCAACAATAACACTTAATCTTATATGGCCCCAAACTTGTGGGAGTAAATAAAACACTTTTGTTTAAATACCATATTGATTACTCATTATTCACTATTTACTGTTTCGGAAAATCAACTTATTACTTAAATTACAACAATAGCTGTCCCATGCACAAAGCATGCACACTATGTTTCCTATGGTCCTTACTTTGTGAAATAGATCAATTGAAAGCTTTTCCAATGGTGCTCATTTCACAATTCCCAATCCTTGTCATTAGTGTTAGAACACAAGGTTCTTGCCACTACTAGAATATGCTAGATTCTAACATTTTATGCAACAATTCTTTCGCAAAGTCATAGCACAAAAGTTACCAAGACTTGGCCAATGAAATTACAAAGTACTCTATCGGAAATTGTTACAAGACAATTTCATAGATGTGAAGTCTCACATTCAAAGTGCATTCCTTTGAACATCCTTCTTGCATAAAATTTTCTAATCTAGACATAGACTATCAATATCCAACTCCCAATATGGAAACATTTCCACATTTTCCATATGACAACTCATTCTTAATAGAATCTTATCTATTCATAATAATGTCGATATGGTTCGTCCAATACCATACATCTAACTACTCACAAGCGACTAATCCTCAGCGAACTTTGGATCGTCCTTTGATAGTTGTTTAATTATTTTAGTCAAATCTGATTCTAGTCCTTTTTCCCTCTTAACGTGCTAGACATTTGGAAAATTTTAGAATGGTCAATTATTATAGCATTTGCAATCGATCCTATACCCCGAAGCGTATGGGACACGATGCATAATGTCTTACATGAAGATATGATACTTTATCAATCTTTTGTGATAATATTTTATGTGTCACGTTCTCACAATTCGAACTATGAAGAGGGATGTCGTAATCATAATCGAAATTTAAGAACACACTATGTATCCTTTGACTAAATTTATTAAAATTTCTCAATCTAAGCTTTAGATTTTGAAACAAAATATAATATTCTATCCCTTAATTATAGCAAAATAACTTTTCAACCCATGTAACTTTTCAAATTGAATCTTTGTTTTTCTATAATTAATATTGCTAACTTGCAATATTTGTCATAATAATCATACACGCATAACACTTATGCTCCCACTATCATGATGATTATTATCATATAAGCATAACACTTATGCTTCCACTAACTTTGACATGTATTCAGAAAACAATTGAACTTCCAGAAAACAATGCCTATTGAATTTATGAAATTCATATTTCTAATACCAGATGCTTCGATAAGCCTTTGTCTAAGCTTCTTAAACTTATACACCTTTGCCTTAGATAACTCATATGTGTGTCTAAACAATTCAGAACTTATATCAATAAGTCCCAAATGTTAGACTAATTGTCAAATCTCACAATTCGAACTATGGAAAGGGATGCCGTAACCATAATCGAATTTGAGAATACAATTTTCACAATCGCTATCTTCTTAAAATCTCTCTTAGTGAAATTATTTCCTCACAGTCATTTTCATGAAGGAAGGAATCTTATGACACTTAGATTTTTATTTTATTTTATGGTGTATGTGTTCCTATCCATGTGAATTTTTCAAAACCAAGTTTGCAACAAATCCAAACTCATATGGACTGAACTTTCTTAATCTCGATTTCTTGCCTTGTGGTGACACGAGTGCCCACCATGTCTTCCAAGTGGTTTAGCAACTTATCCTTACATATCAATGTACTTTGCATCGATCAAGGTACTTTGTCTTTATGCATTGAAATGAGAACTTATAGAACTCACATACATAATTAACTCAATTGGAATGGCACAGAAAAAAAATAATGTCAACAAGGTAGGTTGTAAACCTCAAGTCGTGTGCTTGTGATGATTGATAAGGTTTATTCTTGATTTGTTCTTTAAAACTTTTTCAAGATCATTAAAACTCCCACTAACCTCTTGACATATATGATTCTCTTGTCAGGAAACTATAACACCCATAATCAGAAAGACCAGGAAAGGAAAGGAAAACCCTAAGTTAAAGGGCCAACTCGTCGAGTCCAAGGAGGAACTCGGCGATTCCGAGTGGGATCTGGGTCGAGGAGTAAGTGACCGACTCGGCGAGTCGGAGTATGGACTCGGCGAGTCCGGTCTGAAGAGGGAATCCCTAAATCCGGGACTTTGTGCACTATTTAAGCACCTCATTCTCTTCCTTAGGGTTCCTTTAAACCTCCTCTCATCCAGAACAATGAACCCTAGCCGCCATACCTGTTTTTGAGTAAAGATCTAGCCTTGGAGTTGTGATCTGAAGCTTAGAAGAGAAGGAAGTTCATAGTGGTGCATGAGGAAGCCTTGGATCCAGAGTTGGTGTGGCTTTTCAGAGCATTTGAAGGTAAGAAGTCATTACCTCCACTCCTTTGCTCATAGTTTCCTTGTTGTCATGAGATTTGGGCTTTTATGCCATGTCCTAGACGCAATTGGAGTTAGAAGTCCAAATCTGAAGTTGCTACTTCAGATCTAAGTGTCACACCCCCAAACCAGAACGGCGGAATCGTTCGGGGGCGGAGGACGTCATATTCAGTATCATAACAGTTCATAGAAAGGAAAGTACACACCACCATAATATAAATATGTTTGAAAAAGTTTACATGATTGTAGGTGTTACATGTTTGCAAAAGAAATCAAATATAAAATGGCGATCCAAAATATGTTACTAACGCCAGTGCGTTAGTCTTCAGAAGTAGTTGCTACCTGGCTAGCGGTTTCCTGTGAATACAAGTTATTTCAAAGAAAAAGTGTCAACATTTAAGTTGGTGAGTTCATAAGTAGTGTTTTGAGAAGATGTATGCCATTCGAAAGTGTTTGCATGTTTTCCAGAAAAACCCTTATTTTCTTATAAAAGTATGCAATGCATATGAATGTTCGTGATGTAAATTGCAACTAATTGTACCGAGAAAAATCCCTTGTTTTCCTATTAGTTGTTTGGTTTGTATACAGGAAAAACCCTTATTTCCCTGACATAACTGGCAGTCTCTAAGACCGAAAATCGCAAGCAAGCGACGTGCTTGTAAGTTGTGTCATAGTTTTACATAGTAAAGCTATACGAAGATCGCACTTTTTAGATGAAGAATAGTTTTAATGACTACTCGTTCATAAAAGCATAATACCATAATAATTGTATATCCGATGAGTTTTATAACCATACTAAACATAATATGCCTGTAGCGACGTTCTTCAGGCGTCGTAGCGTTATGACAACTGTCACCCCATAAGACGGACTGTAGCTAACAGTCAGGGCGCGGGATCATGACTTCCCGTATAGATCTATACACATTTGACACGTTCTCCGAACGGGAGACTCTGGTTATAGACAGGACTTGCAGCATTATTTTCTAATAAAGAAAGTAACGTTTGAAGATATACACGACTCATGGATTCTCAACTAAGTCCGTAGTAAGGTAGTAGTTTGTATGCAAAGTTTAACCTCTTTCACACTGTTTGACAAAACATAATCATAAGTTCTTTGAATGCATGAAATGACTTAGTAAAGAATGTTACCCTTGATATGTTGTGTTTGTATGTAAACGTATAAATAAAACATATTTCTATTTATAAACATATTATATCCCAAAGAGGGTAAAGCTGTGTTGTGAGGGGTTTTGTATCATAATAACTTCACAAGATAGTTAAAACAACAATATGAAAAGTGTATCAAAAGATCGGTGTTTCATACGATTTTAGTCGTGTGTTTACTTGTATTCTTCCCCAAAAAGAGTATAAAACATTTAAAATGTATTTAAAGAGTGTTCAAAGGGGATATGAACTCACCTGATAGTTTGAAGATTGTGAGGTGGAAAACCGAGCAGAGTTTCGTCTCGGGAAACTGATTTTTCTTGGGATTCTCGGGAATCTCGGGAGTAGAATCGGCCTTCGGGACTTGAGCCAAAAAGACCAGAGCTTCGGGTTTGAACGGACACGGAAAACGAGGAAATGCTGAGAGAGAGAGAAGGGAAATGAACCCTTTCTTTGGAAACCCTCGCATTCTATTTATAGGAAGGCAAGTCTGCCTCGGTACGCGGGGCGTACGCTCGTACGCGCTGCGTACGCGTACGTCATGCATGACCGAAGCCTCGACTGCCTCGGTTCGGATGGGACGGGTTCTTGGGTTATCGGGTCGGATGGGACAGGTTGCTGGGGAGGTGGGTCGGATGGGACGCCGGGTCGGATGGGACGTCGGATCGGACGGGTCGGACGGGTCGGACGGGTCGGCTTCCTCGGATATGGCGACGTGGACGATCCGAGGCCAATCCTCTCGGTTACGCGGGGCGTACAGGAGTACGCAGCGCGTACTTCGGAGAAGGACGCTGACTCCTCTTCGGATAATATCCGAATTTTGAATTAAATAATTAATTAATTTATTTAATAAACTTCAAAAATCCATATCTTCTTCATACGAACTCCGTTTTCGATGGTCTTTATATCCACGCGTAGGTGAGACTACGATCTACAACTTTCGTTTAGACTCCGTTGGCAAATTCCAAAATTATTTTTATTATTTATTTTATAACTAATCGTTTTTAAGGAATTTCTTTGAAAAATCATAACTTCCTCATGCGAAGTCAGATTTGGACGTTCTTTTTGTGTACGCTCACGGTTTAATGTTATCTATGACTTTCATTTAGATACCTAAGGCTAAATGTTATCGTATTGAAACTTTGCGTTTTTCGTTTGATTGGTGTTGTCGGTTTTGACAGAAATCTTAGAATGGTCATAGCTTCTTCGCCATAACTCAGATTTTAGTGTTCTTTATTTATTTGGAACCTTTAAGACGATATCTACTACATAGCGTACTCCAAATCAGAGCTTTTGAACAATTCATTTATCGATGATATTCCCATTACATTCAAAAAGGGTTACAAGACTCGGTTTATAATGCCCGGGATAACGGGTTGTTACATCATCCCCCCGTTAAACGGAATTTCGTCCCGAAATTTAATACAAGGTAAGAGTTTTAGGGGCTGAGGAAGAGATGCGGATACTTCTGTAGCATTTGGTCTTCCCGTTCCCATGTGAATTCGGGTCCTCTCTTAGTATTCCATCGAACTTTTACTATTGGAATGCGACTCTGTTTGGTCCTTTTAACTTCCCTATCCATGATCTCGACGGGTTCTTCCACAAAGTTGAGATTTTCGTTTAACGCGATTTCATCGAGTGGAATTACAAGTGTTTCGTCGGACAAACACTTTTTCAGGTTCGACACGTGGAATACTGGATGCACTTTGTTAAGCTCGATTGGAAGTTGGAGTTTGTAGGCCACTGGACCAACTCTCGAAATGATTTCGAAGGGTCCAATGTACCTGGGGTTTAGCTTTCCACGCTTCCCAAAGCGTATCATGCCTTTCCAGGGTGAGACCTTCAGTAGCACACGGTCGCCAATCTGGAATTCCAAGGGTTTACGTCTCCTGTCGGCATAGCTCTTTTGCCTATCCCTTGAGGACTTCAGTCGTTCTCGTATTTGCACGATCTTTTCGGTAGTCTCTCTGATGATCTCTGGGCCAGTAAGGGTGCTCTTAGTGACTAGACCTTTTGCCAATTGGGTGTCGCCCACTTCCGTCCAGCACAGGGGTGATCTGCACTTACGGCCGTAAAGGGCTTCGAACGGAGCGGTCTTGATACTAGTATGATAACTATTGTTATAAGAGAACTCGACCAAAGGCAAGTGAATATCCCATGCCTTGCCAAAGTCGATTACACATGCCCGCAACATGTCTTCCAAGGTTTGGATCGTCCTCTCACTCTGTCCGTCAGTTTGAGGGTGGTATGCTGTACTCATGTCCAACCTTGTTCCCATGGATTTTTGCAGTGATTGCCAAAATCTGGAAGTGAACCTGCTGTCTCTATCTGAGATGATGGACATTGGTACTCCATGAAGTCGTACGATCTCCCGGATGTAGGTTCTTGATAGTTTTTCCATCCTATCGGTTTCCTTGATAGGTAAGAAATGGGCTGATTTGGTTAATCTGTCGACGATTACCCAAATAGTATCTTGGCCACTCTGAGTTTTGGGCAGTTTGGTTATGAAGTCCATGGAAATCTGCTCCCATTTCCACTCTGGTATATTAGGTTGTTGGAGTAGGCCTGAGGGTTTTTGGTGTTCTATTTTTATTTTGGCGCAAGTTAAACACTTGCCCACGTACGTAGCGATCTCCGCTTTCATGTTTGGCCACCAGTAGAGTTGCTTGAGATCTAGATACATCTTGTCTGACCCTGGGTGTACGGAGTATGGGGTCCTGTGTGCCTCGCTCATAACTACCTCTCTGAATCCCCCAAACTTTGGTGTCCAGATCCGGTTCATGAGGTAGCGTGCCCCGTCACTCTTGATTTCTAAGTTCTTGTCCATTCCTCTAAGGGCCTCACCTGCCACGTTTTCGGGTTTCAAGGCCTCTAATTGAGCTTCCTTGACTTGCGTTGATAGGTGCGAATGGATCGACATAGCTAATGACTTCACTCTCCGGCCTGAGTACTCCTTTCGACTAAGGGCATCGGCTACGACGTTTGCCTTTCCCGGATGATAGCGAATATCGCATTCGTAATCACTGAGTAGCTCGACCCATCGCCGTTGTCTCATGTTGAGCTCCTTCTGATCGAAAATGTGTTGTAAGCTCTTGTGGTCGGTAAAGATAGTGCTCTTCGTTCCATACAAGTAATGTCTCCAGATCTTCAGGGCAAACACTACTGCTCCTAGCTCAAGATCGTGGGTCGTGTAGTTAACCTCATGTGTTTTCAACTGTCTCGAGGCGTAGGCGATGACCTTACCTCGCTGCATCAGAACACATCCGAGTCCTTGGTTTGATGCATCGCAATAAACTACGAAGTCTTCTATTCCTTCAGGAAGGGATAGTATTGGTGCGGTGCACAAGGCTCGTTTGAGCGTTTGGAACGCTCTTTCTTGTTTCTCTTCCCAGTCAAAGGCCACACCCTTCTGGGTTAGGGTTGTAAGAGGCTTCGCTATTCGTGAGAAGTTCTGAATGAACCTGCGGTAGTAGCCAGCGAGACCTAGAAATTGGCGAATTTCTGTAGGAGTCTTCGGTGCTGACCAGTTCTCAATGGCCTTAATTTTGGATGGGTCCACGTGGATTCCCTCTTCGCTTACCACGTGTCCTAAGAATTCGACTCTTCGGATCCAAAATTCACATTTCGAGAACTTCGCATAAAGTTTCTCTTTTCGTAATATCCCTAGAACTTGTCGCAGATGATCGCCATGCTCTTTCTTACTTCGGGAGTAGATCAGGATGTCGTCAATGAAAACGATGACGAACTGATCCAAGTAAGGTCGGCATACTCTATTCATCAGATCCATGAAGACTGCGGGCGCATTGGTCAATCCGAATGGCATCACCACGAACTCGTAATGTCCGTAACGAGTTCGGAAGGCGGTCTTCGGCACATCCTCCTCAAGCACTCGTAACTGGTGATACCCGGACCTCAGATCAATCTTAGAAAAATAGTTCGCCCCTTGCAGTTGGTCGAATAGATCATCTATGCGCGGTAGAGGATAACGATTCTTGACCGTCAGTTTGTTGAGTTCTCTGTAGTCGATGCACATTCTGAACGATCCATCTTTCTTTTTCACAAACAACACGGGTGCTCCCCATGGTGAGAAGCTCGGTCTGATGAATCCTTTTCCTAGTAGTTCATTCAGTTGACTGGATAGCTCCTGCATCTCTGCCGGGGCTAATCGATAGGGTGCTTTGGCTACTGGGGTAGCTCCGGGAATCAGATCGATTCTGAATTCGACTTGTCTTACGGGTGGTATCCCTGGAAGGTCCTCGGGAAACACATCGGGAAAATCGCATACGTCGGGCACATCCTTGATGTCCCGGACTTCGCGTTTCACGTCTACAACATGTGCAAGAAATGCATGACACTCCTTTCGTAAGTGTTTCTGAGCTTGGATACTTGAGATGATTCTAAGAGTGGTACTAGGTTTGTCGCCCAAGACGAGGAAAGTTTCGCCGGTTGGCAGATTAAGGCGAACGGCCTTATCGTAACATAGAATGTCCGCACGATGTGGACTCAGCCAATCCATGCCAATGATGACATCGAAACTCTTAATCGAGACTGGCATGAGGTTGATTTGAAAGGGATTATCGTTTAGAGTTAGGGTGCAGTTTAAGTATATCTCTTTAGTGCTTTCAGTTTTCCCGTTGGCCATTTCTACTATGAACGGTTCACTTAATGATTGTGGTAATGGTTTTAGCATGCTTTTAAAGTCGTGGCTCACAAAACTCCTTTCCGCTCCACTATCAAACAAAATGCATGCATACGAGTTATCGAGAAGAAACGTACCCGTAACAACAGTAGGGTCCGCAATGGCTTCATCTTGTCCCATTGCGAAAACTCGGCCTCTCCCGCCGATATTCCTGTTGTTTGCCTTCGGGCAGTCCTTGCGGTAGTGCCCTGTGCCCCCGCACTCAAAGCAAGCGCGGCTTACTCCGGTATTAGCAGTGGGGGTGGATTGTTGGGTTGGCTCCTTGCAATAGCGGGCTGTATGACCCTTCTTATTGCACCTGGTGCATTGAAGGCCATGACAGAGACCGTGATGGTGGAAGTTGCACTGGTTACATTTCGGTAGCTTTCCATTGTATGAACTTGTGGGGGCAGAGTTGGTAGGAACAGTAATGGCGTGGGTCGCTATCACTTGTTGTTTCTTGGGGTTCTCCTGGAGGATTTGTCCCCTCCTCTTGTTCCAAGGCCTACTCTGTCCCTGAGCCTCCCTAGGTGGATTTGCGGCTGTTGTGATGGTACTCTGTCTCGCTCCGTGATCGATGAGTCGTTGTGCCAGGCGTTTAGCGCTGTTGTAGGTGATAGGGTTGGAGGCTAGGACATGCCCTTGAATCTGGGGTGACAACCCCCAAATGTACCTTTCGACCTTCTTTGATTCTGGGTTGACCATGGTAGGGCACAAAGCAGCGAGATCGTTGAACCTAGCTGTGTAAGCGACTAGGTCAGACCCGACCATTTTCAAATTCCAGAGTTCCTGCTCAAGCTTTTGCACTTCACCCCTTGGGCAGTATTCTTCCAGTAGTAGTACCTTCAGTTCTTCCCAACTCATGGCGTTAGCGACAGTGAGCGTCACTGAGTTCACATGGCTTTTCCACCAAGTGAGGGCTCGATCTATGAAGGTGCAAGCAGCGAACTTAACCTTGCTTGTTTCTTGGCACGAGCAGATCTCGAAGACCGTTTCGGTCTTTTCGAACCATTGCATTAGTGCAATGACTCCTCCTGTTCCATTAAAAGTTTTTGGTTTAGCGTTAGAGAATTCCTTGTAAGTACATTCTCTTCCTTGGCCATGACCAGTGCCATGATTTGGATGATTCGTGCTGCTTCCCGCCCCTCCATTCCCTTGGGAGTTTATTTGCGAGAGGGCTGCGGTTACCGCTGCTGTGATAGCAGCCTGAACCATGGCCGGATCATAAGCTGGTGGTGGAGGTGGTGGTGGTGCCGTGCCCGGCCTGGGCCTTAAGTTTGGACGAGGAGGCATCTTGCTGCCAAAAGGAAAATATGGAAGAAAATTATAAGTTTTGGCAGTTCAAAGTTGAATGATATTGAGTTAACTGCCTTAAAATAGATTAAGAATTTGGTTTGATCAACAATGGGTTTTGAGCTTGATTTATTAATAACGTTTGAATGGATGCACTTATGAGTTGAACGGAATACACATATTGAAAATCAGAGAAGGGGGGGGGGGTATGCCCCATATATATAAAACATATAGTCGTGTTACATCCGAGTTTAGACAAAACTTTTTGACCTTTCTAAAGGTCTCCGATTACAGAAAGTTTCAACGAAAAGGAAATTCTTATCCGAAGTCCTAATTTATAACAAAATTTGAAATCCTGGCAGGCACTACTTGCGACGTAGGTTGCGCTTGGAGCTTGACTCCGCATCTGATTGCTTCGATTCCATTAGGCGTCGATCAAAAGCGGCTTGTTGCTCCCTTAACTCGGCTAGGGCTGCAATTATCTGTGCCTGAAATGCCTCAGACTGGAGTTGGACATTATCTTGTATCTTGTCCAGTCTACGGATATCGGAAGTGTGAACCTGCACTTCCACGTTGATATCCCGGAGTCGGCTTGCTTGTACTCCGGACTGATAGGACTGATTGGCTAACTTACCAACCATTACCGGGAGTGCTCGATCAGCCGAACTGCCACCGCGGACATCGTAGAAGTCCCGACACATGCCGTAGGGAGGGCGTATGCCTTGTTGTTGGCTCCAATGATGTAGGTGACTTCCCCAGACGGGAGTGGGTCCTTGGAAGTTCCTCACATGGACAGGAGGTTGAATGGGTGGTGGATCGATCACTTCAGGTTCTGAGTCAGTACCGGAGTCATCACCCAATTCTATGGGTTCCTCATCCTCTTCTGGATCATCTTCGATCCATCCTCCGTTGCCTTGGTTGGGAAAGTAGGGGTCATTGGGGTGGTGAAATCCAGCCATTTGACTGTACGAGAAATAGGGTCATAAGAATTGAATAAAGTCGGAACATGCACAACATGTAAGTTAGTTTAAATAGCAACTACTCCTATAGCTTTTAAATTATTGTGTTTGATTCTAATAACGGTTTGGTAAGTTTTTAAAATTTGTTGTCCACTGCAGACACCCCTCGGCACACGTTAGTCGGCTCTCGGACAAATATAGTTGATCAGGCTATATCCTTCCCAGTTCCGATTACATGTCCCAAGGCGTACCTGTACTGCACAACTCATTAATAATACTTCTAATATGGTACGACGTGGAACTGTTATTTATTACTAAATGAATGCATGCTTACTTACAAAAACTAAATAGATTTAATTTCAAAAGCATGACTCTTCTCAGAGTGTTTTTGCCCAGTTGCGTTTATAGTTGTATAAAAAAAAAATGGTTTTGATATACTTAATTCACTATAAACGAAGCTCTGATACCAATCTGTCACACCCCCAAACCAGAACGGCGGAATCGTTCGGGGGCGGAGGACGTCATATTCAGTATCATAACAGTTCATAGAAAGGAAAGTACACACCACCATAATATAAATATGTTTGAAAAAGTTTACATGATTGTAGGTGTTACATGTTTGCAAAAGAAATCAAATATAAAATGGCGATCCAAAATATGTTACTAACGCCAGTGCGTTAGTCTTCAGAAGTAGTTGCTACCTGGCTAGCGGTTTCCTGTGAATACAAGTTATTTCAAAGAAAAAGTGTCAACATTTAAGTTGGTGAGTTCATAAGTAGTGTTTTGAGAAGATGTATGCCATTCGAAAGTGTTTGCATGTTTTCCAGAAAAACCCTTATTTTCTTATAAAAGTATGCAATGCATATGAATGTTCGTGATGTAAATTGCAACTAATTGTACCGAGAAAAATCCCTTGTTTTCCTATTAGTTGTTTGGTTTGTATACAGGAAAAACCCTTATTTCCCTGACATAACTGGCAGTCTCTAAGACCGAAAATCGCAAGCAAGCGACGTGCTTGTAAGTTGTGTCATAGTTTTACATAGTAAAGCTATACGAAGATCGCACTTTTTAGATGAAGAATAGTTTTAATGACTACTCGTTCATAAAAGCATAATACCATAATAATTGTATATCCGATGAGTTTTATAACCATACTAAACATAATATGCCTGTAGCGACGTTCTTCAGGCGTCGTAGCGTTATGACAACTGTCACCCCATAAGACGGACTGTAGCTAACAGTCAGGGCGCGGGATCATGACTTCCCGTATAGATCTATACACATTTGACACGTTCTCCGAACGGGAGACTCTGGTTATAGACAGGACTTGCAGCATTATTTTCTAATAAAGAAAGTAACGTTTGAAGATATACACGACTCATGGATTCTCAACTAAGTCCGTAGTAAGGTAGTAGTTTGTATGCAAAGTTTAACCTCTTTCACACTGTTTGACAAAACATAATCATAAGTTCTTTGAATGCATGAAATGACTTAGTAAAGAATGTTACCCTTGATATGTTGTGTTTGTATGTAAACGTATAAATAAAACATATTTCTATTTATAAACATATTATATCCCAAAGAGGGTAAAGCTGTGTTGTGAGGGGTTTTGTATCATAATAACTTCACAAGATAGTTAAAACAACAGTATGAAAAGTGTATCAAAAGATCGGTGTTTCATACGATTTTAGTCGTGTGTTTACTTGTATTCTTCCCCAAAAAGAGTATAAAACATTTAAAATGTATTTAAAGAGTGTTCAAAGGGGATATGAACTCACCTGATAGTTTGAAGATTGTGAGGTGGAAAACCGAGCAGAGTTTCGTCTCGGGAAACTGATTTTTCTTGGGATTCTCGGGAATCTCGGGAGTAGAATCGGCCTTCGGGACTTGAGCCAAAAAGACCAGAGCTTCGGGTTTGAACAGACACGGAAAACGAGGAAATGCTGAGAGAGAGAGAAGGGAAATGAACCCTTTCTTTGGAAACCCTCGCATTCTATTTATAGGAAGGCAAGTCTGCCTCGGTACGCGGGGCGTACGCTCGTACGCGCTGCGTACGCGTACGTCATGCATGACCGAAGCCTCGACTGCCTCGGTTCGGATGGGACGGGTTCTTGGGTTATCGGGTCGGATGGGACAGGTTGCTGGGGAGGTGGGTCGGATGGGACGCCGGGTCGGATGGGACGTCGGATCGGACGGGTCGGACGGGTCGGACGGGTCGGCTTCCTCGGATATGGCGACGTGGACGATCCGAGGCCAATCCTCTCGGTTACGCGGGGCGTACAGGAGTACGCAGCGCGTACTTCGGAGAAGGACGCTGACTCCTCTTCGGATAATATCCGAATTTTGAATTAAATAATTAATTAATTTATTTAATAAACTTCAAAAATCCATATCTTCTTCATACGAACTCCGTTTTCGATGGTCTTTATATCCACGCGTAGGTGAGACTACGATCTACAACTTTCGTTTAGACTCCGTTGGCAAATTCCAAAATTATTTTTATTATTTATTTTATAACTAATCGTTTTTAAGGAATTTCTTTGAAAAATCATAACTTCCTCATGCGAAGTCAGATTTGGACGTTCTTTTTGTGTACGCTCACGGTTTAATGTTATCTATGACTTTCATTTAGATACCTAAGGCTAAATGTTATCGTATTGAAACTTTGCGTTTTTCGTTTGATTGGTGTTGTCGGTTTTGACAGAAATCTTAGAATGGTCATAGCTTCTTCGCCATAACTCAGATTTTAGTGTTCTTTATTTATTTGGAACCTTTAAGACGATATCTACTACATAGCGTACTCCAAATCAGAGCTTTTGAACAATTCATTTATCGATGATATTCCCATTACATTCAAAAAGGGTTACAAGACTCGGTTTATAATGCCCGGGATAACGGGTTGTTACATAAGTGTATTCTGGCCTAGAGAGTCATAAAGTACAAGTCTTGGGGGTGTAGGTGATGCATGGTTGTCTTAAACCCAAGTATGGAGCGTTTTGGGCCTAGATCTCCTCAGCTACACGTAAAGTTTGCTACTTTACGTGAGGAATAGGCCTTGAAAGAGTGGATCTACAGTTTGGAGTCCGTTCATGACTCAAAAAGCCTCTGAATGCATGAAGGACTGAATAGACTCGACGAGTCCTTCGAGTGGACTCGGCGAGTAGTATAAAGATTAGGAGAAACTCGACGAGTTGGATGAACAACTCGGCGAGTCTATTGAAGTTTGCCTTGGACTCGACGAGTCTGTTCTTGGACTCGGCGAGTTAGGTCGCAAAACCCCGAACCCTTCGAGTTAAAACTCGAATCAGTGAGTCGAGTGGAGACTCAGTGAGTTAGACAGGACATGACTCGGAAATCGGTGGACTCGGCGAGTCATGGGTTGACTCGGCGAGTCAAGTTGTCACACCCCAAAACCGGAACGACGGAAACGTTCTGGGGTGGATGACGTCATGTCAAGTATCACAACATATGCAGTATAGTAATCAAATTACAACAATCATTGCATTAATAGTAATAGTTTTACATGGTTTACATTTCATAGAGACATTAAAGTAATACAAGTAATAATATAGGTGCAGCTTGGTACTAAACCGTCTTCACCAAAAGCTCCTGGAATGTACCTGTCTATTGCTGACCTGAGAATACAAGTTATTTGAAAGCGAGTATCAACATTTTTATAAATGCTGGTGAGTTCATAAGTATTTAGTGTCATTTTATTCAAATAACTTTGTAAAAAGTAGTAGTTTAGAATCAACGGTGTATTAGAGTCCCTTTCCAGAAAATCCTATATTTTATAAATAAAAGTAGTCTTCTACCAAGACCCGACAATGTTATGTTTTAAAGAGAATTTCCCTAAAATATTATCCTTACCCAAAATACGGTATTTGACTTTAAAGAAAGTAGAAGGATATCACATGTAAAAGCATTAGGGAAAATAACATAGGCCTCAGCAGGAAATACTGCTGACTTAGGCAAAAGAAATCATAGACTCCAGGAGAGTATCAAATGAACAACATGCCTGGCTCAATCTAACGAAAGAAGACACAGACCCCAGACAATATCAAATGAATGATACGTCCAGCAAGGTCTAAAAATAGTGAATACAGACCCCAGACAGTATCAAATGAATGATATGTCTAGCAAGGTCTAAAAATAGTGAATACAGACCCCAGATAGTATCAAATGAATGATACATCTAGCAAGGTCTAAAAACAGTGAATACAGACCCCAGATAGTATCAAATGAATGATATGTCTAGAAAGGTCTAAAAACAGTGAATACAATGTTAATTCCCGTTACCTTAAGGCCATGAATTATAAGGTAACCCCGAGATACTCGTAACCATACCGATAGACACTAGCGAACTTGATGCCCTGCAAGCGTCGGAAAGAATGTGACATTTGTCACCCCTTGGCTTGGTAGGCCGTGGACTGTAGCTAGCAGTCAGGATGTGGGGGTGTCAATCCCGTATAGATCTATACACACAATGCCCGCTCTCCCTACAGGAGACTCTGGTTACCAACTTGACAACAGAGAAGGTCGTGTCCTGAAGATGCATCTCGTATAGTGAGTTCTGATGTAAATACTGGGCTAATGATAGAGACTCACAAATAAACTGACCGACGTAAACCTATATGTCTATACATGTATACATAATATATAATTAATGATCAAATGACCTTCGGACGGATATCCGATCCCACCAAACCACATCCAAACGAGGAAAAGGAAATAGGGCGAACTATCCTTCCTAAGTCCTTTAAACATTATTTATATAACTATAAAAGTACAGGCATATGTTTAACTAAGTAGAAACATTTAACGAAGTAGAAGTGTCAACAAAGTAGAAGCGTTAATAAGTAGGAGCGTTTCACGAAGTAGGAGCGTTAACAAAGTGGAAGCGTTAATAAGTAGGTGCGTTTACAAAGTAGGAGCGTTAACAAGTAGAAGCGTATCACGAAGTAGAAGTGTTAATAAGTAGGAGCGTTAACAAGTAGAAGCGTATCACGAAGTAGAAGTGTTAATAAGTAGGAGCGTATCACCAAGTAGAAGCGTTAACAAAGTAGTAGCATTTAACTAAGTAGGAGCATTAACTAAGTAGAAGTATAACGAAGCAGTAGTATCTAACGAAGTAAGAGTATAAAAACATGGAAAAAAACTTTTTTGAAAACTTTGGAAAACCTTTACACTTAAGAAAATCACGAATTGGTATTCTTTTGTAAAACAAGTTTGAAAACCTTTAGGAATCCTTTGAAAACCTTTCATAAACAAGTTTTGAATGAAACTTTGATAAAACATTATCATATCAATCACATCTGAAGTAAAACATACAGCGCGAGAGACAATTTGAGAAAAGCTTTGAACAAGTAAAGACGTTTTAGAAAACCATTTACAATATCATACTTGGTAAAACAGTTAACAGTGTAATAAATCCTTGTGCATGCGGGTTATCAATCACATGTGATTGATATGATATCTGGCATGTTTTAACTTGTGTTCCCCCCCATAAAAGCATGTAAAAACATTTAAAAGGTTAATTCAAGGGTATGAACTCGCCTGTTGTAAATGGATCCGACGAAGGTGCCGGTTGGGTGCTCGCTGTCAAGTAAAGACTTGAACACACTTAGTGACCTATTAACATATGATGATATATGTTTACATACAATTAGTAGATATAATACTAATTAAACATGTATACGCATCCTAAAATGCGTAAAACACTTTGGTCAAGTGCTAGGAGTGTCCCGGGTAACATCTAAGGGTGTGTATGACCTAGATAGGGAGTTTACTCTTCAAGACTAAACTCTTTATAGAGTTTACGGCCCTAAGACCTTGTCCTCATGAGTTTACAACCATAAACTCGTGGATGGTGTGTTCTTTGATACATTAAGGTCTTATTACACTTGTGGAATTAGGCTAGGTTTAATTCAAGGGCTTATGAAGGGTTTAAGGCTTCAAAATGGGCCATTTAAGGAGTTTACGGCCTATGACTACTCTTTGAGGAGTTTACAACTGTAAACACATGAGTTTACGGTAGTAAACTCATGTTGGTCCATTTCTTTTGTTGTTTGGTGGTTCTAACTCATGCATGTAAGGTTCTAGTCACTTTTAGGAGCTTAGGAAGGTGTTTAGTGCACTTAAACACCTTGGAAAGGTGTTTACGGTCTAAGAAGATGTTCTTGGGGAGTTTACTACCTTAAACACATGCGTTTATGGTAGTAAACTCATTTTGTCCATAAATCATGTGTTTTTGTGGTTGTAGGTTAAGCATACGAAGTTCTAGGTCCAATTCCAAGCCATACAAAGTGTTAACGGCACTTTAACACCCTTTGGGGGTGTTTATGGTCTAAGAATAGGTGTTTACGGTCCAAGAACCTTCTTGGTCCATAAACTCAAGTGTGACACAAATTTGTATGCTTTGGTGCATATCATGAAGGAAAATAAGGCTTTATGCACTGAAGGAAATTCATGGAAGCCCTTGGAGGTGTTTGAGGGGTAGTTTAACACTTAAACAAGTGTTTATGGTCCATGAATTTGGGTTTACGGTCTAAGGATGTTCTTAGACCGCAAACTCATGTTTACTCCCCATTTGGCCCGTTTTTTGTGTTCTAAGTCCTTTCGGGTAAGCCTCTAAGCCATTGCTAAGCATGAGAAGTGTTTGGGAGGGTTTTTGGGCATCAAACCCACTTCCAAAGGGGTTTACGGTTTTGGGAGGCTCCCAAGACCGTAAACTCATGTTCTTGGGGTTTTTGGATGATTAAGTCACGAATTTGCAAGCTAGATAATTTAGATAACAAGCTAGGAAGGTTTACTTACCGATTTGAGGCTTGGAGGGGCGATTTTTGAACAAAACCCGTTTTTTAGAGAGAGAAAGTAGAGAGAGAGTGTCTAAGGTGGCGAAAAATATGGGAGTGAATCCCACTCAACCCTTATATAGGGTGGAGCTTATAGCCTGGATGGGGTTCTCCTGACACCAACCGCGAACGAGGTTTTTCACAACTATTATTAATCACGACAAATTTTAAAATTATGCCGCCTTAATTTTGTTTCGCTTGCCGAATATTATTTAAAATATTCCAACGGGTATAATTCCGGTCAAAAATATTTTCCGGATAAATTTGGCTAATTTTTGACGTTATTAATTTCGACGTTAAAACTAACGGAAATTTTTGGGTTGTCACACAAGTCGCGAATGGAAGGACTTTGAGCATATGAACTCGACGAGTCAGTAGGCAGACTCGATGAGTAGGGTTGACCTGGAAGGTTGACTTTGACTAGGACTTTGACCATAGTTGACTTAGTTGAATTTCGGAGGACAGTTAGACTAAGTGTTGCATTGATATTGGTAGCTCGGGGAGCGAGTGGAGCAGGAGTTTAGAGAGTTGCCGGGCAGCAGCTAGAGGGGTTATCAGCAAGTTTAGCAAGTGCAGGTGAGTTTCCCCTTGTGTGAATGGGTTTAAGGCCACAATGTCGACCCATGTAGTTCTGAGTAGGAAGACCTGGGGGTTAGCCCTAGGCACAGTATGCTAGTATGATATTCAGGACGAGGTCCAATGTTAGCGGGCGGGTGCCCAAGGAATGGTTTGCATGATAGTTATACTTGTTGTCTGTGTGATGCATGTATGTGCCTGGTAGGAAGGTGAGTGTGGGCGAGGTCCCGCATCTCACCAACAACAGAGTATGCACGGTGTTCCATATCTCATTAGCAGCAGAGGTAGGGCGAGGCCCAGGTTAGGGAAAGAACGAGTGTGGGTCGGGCCCGTATCTCACTATCAGTAGGAGCGTGGACGGGGTTCCATGACTCATCAGTTGCAGGTCATGGGCGAGGCCCAAGATAGGCGAGGCCTTTAGAACATGATTCGGTAGTATATGTTTAGTTTATGTGTTGTGATATGTTATGTGTTAGTATATGTTGGCGGGCGAGGCCTAGTGACAGGCGAGGCCTAAGCGAAACAAATCTGTGTCCGCGCGGGGCTCGAAGCCAGGCAGGGACTGGAGAGGCAGGGCCGTTGTAGCGGGCGAGGCCCAGAATAGCGGGCGTGGCCCAGTATGTGCAGTATGTGGTAGGTTGGGAACTCAGTAAGCTTCGTGCTTACAGTTTTCAGTTTTGGTTTCAGGTACTTCTGGTAGTGGAGGAAAGAGCTCAGGGTGATCGCATGGCACACACCATAGATTAGACCGCCTGGGATGTTTTACTCTGATAATGAATATATGTTTTGGAAATTAATACTCTGATTATGTTATGGATTGATAAATATGTTTTAAGTAATGTTTTATAAAAGAAATTTTTAGTCTTGAATTTTGGGGGTGATGGAGTTGGTGAAGGGTAGAACCTTGACAGTGACAGAGGAAGTAGTTGGTCATGGAACGTTGCCTTGGAAAGGCCGGAAATCGCACAAGGAAAGAGGAGGTGAACGCCTATGAGTTCAGTTTCAGTACTCAGGAACTACCAGAAGGATTGTTAGTTGAGTAAATTGTGATCCTAGAATGTTCAGGGTCAGGGTTGACCCGAGGTTATTGTTCGCAAGGATTAATGTTAGTTAGAATGACCAGGCAGAAGGCCAACGAAGGTAGTCAGCGGATGTTAGGTCTACCAACAAAGTGTCGAAAGCAAATTGCTGTGCGATTGGCCGTGGAGAAACTTTGAGCACGAAGTTTAGTTTAAGTGGGGGAGAGTTGTAACACCCATAATAAGAAAGACCAAGAAAGGAAAGGAAAACTCTAAGTTAAAGGGACAACTCGTCGAGTCCAAGGAGGAACTCGGCGAGTCCGAGCGGGATATGGGTCGAGGAATAAGTGACCGACTCGGCGAGTCGGAGTATGGACTCGGCGAGTCCGGTCTGAAGAGGGAAACCCTAAATCCGAGACTTTGTGCACTATTTAAGCACCTCATTCTCTTCCTTAGGGTTCCTTTACACCTCCTCTCATCCAGAACATCGAACCCTAGCCGCCATACCCGTTTTTGAGCAAAGATCTAGCCTTGGAGTTGTGATTTGAAGCTTGGAAGAGAAGGAAGCTCATAGTGGTGCAAGAGGAAACCTTGGATCTAGAGTTGGTGTGGCTTTTCAGAGCATTTGAAGGTAAGAAGTCATTAGCTCCACTCCTTTGCTCATATTTCCTTGTTGTCATGAGATTTGGGGCTTTTATGCCATGTCCTAGACCCAATTGGAGTTAGAAGTCCATATCTGAAGTTGCTACTTCAGATCTAAGTGTATTCTGGCCTAGAGAGTCATAAAGTATCAGTCTTGGGGGTGTAGGTGATGCATGGTTGTCTTAAACCCGAGTATGGAGCGTTTTGGGCCTAGATCTCCTTAGCTACACGTAAAGTTTGCATCTTTACGTGAGGAATAGGCCTTGGAAGAGTGGATCTACAGTTTGGAGTCCCTGCATGACTCAAAAAGCCTCTGAATGCATGAAGGACTGAATAGACTCGGCGAGTCCTTCGAGTGGACTCGACGAGTACTATGAAGATTAGGAGAAACTCGACGAGTTGGATGAACAACTCAGCGAGTCTGTTGAAGTTTGCCTTGGACTCGGCGAGTCAGGTCGCAAAACCCCGAACCCTTCGAGTTAAGACTCGAATCAGTGAGTCGAGTGGAGACTCAGTGAGTTGGAAAGGATAGGACTTGGAAATCGGAGGACTCGGCGAGTCGTGGGTTGACTCGGCGAGTCGAGTCGCGAATGGAAGGACTCTGAGCATATGAACTCGGCGAGTCAGTAGGCAGACTCGGCGAGTAGGGTTGACCTGGAAGGTTGACTTTGACCAGGACTTTGACTTTGACCAGAGACTTAGTTGACTTTCGGAGGACAGTTAGACTAAGTGTTGCATTGATATTGGTAGCTCGGGGAGCTAGTGGAGCAGGAGTTCAGAGAGTTGTGGGGCAACAGCTAGAGGGGTTATCAGCAAGTTCAGCAAGTGCAGGTGAGTTTCCCCTTGTGTGAATGGGTCTACGGCCACAATGCCGGCCCATGTAGTTATAAGTAGGAAGACCCGAGGGTTAGCCCTAGGCACAATATGCTAGTATGATATTCGGGACGAGGTCCATTGTTAGCAGGCGGGTGCCCAAAGAATGGTTTGCATGATAGTTATACTTGTTGTCTGTGTGATGCATGTATGTGCCTGATAGGAAGGTGAGTGTGGGCGAGGTCCCGCATCTCACCAACAACAGAGTATGCACGGTGTTCCATATCTCATTAGCAGCAGAGGTAGGGCGAGGCCCAGGTTAGGGAAAGAACGAGTGTGGGTCGGGCCCGTATCTCACTATCAGTAGGAGCGTGGACGGGGTTCCATGACTCATCAGTTGCAGGTCATGGGCGAGGCCCAAGATAGGCGAGGCCTTTAGAACATGATTCGGTAGTATATGTTTAGTTTATGTGTTGTGATATGTTATGTGTTAGTATATGTTGGCGGGCGAGGCCTAGTGACAGGCGAGGCCTAAGCGAAACAAATCTGTGTCCGCGCGGGGCTCGAAGCCAGGCAGGGACTGGAGAGGCGGGGCCGTTGTAGCGGGCGAGGCCCAGAATAGCGGGCGTGGCCCAGTATGTGCAGTATGTGGTAGGTTGGGAACTCAGTAAGCTTCGTGCTTACAGTTTTCAGTTTTGGTTTCAGGTACTTCTGGTAGTGGAGGAAAGAGCTCAGGGTGATCGCATGGCACACACCATAGATTAGACCGCCTGGGATGTTTTACTCTGATAATGAATATATGTTTTGGAAATTAATACTCTGATTATGTTATGGATTGATAAATATGTTTTAAGTAATGTTTTATAAAAGAAATTTTTAGTCTTGAATTTTGGGGGTGATGGAGTTGGTGAAGGGTAGAACCTTGACAGTGACAGAGGAAGTAGTTGGTCATGGAACGTTGCCTTGGAAAGGCCGGAAATCGCACAAGGAAAGAGGAGGTGAACGCCTATGAGTTCAGTTTCAGTACTCAGGAACTACCAGAAGGATTGTTAGTTGAGTAAATTGTGATCCTAGAATGTTCAGGGTCAGGGTTGACCCGAGGTTATTGTTCGCAAGGATTAATGTTAGTTAGAATGACCAGGCAGAAGGCCAACGAAGGTAGTCAGCGGATGTTAGGTCTACCAACAAAGTGTCGAAAGCAAATTGCTGTGCGATTGGCCGTGGAGAAACTTTGAGCACGAAGTTTAGTTTAAGTGGGGGAGAGTTGTAACACCCATAATAAGAAAGACCAAGAAAGGAAAGGAAAACCCTAAGTTAAAGGGACAACTCGTCGAGTCCAAGGAGGAACTCGGCGAGTCCGAGCGGGATATGGGTCGAGGAATAAGTGACCGACTCGGCGAGTCGGAGTATGGACTCGGCGAGTCCGGTCTGAAGAGGGAAACCCTAAATCCGAGACTTTGTGCACTATTTAAGCACCTCATTCTCTTCCTTAGGGTTCCTTTACACCTCCTCTCATCCAGAACATCGAACCCTAGCCGCCATACCCGTTTTTGAGCAAAGATCTAGCCTTGGAGTTGTGATTTGAAGCTTGGAAGAGAAGGAAGCTCATAGTGTAGTTCTTATCAAGAGTTAGTGTAGTTCTTATCAAGACAAAACACTTCACATAATTGGTTCTAGTTGGTCTTTGTCTTATCCAAGAAACCACAACTTACCAATTTCAAATGTGCAAGAATAAGAAAACTTTTCCAAATTCCACATTTGTTGAGTGTTATAAACCTTCTTAAGACTTGTCACTCAATGTCACAATCTTGGAGTATGATTCTAAGACTTGATATTGGAACGAAGTATGATTGGCTTCTTGATTTAACCATTTCCACATTCCTGATTCCTCTTCTTAGACATACAAATGTACTAAGACTCACTTAGAGGATTAATTGAGATATGGTTCTTAATCATTAAGACTTATCATAAAACACAATAAAAGGTACTCTCCCTTCTTCTTAGAATGGATAAACTTTTATCTTTCTGCCTAATTGATCCTTCTTTATTCGTTCTGCTATTCATTGAAACTCTTTCAATCAACTCAGAATTACACTTAATCTTATAAGTATAATCATATTTACTAAACTTTAGTAAATCATGATGAATATCTTTGTTATTCTTGTGGTGAACTTGATCAACACACAACCTAGTGTACTTGATCTCCTAGTCCTTTATTTGACACTTTGTCAAAGAATTAGTCTAATTTCCAAATATGAAGTCTCTCATTCATCATGCAACCAAGTTGTATGATTCCAAGTTTCTGTCCAATTGAAACTTGGGCGATGAGAAACTCTCCCTATTTGGTAAATTCTCGACATTTCCACAAATAGCATAATTAAGAATCAAATCCTTGATTGCGAATAATAGAAACCTTCAAACATCAATTTTTCATACATGCCAATGCAAGGATAAATAAATAAGATAAAATCAAAATTCATTTTATTGCGCATAAATTTGTCCTTATAATGCAATTCGATTGAAAAACTATGTTATTACATATTTCTTAGCAATCTATTCTACCTCCAAGTAGTAGCTCAAGAATCCAATCTTCAAGCAATGGGATCGAAATCCATTTCTTCACGATTAGATTTAGCTCACTTCTTCCCTTAAGCTTCCTCTCTTTTCTTCGATCCTACTAAACATCAAAATGTAATCTTATCACATCATGTATTAAGAATCTAGAATAGGAACTTAAAAGAGTTAGTTAATGTATTTTACCTGAAGCAGAGCCATACGTCTTGACTCTCCCATATCTTAGATCTCTCAGGTAGTTTGGGCAGCTTCGTCTCCAATGCCCCTTCTCTCGGAAATAAAAGCAAAAGGACTCCTTTGGCACAACACATCGGACAATCACACACTTAGTTCTTTCTGTACTTCCAATGTAGTCAGTGTCCATTGAAGTTTGGGAGTTTGATTCACCAGACAAATTTGCTTGACCAGCACACCAAATCCTTGTTGATTCAGCAGCTATACGCAAATAGGTGAGATCAATGAGGGTCACGTCGTGATCCATCAAGTAGTACTCTCTAATGAACTCAATATATGATTCAGGAAGTGACTGAAGAACCCAGTCAACAACCAACTCACTTGAAATCTCGACACCCAACATGTTTAACCTATCAATTTGTGACTACATCTCTAAGACGTGTGCACACACAAGTTTCCCATCTTCGTGTTTACTTGCTAAAAGGGCTTGAGTGACCTTGAACTTTTCAAGCCTTTGAACTTGTGGGTTAGGGAGAACAATTGGAGGAGGTGCAGGAAGTGAAGCATGATTTCTTGTTCCTTGATCATATCGTGGAATATCATCTTCGTTTGGAAAACTTGTTCCAAGGGATTTGGGAAGACCATGATTGTCAGAACTAGACATCTACAAAACGGGAGAAAATTCAAGTTACGTTGATTAGAATTCTTGATGTAACACCCAAATGAAACATCAAGGCTATGATCCAACGCAATACTCTACAACCTAGAAGAGGGATGCCGTAATCTAGTCGCATAATATTTGAAGGTAGGTAAATGATGATTTACCAATTTCCACCATGAAAAACGAAAATGAAGTTTAAGTTTTAAATGAATTGAAAATCCTAGATCTTTTGAGATTCATTGAACTTTTCAATGGCATGTTTAATCTCGATTATGCCCTACAATTTGTGACTAAGATGCCGAGGATCACAAATAAGGTGTGTATAAGCATACGAATCACATGGTGCACCCAATGCTACTATCCCCTAGTCAATGTGCCGGTTAGCCACACACACTCCATTGATCTGTGACAAACATCAAGTCACCCTTCGCCACCAATGTCATCCCCAAATTAGTGTGCCGGTTAACCACGCACGCTCCACTAACGTTTGACAAGGGTACGAAGTGTAATTCCGTTTGTTGGAGGAACGCGTACCATCTTGAGGGAGGAGGCGCATAGATCGAGATTCTCGATCCATCTTGGGGCCACTAAGATGTTTCTGGATCTTTAAAGGGAGTATTGGTGGCCCTGTATGAAGAGAGGCGTAGCATGGTTTGTTGAGAGGTGCCTAACCTGTCGTAGGGTTAAAACCGAACATCAGAGACCGCATGGTAAGTTGCAGCCACTGGAAGTCCCATAGTCAAAATGGGAGCAGATATCCATGGATTTTATCACCAAATTGCTGAGAACGGCGAGGGGTGTCGATGCGATTTGGGTGATAGTAGACCGCTTGACAAAGAGTGCTCACTTTCTCGCCATTAGTTAGAGTTCTTCTGCGGAGAAGTTAGCAGAGATATATGTGAGAGAGGTGGTATCGCGACATGGGGTGCCGATCTCGATTGTGTCAGATTGAGATGTGTGTTTCACTTCCAGATTTTGGAAGAAATTCCATGAGGAGTTGGGTACGAGGCTGCATTTTAGTACCGCATACCACCCACAGAATGACGGTCAGAGCGAGCGGACGATTCAGACGCTCGAGGACATGCTCCGAGCATGTGTGTTGGATTTTGGCGGAAGTTGGGACACGTATTTGCCCTTAGTGGAGTTTTCCTACAGCAACAGCCATCATTCGAGCATTGGAATGCCGCCCTTTGAGCTGTTGTATGGGAGAAGGTGTCGGACTCCCATTTGTTGGGGAGAGGTGGGGCAAAGAGTGATGGGTAGCACGGAGATTGTGCTTCAGACGACAGAGCAGATAGTACAGGTCAGGCAGAGATTGTTGACCACTCAGAGTCGCCAGAAGAGTTATGCGGATAGGTGACGATCCGAGCTTGAGTTCCAGGTCGATGATTATGTTCTCCTGAAGGTATCTCCTTGGAAAGGAGTGATTCGATTCAGGAAGAGGGGCAAGCTAGGGCCCCAGTATATTCTGCCGTTCAGAGTAATCGTGAGGGTGGGCAGGGTAGTGTATCGCTTGGAGCTACCTTCGGAGTTAGAGAGGATTCATAATACCTTCCACGTGTCTCAGTTGAGGAAGTGTATAGCCGACGAGTCGGCGGTTGTACCATTAGAGGATATTCAGGTGGATGCGAGCCTGAACTACGCGGAGAGACCAGTTGCGATTGTGGATCGGAAGATCAAGGTTCTCAGGAACAAGGAGGTGCCTGTGGTGCAGGTTCAGTGGCAACATCGGAGAGGATCCGAGTTGACTAGGGAGCCAGAGCGGGAGATGCGTGAGCAGCATCCAGAGTTATTTCAGGGATGAGTCTTCGAGGGCGAAGACTGTTTCAAGTGGGGGAGAACTGTAACATCCAGAATTTCAGGTATTATATTTATTCGTTGAATTTCATGTTTTGTGGAAGAACTCGGCGAGTTGATGTGTAGACTCGGCGAGTAGAGACGCGAAACATTATCCGGGTGGGTGGCTGGACTCGGCGAGTCCACGCTGTTTGATGAAACCCTAATTCCTCGGGTTTGGGGCCTATTTAAGGGGCCTTATGGCCATCATTTGCGGCTACCAGACCCCAGTGAGAAACCCTAAGTGAGCTAGAGCGTTTGTGAGAGGAAAGGAGTAATTTCTTGATCATTGCTAGTGTTTTTGCAAAGAGAAGAGGACCAAGACAAGAGGAGGCTGAAGAGGGTGCTAATCCAGTGATTCTAGGGCTCAGAGACTTCATTTTGAGGTATTCATTCGACCCTTCTTCAGTTTATGGTGTAATTCTTAGAGTTAGGTCTTTTTAGCCCCTTTAAAGGATGGTTATATGGAGTAATTGGTCCCCTCTCATGTTGGTGCTGTAGATCTGGACCCAAAGAGGTCCATAGACCCTTTTCCCTTGAGCTTTATGAGTGTTAATGGGGGGTTATGAGCTTTGGATGTCATTTTAGTGTCATATCTTCAAATAAGGCCTGTGAGCCTTTGCATGAGCACCAAGATGTTAGCTTTACGTGATTATAATGCTTTGGGAAGCTAGATCTATAGTTTAGTGGAGCGGATGTGACCTCAGGAGGTCAGTTCAGCTTGAGCATGGCATGAACTCGCCGATTCCAATAGCCGACTCGGCGAGTAGGACGAGGGTTTTCCCGATAATCACAAAGTTGGTGACTCACTGAGATGGGGAAGTGACTCAGTGAGTCAGAGGGAATCTAGAGGACAGAGTGGACGATGGTACTCGCCGAGTCAGGAGCCGGACTCGGCGAGTTGGGTCGGGACACTTCACAGATTGTGATCTGTGATGATTTGCATAGTTGAGGATTGACTCAGTAAGTCGAAGGAGGACTAGGAGAGTGAAGAAAACGTGTGGAATCGCCGAGCCATAGTTGTGCACTCGGCGAGTTTGGTCAAGGTTGACCGTTGACTTCGTTGACTTTTAGGGTTAGTCAATGTTTGGACCTTAGATTCATCGGAAGGGTAGGATAGTCTTTTACCCTTCCTAGAAGATGTATATATATATATATATATATATATATATATATATATATATAGAGAGAGAGAGAGAGAGAGATTAGCCTAGCCCTGAGGGTCGTATTAATTAGAGTATTTATTTCTTGTGATTAGGCAGGGGCCGTGAACCCCATAAGGACCCTCAAAAGTGTAAGTACCTCTTCTATCTTCTATTTAGGATTAATAAACACTCGATTTCTAGCGATAGATCATCATCAAATGCATGAACACCAAGGGTGTATGGTCGTACACTCATCATATGGACGTAAACCCTTGTTTAGTGCATGTTTAGGCCTCAAACACACCCCATGTCCCAACATAGGACCTTGAACACTAAGTTTCACACCCCAAAAACAAGAACGGTGGAAACGTTCCGGGGTGGAGGACGTCATGTACAATATCACAACAGTGTAAAATAGTAAACAAGCAACAATATCATCCATTGCATTATAAGTAAAGTTTTAATACATGTGTGTTCTTTCATTGTAATAAGACACCAAAAATATATAATCAAAATAAAAGATGAGACTTGTCTGCTCCGTCTTCTCAAAACCTGGCCACCGTACCTGTCTACTGATGACCTGAGAATACAAGTTATTTTGAAAGAGAGTATCAGCTTTAAAGCTGGTGAATTCATAAGTATTTAAGTGTCATTGTATTGCTTTGAAAAGCTGTTATGAATGTCATGTAAAACCTTTAAGTAAGACAGTTGATATAAGTATGAAAAACCCTAAGAAATCCCTTATTTCCTACTAGTATGAAATGTAGTCTTCTACCAAGACCCGAATGTTTTATTATGACAACGTAGTCTTCTACCAAGACCCGAATGTTTTGTTATGATAATGTCGTCTTCTACCAAGACCCGAATGTTTTGTTATGATAATGTAGTCTTCTACCAAGACCCGAATGTTTTGTAAGTAAAATGATAGTTTTTCCTTCTTTTTGACTACTACAAATAGTAATTAGTCTAACTCATCGTTTATGTGAATATATCACAAAATAAAGTAAATAACAAAAATATAACCATGTAAGTGTTATCCCTGGATAGCAGGACTAACACGCCATCGTAGTAAGCGATATGTATAACCTAATGAACCTCCGAAGATGGTCCAATTGTCCTCTGTAACAACAGCAGGTTGGAGGAAGGGTTAGTCCCGTAGCCGACTCGTAATATAAGTGGTAACCTAATGATCATCCGAAGATTTTCATCTCATCCTCTGTTGCAACAGCAGGATGGAGGAATGGTTAGTTCCAATATCAATCTATCTATAGAAGTGATAACCTTAGACATCTGTAGATGTTCATCACCCAGTGGTGCTAACAGCTGGGTTACGGAATGGTTAGTCTCGTCTAGACATCCTATCGAACAGGGATAGTCAGGAAAATTTACACAGAAGGTACGAATAAATCTTACTCATAACTCTAGGTACAAGTATCCAGGTAAGTGAATACAGGATAATATATCTATGTAACAGTACTCATGTATGGTATTCATGTAAGCGTATTCAGATAAATGTATCTATGAAAACGTACTTATGTATCATGTAATCCTAGATAAATGTACTCATGTATCATGTAATGTACTGGTATAGACTCATGAATGAACTGACTCTTGTGTGATTCCTTATAATAGGAATATTGTTTTGTATCTTCTAACTATCCCTATGATAATTAACTGAAAGGCAATTGTTTGTTCAAGAAGGTAAACGTAATGGTTTTGCAAGATATCTAAGAGTTTTGAATAATAATTATGAGTGACTTGATGTCATGTTAATAAACATTTCAAAACTAATACTTTTATTATCAAGGTATTTTAAGATGGAAAACCATTTCATGCATCACATTTTGTAGTATGTGAAATCTGCTGGATGAAAACATAATTATAAAATACATATGATTAATTTAATAACATGCTATTTTCTACTTGTATTCCCCCCATTAAAGCATTTAAAATCATTTAAAACATTGATTAGGGGTATGAACTCACCTGTAGATGGTGGTATGGATGAACTGAACGGCGTAGGATTGTTAGGTGTCAAGTGAGGACTTGTACACACACTACGATCCTAATGAACATATAATCACACATATATGCACTCAATTAGTCTTAAATTACTAATTGATAATGTTAAGACATCCTAGAACATACTAAACACTTTATATAAGTGTTTTAAGCCCTAAGGATTGCATCTAAGCTATTGTGGGAATAGGTACTTGGGTTTAGGGTTCCAAAGGACCCCATATATGAGTTTGCTCTCCATATATCCTCACACATGGAGTTTACGGTTGTAAACTCTTGAGTTTACGGCCGTAAACTCCCAAACTTGGTGGTATTTTGTGTTTTGAAGTTCTAAATGATCCCTAGAATTATTCCAACTTGGTGGTTTAATTCTTGGAAGGGTTTAAAGCATAGAAACACTCCTTTGAGGAGTTTACGGCCTTAAGGCCATTTCCTTTAGATTTTGCGGCCGCAAACTCTTAAGGATGGGTGTTTTTGATGCTTTCAAGTCTCATACACATGTAGTATAGGTCTTAAACTTTTATCCCAAGCATAAAAAGGCCTTAGGCACTCTTTGGTGCCTTTGTTTTATGTCCACGGCCCAAGAACCTTATTAGGGCCGTGAACTCACTTTGAGGGGTGTTTTTGATGTGTTTTGGTCCTTCATTTAAGTGGGAACATGTGACAACCCGAAATTTCCATTTGTACGAACATTATCTATTCAATAGAAGCTAGTCCAGTTTCAGTGATTTTCATACTTTTCCGAACAAGTTTGTGTACATTAGGGTTTACGTTTAAGGTGATATCAGGAGAGTGGATGCTCTTGGTTTTTTGAAATTTGAGCATTCCAAGTTTCATAATGTTGCAGTCCTATTTCCAGAATAAAAATATTTTCTGCCAAA